>NC_139512.1:279315833-279915833 GCF_947247035.1 Vipera ursinii | reverse complement strand
GAACTAATTAGTGCATCAAAGATGTACATATTTACATTTTTCTTACATATGAAAATGCTATAGTCATAAGCTAGTACACTTTCACTTTTTGCCTGCTGGTGGCTAATATTACCAAATGCTTTGACAGGCTTTAAGATTGGAATAAAATGTTCAGAATTTTATAACATAACCTTACATAAATAAATGCAAAATGTGTTATGGAAGTAATCTAACCATTTAGTTCTGAGTCATCAAAAGCCTGTTGTTACAGTGTCCTCTTAATGGACTATCATATTTGTAAAAATCTCTGTGCTTATAAGAGATTATTCAATAATCCAGACAGTCACTACGATTATACACCTCCAGAGTGTTTCCTGTCTTGTTTCTCCATTACTGCTGTCACTGCTACCCATTCAAGAAGTAACACAACAATTCTGGTTTTATTATAAGAAAGAGTGATTATTGGCAAACTATTTGACTTATTTTTCCCTTTAACACATCTTAATTTATTCAATTTATACACTGTCTGACTGCAAACTGAGTCTCAGCTAAGGATGATCTGCATGACCAGCCTACCTAGCACAAGTACACAATATTGACCCTTTCCCAAGAGCAGGAATGCACAATGTTATCCTATAGCCACACTCGGCCCACCAAAAAGGCAATCTCCTCCAATCTTCTCCTGCTACCTGTTTTGACTTATGTCAGCTCAAATTTGCCTGCTATACCTCTTCTAATTCAATTGGTTACCCCATACTATTGCAAAAATGCTTTTTTCAATCAAGTGACCCTTGCCCTCCACCACGATTTTTTGGAACAGTGATGCAATTTTGTTTTTTAATCAAGTGAAATTGAAAAGTTTCTGATGTTTCTGATGGGAAATATGGTAAAAGTATGCTTGCTCACTTACTGGTTTACGAAGAAAAAAGATGTAGTGGAATCTACCAGTCAGGTCTAGACCAATATGATCCAGACAGAACAATTGTGGGCAAGGGGGAGAAAGAGATCCATCTCTTTTCAGCTGTGAAGAAAAAAAAAACCTAGATTATGGAAGCTAATTTTGCATTTGTTGGTTTTTTACATGTGCATTCTCAAGAACTAATTAATTAGAGAAAATAAGTAACTAGTGAGAGAATGAACAATGTATATAAGCCGAAGGAAGTTATTTGTAATCTAATTATTTAGTAATTAACCAAACACCTAAATAATTAATTTCACTGATTTCCATAATTTATAAGGTGTCAAATATTCCATTAGTTCTGAGTAAGGATTGTTAGTGTTGTTTCTCAGCCTGAAACCGAGCTGAATGCACAATTTTATTTAAATTTTCTAAGCCCCTTTCAGAAAACAAAAGTCTTTGAAGTTTGCAATATTAACAACTGTGTGTGAAATACAGTTAATGATTTAAAATGACACAGGCTTATGTTTATATTGTTTTAAATAAAATGGATTATAATATACTGTAATAAGCTAACTTGCAATAGTTTAGAATGTATCTATGGCAGTTCATTAGATGATCTGACTGGCCATTCTTTCTCATCCCAATCTACCTCTTAAGGTGGTACAAAAAATAGCATGGAGCACTCTTTATGCTACCTTTTGCAATAGCAATAAGCATTTTGGCTTATATACTGTCCCATATATACAGCACTCTCTGAGCAGTTTAAGCATTATTTGCATATTGCCCCCCCCAACCATCTGGGTCCTCATTTTACTGACCTCAGTAAGATGGAAGATTGAGTCAGCCTTGAGCCAGTCAGGACTGAACTTTCGGCAGTGGGCAGGGTTTGCCTGAAATACTGCACTTTAATCATCATGTCATTAGAGCTCCTATCTTTAGCTCCTGAACTAAAATTTGAAGTTTTTTTTTTTAAATTAAATCGCCTTTCTAAATTGTACTTAAGAATTATGCCTTTTCCTGCTGTCCAACATCCCATGGGATTTGTAAAAAATGCAAAATTAAAGTCTCACTTCAGCAGAATTTTTTTAAAAAATGTGTAACAAGTAAAGAAACAATTAAAGCATGTAAGCAAAGGGAAATCTGAGATATAATTTAATTATTGAATAAGCAGAATACCTACCGTATTTGGCTCTGAAAGTTTCCAAACGTATGTATTTTGTTTTTTCCCTGACTTTAACTATCTTTGATAGGGGATTATCTGGACAATTTCTGAAATGTTAGAATATTTACAGATATATTTTATATCTTTGAAAAAATGATTACATATTTTCTCTTCAGGAACATTAACATTAACACGACCTGAATTTCTGTATGTAAATGTGGATTAAATATCTGTGATTTTCATTTATTTTTGCAGAAAGGATTAGATTTTCTATTAATCAGCACAACACTTAAGGGTGTGATCTAGCCAAAAGCAAATCACAAATTTTATTGTTTTCTGGGGAAAATTGCCATGCATATAAATCTTCTGTCTGTCATTGAGATTCGTGGGATTTCAAAATGTTCAGTACTGATAGACCAATTGGTAGAAAGCAGCTCTGCATCATAGAGAAACCGCGCCCACCCCATTGCCGGCAATGGCAAAAAAAGTCGTGATATGTCACGTCACGTCACATGACATTGCAATTTTGACACCCCTGCCCTATACCATTCCAGGCAAGTGGCTGTTCAGTCTCTTCTTAAAAGCCTTCAGTGATGGACCACCCTCAACTTCTGAAGACAAGCGGTTCAATTGGTTAATTATTCTCAGTTAGGAAAATCTTTTGATTTTTTTTAAAGGAAACTTAGAAGAACTTGTTTTCTCTTTGCTGCTGTTCAGATCTTGCACCTCTTGTACAGACAGCTGATATTTTACACAAGCTTAAAGATAAACAACACCCATTGTTTCAGATGGGGTGTTTCTTTCCTTGCTCTCTTCCTGTGCAATTTTTGGCTAAATACATGTTTTGCTCTCTAAAGTAAGTCATCCTTTCTCATCAGAAAAAAAAATTAAGCTAAAAAATGTTCACCTCAGAAAAAAAAACACACAGCATTGATCTGCAACCAATACCAACAATCTCCTATTTTCTAGCCAGCTTCATAAACCACTATGCCAAATTGGCTGTCCTCTTGGGCATTTAGGGGTTACAGTCCAACAGGGGCTTATGTCTAAAGATTAAATAGAGCTCTTATTGTAAATTTCTCTATAATAATAGTAGTTTTCCTTCTCCTAGGGTGGTGTGTATCTTAAGGAATGAACAGACCTTTGCATCGTTTGAAATGAATCTTCTTTATTATTCTGAATTTCCAAATATTCTATGGTGCTTAGTTACTCATTTATTTAGCTCTACAAAGAAGTCTTTGTTTATGGTATTGTTATTTAAAAATGTAGTAAATAAATCAAGAAAGCCAGTTTGGTGTAGTGATTAAAGTCACCAGAGCAGAAAGCAAGAGACTGTGAATTCTAGTCCCACCTGGGGCACTAAACCAGCTGGGTAACCTTGGGCCAGTCATGCTTTTTTAGCCCTAGGAAGGAGGCAATGGCTAATAACTCCCCCCACCCCCCATCCCCCCAAAAAACAAAACCTTGTCATGAAAACTGGAAGGATTTGTCCAGCCTCTTTCCAGAAGTTAATACTGATTCAAAGGCACAATCAATAAATAAAGTCACAAAGATTTTTCTCCCAAGAGTTTGCAACTTTATGTAGACATGCATATATTCAACTCAATTTGAAGAAACTCATCTATGAATAAATGTGGTGGTTGTTTTTTTTTGTCATCACAATTTTCCTTAATATTCTAAGGTTGTTGTTGTTTTTTAAAAAAAACAAAAACCTTAATTCACTTTCTTGAGCCAGATTCAGATAAAAGGTGACTTTTTCTGCTTCTAATTTAATGCTGTGTAGACACTTAGCCATTGTGATTTAGCCTTTCAAACAGATCAGTAATTTATGGCTTGCCATTATTTAAAAATGGCTTAGCATCCTATCTGAATGCATCCAAACTGAGCAGGGTCAGGAAGAAACGAACTGCAGCATCCCACTTAGTAGTATAAGAAGCAGAACAATTCAGCCCTTAAAGTGCAAATGAATCATTGCAGCACCAACTTGAAGCAACGGACAGGATATATTTAGATAAGCCGCAATGGTCCTCTCTCTTAAAGTGTTGCATTTAAAAGGCCCATTTTTTTTTCTATGACTATAAGGCTAAAGTTCTCTGGGTAGTGAAGGTTGGAGACATGCTGAAAAGGATAAAAAGTATTCCTCAGAGCACCTCTTTTTATTAAAAGATTCTGAGAGTCACTCCTTTGAATCAGAGGTTCGTCAAACATCCCAAAGTTTGCTTATTCCACATGAAGGATATACTATGGAAATCTTCAGCCCTAACTAGTTATAATGGTTCTTTAAGATTGCTCCAATGGGGGGGGGGTGTCTGATAATAGAAGCCATCAAATTTTCCTTTTGGTTTGTCTGATTGTGCTCCTTCCAATCTAATTTTGCTCTTCAGCCTCTTATCTCTAGCCCCAAATACTTTCTCGATATATTATAGTGGGTTTAGTCAGGGAAATATATCATCCCGTAATGAAACAATATTTACAGCATAGGGTAATTTGGGCATTTAAATGTTATTTTTGGTTTCCAAAATGTCAGGTTTGGCTTCATAAATTTGCCTATTTGGATGCTTTCAGGACTGGTTAAGGATATTGCAAAATCGGATTTTGTAAGTGACTTTAATGAGAATGGTAGACACAGCTGAGGAAAAGGCTGCGAGCAAAATTACTACAAAACTGTGAAATTCCATGAAACATAATCAAGGCATCGTGGGTTACATTGTCTGCTACACACAGATGACTTGTATTAAATTTAATTATGTACAGTGTAAAGCGAAATGCTGGGAAAATGGCATTATGCCAAATCAGGAGTCTCTTATCTAAAAACCATCATCATCTCCCTGCAGTCAGCAAAATGTCTGCTAAGCAACACTGGAATGAATATTCCATGTATTGTAACACATCTGACACTGTGAAGTCTGTGTGAAGTTAATTAGTTACAGAAATCCCACCAGTGTACCACTGATGCATTTGCTTAAGACAACTTTACCTGATATTCATGACTTAAGCTTCCTATTTGCTTTTTTCTTATATCTGAACTGTAGGGTTCCTTAGATATGACTAACTGAAGAAGTAATGCTGAAGTCAGAAAAGTAAAGGGGAAGAGAAGTAACACTGGAATGAATTATTTACATACCTATACATGCACATAAAGGGATGCGGTGGCTCAGTGGGTTAGGATGCTGGGCTTGTCGATCAGAAGTTCGGCAGTTTGGCGGGTCGAATCCCGAGTGCCGCGTAACAGAGTGAGCGCCTGTTACTCATCCCAACTTCTGCCAACCTAGCAGTTTGAAAGCACATAAAAATGCAAGTAGAAAAATAGGGACTACTATGGTGGGAAGGTAACAGCCTTCCGTGCGCCTTTGGCGTCTAGTCATGCCGGCCACATGACCACGGAAACGTCCTCGGACAAGCGCTGGCTCTTCGGCTTTGAAACGGAGATAAGCACCGGCCCCTAGAGTTGGAAATGACTAGCACACATGTGCGGGGGAACCTTTACCTTTACATGCACATATGTGCACACATAAACACACATATTTAACCACTTCTATTTAAAGGCAGTATTATACAACAGTTTATGAAAATTGAAGACGACGGCACGTATAGCTTGGTTGATTTTTTTCCCACTTATTGCACTGATATTAAGGTTGGGCAGAATTTCTTTCCTTACTCACCAGAGTTTCTAGAAAATATTCTACTGTATTGACTAGGAAGTTGAACATGGTGGCCTAAATGGGGTCTTTTCAATTCTATAAGTCTCCTCCTGCAGAACCTCCATAAGAATATTCCATTCCCCAAATCATTTCCCACATAAACAAAATCTGAACTGGCAGCTGAATCTTATCTTTGTGATGGGATACTAATTATCACTGTGCATATGCGGACCCAGAACAGAACCCACTGCCATTGCCCTCTTTGTAATTATGGTCCCACAATTGAAATTTACTGTTTGTAAATATAATAATTAATAAAAAGTATTTTTAAAAAATATCTGCTCAACGTGGGAACCCAGGCTAAAATGTAATTGACAGATGGCTACCTACCTTCTCCTTGAAAACGTCCAGTGACTTGGCACTCATACTGTACCTGTTTGGGTAATTTTTTCAAATATTGAACTTCTGTTACCACTAGGAAACAGATTTATTTTTTTTAAATCAATCAGAATTTTCTTTCTTGTAACTGAAATCCACTTTTGCTTGTTATTCAAGTATTATTAATCCTGGAACAGTAGAAAGCATGACCTGACTTTCTTCTGTGTGACATCCTTTAAAGTATTTAATAAATGCTCTTCAAATTTGTCTTCCTAGATTCATCATTGAAGTTTCATCATTTCTAATCTCCTGATCATCCCCATTGCCCTTTTCTGAACCTGTTCCATTATTACTGCATCCTTCAGGTGGAGTGTTGAGAACTGGACACAAAACACTTGTGTCCAAGCACTTTGCCGAGTAAAGTGATATTCTTGTGATAGTCATGGTAACTTAGTCTGCAATTACATATGACTCCTTTATATACATGTCATGTTTCTGATTCATAATCAGTTCATTGTTAACTACTATTCCAATATTTTTTTCTCAAGTATTACTTATAGAGTCAGGTTTTTTCCCCCATGCTCCGTCTATGTATTAGAATTCAATTTCTAAAAGAAAACCTTTGCATTTGTCTCTGTTAAATTTCAGTTTTTTTCCAACCCATTTCTATAACTTATTAAGATTGTTTTCAATTTTCATTTAATCTCCTAGAGCAGAGGTCCCCAACCCCCAGTCCATGGGCCGGCACTGGTCCGCGGCATACCAGAAACCAGACCACGCAAACAAGCAAAGCCCCATCTGCGGGATGCAGGCAGCACACAAGACCACGCCCCCTCCAGTCCGTGGAAAAACCTCTCCCCACAGAACCGGTTCCTGGTGCCTAAAAGGTTGGGAACCGCTGTCCTAGAGCAGGGGTGTCAAACTCAATTTCATTGAGGGCCGCATCGACATTGCAGTTGCCCTCAGGGGGCCAGGTGGGCGTGGCCTACTGGGTGGGCGTGGCTAGAGTGTGTATGGCCTACTGGGTGGGTGTGGCCTACTGGGTGGGCGTGGCCTACTGGGTGGGCGTGGCCTACTGGGTGGGCGTGGCTAGAGTGCGTATGGCCTACTGGGTGGGCGTGGCCAGCTCTACATCATTCGCATCAAGGGTGCCTATGGGGGCCTGGGCAGGAGTGGGACAGATCTGAGGGTTTCTGGCAGAAGGAGGGTCTCTGGGCCAGGGCCAAGGCAGCGGGGGCCGTTCCCTCACTGTTTCCAGGATGGCTTCGCGGGCCGCATGAAACCACTTCGCGGGCCGGATCTGGCCCCCGGGCCTTGTGTTTGACATATCTGTCCTAGAGTATCAGTTATCTTAACCAGTTGTGGTGGGCATTCACTTTATTTATTCATCAAGTAGAAGACACAAATCTGAACTTTGTGAAATACCACTCAATACTCATTCCCGATTGATGAGGAGCTCTGAGCATAGTTTTCAAGCCAACTATATAGTTAATTGTCATGCCATCCAGTCTGATATTTTATTCGATTGGCATCTATTACACATGGGTGGGAAATGTACATAATGATATGGTATTTAAGGGTTAATATTTGAACAAAATATTGAAAGACTTTAGAAGAAAAAGGTTGCATCAAATATTTGCCTTTATCCGCTAAGGCTGACTAATTTTTTTTTTGTCTCTTGAATTTGCTTAATGCTAAGATTTGACCCTTGGATATATGAAGAGATGAACAGGGTACCTCTGAGCAAGCTTACTGCTGTTTATCCCCGCACAGAGAAAAAATAGCTTCCCATCTCTGGTGATTAATTATAGTCTTGGTTTGTCTTCATTTCTAGAAAGCAAGTGGGAAACAGAAATAAACCTAAGGCACCTATGCACTGCATGATCAATTTTGTGCTGGTGGTACTTTTTAAATTCAATACATAAAAGTTAGGGCTGTGCCAAGTTTGAAATGAGTGTTTCAGTTCAATGAAGCTTTGATCAAATCATCCCACCAATCAGATCATTCCGAAGTAGCAAAGTGACATGTTGGTTGGCTTTGAAGAACTTCATAGCCTTCTCAAGTATTTCACAAATCTGATCACTTCCTGGCTCCCTGCAGGATTGTTATAGTCACTATACAAGGTTACAGTTTCACTTTGATATATGGAGACTGTTAAGGAAGAAGAGGTGAGAATGGTATGGTGAGTTCTCTGACATTGACAATAGTAAATAGCCAATCATTTCAGTGCCTTGTTAAACTACCTATCAGAGCTCTTCAGTGTTAGTAAGGTTTATATTGTTTTGGACTTCATCTTATTTTCTTTAATATGATCAGCCACACACCTTAACCTTTTCTTTTTTAGGACTAATTGAATGCTAAACTTCTTTGCTGGGCCTGCTAACCCAGTCAGGAGTTGAACTCAGTTTGCAGCATGCAGTAAGACTTAAGGCTGACCCAACCGTTAAACTCTGCATGCTTGAGGTAGGCTAGTTTTAATGCCTGGCTAACATTTACAGTGCCCACCTTATTGTTTGCTGTCTTTAAGAGAGCTAATTTCTATGCCTACTTCTTTGTGATTTGTCTGTCTCTTTCTGCCCTACTGCCTCTATTAACTAATGCACAATATTAACAGATAGCCAAAATCCTGGAAAAAAAAACAAAAACAAAACAGTCCTGCTACCCATTAGGCAAGGAGACCCTCTCCAGGACAAGCCTTGCTTGTCAACTTGCTATGCCAACTTGTCAGAAAATCCAGTGATTAGAGCAAAATCCATTACAAATGAACCATCATTCTATCATGCCAAACTTAAATCCAAGAAAAATAACAGGTTACCTTTTAAACACCTTTTTAAACTTTTAAGTTGGAGTAGAGTACTACCTGCCCAACATAATATCATTTCCTTTGCTCACCTTTTCTCATCTCTTGTTTTTGGGGGGAAAAGTAATTGTGGGGAGGAGAACTGGGATGTTCTATGCTAGCCTAAACAATTCTCTGTCCCATGGGAACCAAGGTTATTTCTGTTCCCTCGGCTGGCAGATTGAGCTTAATGTCAGAAAGCCCACCAAACTATTCTATTGGGAAACATAGTTCATTGCATAGGTTTTGGGGTGGGGATTTTAACTTTGTAATACTGTTTGCTTTCGGAGCAATTTGTAAACTGTCCAGAATCTTGAAAATCAGTACAGATAACCCTCAACTTACAACGCTCCGTTTAGTGACTGTTACAAGGGCCCTGACAAAAGTGTCTTATGACTGTTTTTCACAGTTACAACCTTTGAAGCATCCCCATGGTCATGTGATCAAAATTCAGATGCTTGGCAACTGGTTCATACTTATGACCGTTGCTGTGTCCCAGGATCATGTGACTTCCTCCCCTTTTTGCAAACTTCTGACAAGCAAAAACAATGGGGAAGTGAGATTCACTTAACAACCAGGTTACCAACTTATCAATTGCAGTGAATCACTTAATAACTGTGGCAAGGAAGGTCATAAAATTGGGGAAAACTAACTTAAGAACAGAAATTTGGGGCTCAGTTGTGGTCATAAGTGGAGGACTACCTGTATGTAAATAAATAAATTGGCACAGGACATGACAAAATTGGCTATAAAGATCATGTGTAATTATGAGCAGCACTGGAATGTTTGGAGTTAAGTAACCCCAAATAAATGGGTTATTTTGACTGACTTCCTTTTTTAGTGAAATAAATAATAAAAATTGGGTAAAATATACAGTACAAGTGTCCTGATTGATCTGGTTTTGCACATATTGTATATTTAAATGTCCTTCCTGCATTACTATGAGAAGAGAGTTACACTTATTTAATAATTATGAAATAACTACCTTGGCTGTTTTTCTTCATTTAAAGGATCAGCTAGAAAGTGAACATTTTATCACTAGAGAGAGACTGGGACCTAGCTATAGAGTTTATTCCCAGTAGAGCAATCATTTCTGGTTTCAGTAATTTTAAAAAAAAATCAGGAGTATATAGAAACAGCTAAATCTTACAGAAATATGGCCTGTTTTCAATTTCAGTTGGAGGACTGCACATTCCATTTTTTCCCTCGTAAAACATGTTGTAAGAGTAAAGCATTTCATGAAGTAATCCTGAGCTCACAGAGTTCTATGGAATTGACTCTTAATATTTTAAATTGGTATTAGTTTATTTATTTACTTAGAAAATATTTACTCTACCAAAAACCTTAATGGCGCTGGATGGGTTACAAAGATATAAAAATAATAATTCAATAAAATAATCATAGCAGATAAACGTTAAACATAATATTAAAAGGAAATTGAATCCACACTAAGGAATCCACACTAAGGAAACTCAAATACTTTGGCCACCTAATGAGAAGGAAGGACTCACTGGAGAAGAGCCTAATGCTGGGAAAGGTTGAGGGCAAGAGAAGAAGGGGATGACAGAGAATGAGGTGGCTGGATGGAGTCACTGAAGCAGTAGGCGTGAGCTTAAATGGACTCCAGAAGATGGTAGAGGACAGGAAGGCCTGGAGGAACGTTGTCCATGGGTCACGATGGGTCGGACACGACTTTGCAACTGAAAACAACAAGGAATCCACTGTGGAAAATTCAGGATTTGCTGCCAAGATTAGTTTTTATTTGTAGAACATATTGGATGCTCTTTTTGCTGCCATCTAGTGGTTGTCATGAGTTTTGGAACCCAAATTCAATAGCTCTAATTATCCATGGTGGAATCAACTGAAGGTGAAAATGTGAGCATACAGAGCAGACTGTATAAAAGAACAAAGTTCTGCAAGTAATTTGGATCCAAGCTATGTGAAGCTTTGTAAAATGTCTAGGTTTACAGTCAATATTAGCCATCCTGTTTGCAGTGGGGAAAAATGAGAGAAAAATATTTTCTTTCTCAAGAGTTTCCTTCTTCTGAAATCTAAGGCGTTTCAGAGGTTGAACAAGCCTTTCAACAACAAAATGAAAAAAAAGTAACATGTTTGCTAGTAATGGAAGCAGTTGGGGGGGGGGTTGACACTCTTGTGGAGTTTGTAGGAGTGGAGAAAATGTTTCAGTAAAATTTCATTTCACTCTTATTTATGCTCAGGCACACACAAAGTAATGTTTCCTTATCCCTTGTCACTTCAATGCAGGTAGAATTCTGCTATTTACACATCTAGTATATTAAACACTCCCTAATTCCTCTATAGATTTCACCTTGATGGCTTAAAAGGTTCTATATGCACTGAAGCTTTGATTTTAATGCAACAAAAGATTTATGCTGCATAAATGAGCAAAGCAACTATTAGGTTAACTGTGATAATTCACTAAGTGGGGATAAGCTGTTAAAGAAAGACCTCTTTATAGTACTAAATTCCAAAGGTTTTTTTTTTAAATGTTGGAAGTATGCTAAATTACTGTATGTGAATGAGTAGGGGAAGATAATTGGAATAATGGAAAATGAAAGCTACTGGAATCTAAATCTCAGAGGAAAGAACATTTTGAATGGCCCATCAAAATATATATCTTTGCTGCTTTGGGGAAGTAAAGTGAAGAAATTACAATAGCAAAATGTTTTTGATTAACACTGAGTATATCAAAGCATTGAGTCCATGGAATTTGGAGTGATGAAGTAGATGACCCATAGATAAAACATCCCAATGGTGCTTTTTCCAAAAGGCAACAGGACTTTCTTGATTTTTTTTTTCTTTGAAAATGTTTCACTACTCATCCAGGAAACGTTTTCAGTTTTTCTCCTACACAATTCAGAACTGAAGGAGCTTCTTGGATGAGAAGTGAAATGTTTTCACAGAAAAGAAAAGAAAAAACCAAGAAAGTCCAGTTTCCTTTTAGAAAAAGCATCATTGGGACAACCATGAGACATCAGAATCTCCATAGACACATAGGTAAAATACTGATAGAAAACAACTGGGAAAAGTTTGAGTGAACACTATTGTGTCAGAGCTCATTTCAATTATGGCTCCTATGTTATTTAGGGTAGCAAAGTAGTTTCATATGTCAACCAGAAGTGCATTTGTGGATATAGGAAGTTTGGCTTCAGTGGCACCGGCTCTTCAATGTCTCTTAGCCAGAAGTAGCATTTGGTCCCTACTGCTGAATTCCTGCTGGAAAGCTATGCGAGTCTAGCTCATGCAGTAGAAATGAAAGGGGAAACAGATATTCATTTTGTAATCGACTGCTTGTAATTCTGAGAGGAGGGGAATCAACTGTCTTTCAAGGTAACTTCCAAACCACTCACAGGGAAAGGAAATGCTTCCGCTGAAATAGGCTCAGTCCTTTGCAGGTCAATTGCCCAAGAAAGAGAGATCATCTAAATTTCATAAACCAGTCAGAAAACATTCCAGAGTGAGTAAGTCAATTCAGTACAATGAAAGAAAATTAGAAAATGGAATAAAAGTGAATAAAGAGCAAGGCGAATGATACCAGACAAGGCCATGACAGTTTAATCTTCCAAACCATGAAATGATATATGTATTGTTTCTGAAGTGCCCTCCAATCTTATCAAAGTGCAAGAGAAATGTGCAGAACTAGATACAGGATACAAGTCAACAATCTACTTAGCTGGCAGACTAAAATTCCTGGAAGCAAGGAAAGGTTCAGTATGATTCTCTTGTGAATTAGGTAAAAGAATTTAACAATAAAGCCTGCCCCGTATGTCCTGGTTTTGGAGACAAATCTGCTGTCTGTAAAGTATAACCCAGAGAAAGTAAGTCAATCATTGTTTTGTACCTGAAAATAGAATAATGCTTATGAAAGGGATCTTCAAAGAAGAAAAGAAATTGTTTGAATTGGACTATGAAGAGGATACAGCCATGGTAGCAATGAAATACAGTCACAGACATTGTTTAAAACTGTGGCATGGAATGATGGAGCTTATAGATTCAAAAAGTATTCATAAGTTAGACTGATTGACCCACAGATGAAAATTAGAGAAGAATATTAATTAACACAAAAGCCTTTATTATACAAAAGCAAATGTTTTCAGACCTAAATGTCACAGAAGGAAAGGGGACAATTTTAGATAGGCAATATTTATTGAAGAAAAAAGCCCTACTAAAAGTATTCACCAACAAAAGTGATTCAAGAATTAGCTATCCTATTTTGCATATAGTTGTCTGTGTTAAATGCTTCTCCCCAATAAGTACTTACTTACAATAAGTCCTGCTTTTTTGCAGTGTGCACTTATCATTTTAATCAAGGAATGATTTTTACTCTCTGCCATAGTATTCTGCCCTGAGGACTAAGCTACAGTAAGTTTGTGCACAATCCCTTGCTGTTTCCATTCTCATTTCATGATGCTTTCTGTCATGCTTTTATTGGATGTTCACATTGTGCTTCAGTGGACAATAAAATAAGCTTAATGATTCTTCTGATAGGATGTAGCTAACTAGGTGCTAGGCTTTGTCTAGCCACTCAATCTTCTTTCTTACGTAAACTTTTCTTTAAAAGTGACAAACCTGTTTCATTAATCCTTACTCAGGTTAGATTCATATTCTTGGAAATAATCACTCAGAGCTTTTGTCAACAGTGCTGTGACTTTTAGAGATGGTTTTTTAACAATATTCCATATTCCATCCTTGACTCAAAAATGAAATTACTGTAGCGGTCTTAGAAAAGTCTATGTCTTTCTCCAATAAATTCGTCACAATCTTTTTAATCTGGACTAAGTCTGAATTAAGGTTGAACTGATATGAGAGTCTTTTGTGAAGATAAACTGTGATTTACTCATTTTTAGGGATGGGAATTTAAAGAATTCTTAATGGCTTACTGTTGTGTCTGTAAATAGTTGCAAACATGTAAATAGCAGGTTGCAAAAGAAGGTTCTTGAGGCGGGAGATTCTGGTGCAACTATTGGTTGAAGTTGCAAAGAAGTGGGAGAATAGCGTTTGATGATTGGTTACAGTTTAAACAGTTCTAGTATAAAAGCTTGAAACTTTTGACAGTTGTCAGTTGACTTATGTGTATTGAATAAACTCTTTTCATTGTGAACCACTCTGAGTCATTGTCTACCTGAACTCAACAACTGGCAACGAAGGTGGGATAGACGGAAGACCAGAGAAGGTTCGGCGGAACAGCTGCGCAAAGGTGGCAATTTTGAAAAGAAGTCACAGTCAACCACAAGCGGCCGCGGCGGAATCAACAATTCTCCGAATGGCGCAAATCGGGTCCTTAAAAGAATTCGACCCAAGCTTCCCAGAGGACTGGGAAGAATATGTAGGACAGGTTGAAGGATTCCTGCTTGTTAACGGGATAACGGATGACCGAAAAAAGGCGGCAGCGTTACTGACAATTTGCGGCACACCAGTATATCGGATCGCTGTAGGACTTTGTCAACCATAGCTGGTCTCAAGTGTTCCGTATGCCGATCTGTTAGCTAAACTAAAAGTACATTTCACGCCAAGGAGATCCGAACTCTTTTGGCGTCGTATTTTCGAAAAAAGAAACCAGAGGCCAGGCGAATCGATTCAAAAATTCGTTGCTGCAGTCAGAGAAGCCGCAGTACGATGCAAGTATGACAACTTGGAAATCAGAATTCGGGACCGAGTGGTACTGGGCTTGCGAGACGAGCATCTACAAAATAGAATAATCGCCAAGCCCACCGGCGATTTGCAAGAAGTACTGGATGAACTATTAACGTATGAATCCACCGGATATCGCGACCCCCCCCCGTAGTAGCATGGCTGTGTCTGCCAAAATCAATCAAGAAGGCCTTGTGGACTGCGGGGAGGTGGACCAGCAATGGGAAGATGACATCGCCGAAGTCACCAGACGGTTTGGAAAAATGGCGCCAAAACCATCCCGAAGCGACGGGCCTGAACCGAACTGCCGATTCCAAACCGCAACACCACAACGACAAGCAACAGTGACCCAACGACAATGGAAAGACACCGCAACGAGACCGCGCGACAACGACAACCGATGTGGCAGCTGCGGGGGCAACCATCCCCGCGCAACTTGCAGATTTCGTACCGCCAGATGTAGATTGTGTGGGAAGACCGGCCACATCCAAGCCATCTGCAGGGGTCGTGCACGCGACAATCGCCTACATGAAGTCGACGTTTGGCCCGAAGGTAAGGTAACCCCTTACTATAGTGGCAAAGAGACCCCTAGACCGTGGGCTAAATTTCTGAACCGTGGGGAGGTGGCGCGAGTTAATCATAGTAGGAAGGGAAAGATTAATAATTTTCCGGAAGGAAAATTAAAAATCATAGTCCAATTGCAAGGGGTTCCTTGCAAAATGGAAATAGATTCAGGGGCCTCAGTGTCCATAATATCTAGTGAAACCTTGGAAAGGATTGAACAGATAAGTGGCAGAAAAATTCCACTTAGTTCAACCAAAATCCAATTAACCGACTTCCAAAAAACCCCAATAAAAATAAAAGGAAAAATTACCCTTAGTGTTAAATTTAAGGGGTTTAAGGGAGCCTTAGATTTAATAGTTACTGAAGGCCATAGGACTAGTCTAATAGGCCTTAACTGGTTCCCTGCCCTGGGCATTTGGATAGGGGGAATAAATACAGTTAGTAAAAATAAGACCCTCGAATCAGTCTGCAATGAATTCGCAGACGTATTCGATGGGTCTTTAGGTAAATACAAAGGGCCCCCAATTAAATTTAATTTAGACCCGTCGGTTAAACCCATCAGGCTTAAGGGCCGAAGGGTGCCTTTCGCCCTGAAGCAAAAAATCGAGGCCGAGCTCGATAAGCTTGTAGGCCAAGGCATCCTAGAACCAGTCGAGGGTGGTTTGTGGGAAACGCCAATCGTCACACCCCTTAAACCTAACGGGGATGTGAGGATCTGCGCTGACTACAAAGCCACCCTGAACCTTGGAATGAAAAAACACGCTTACCCGGTCCCGACGGTGAAGCAGGTCCTCGCCACGATACAGGACGGCGCCATATTTGCCAAGTTAGACTTGGCTCAGGCGTACTTGCAATTAACTGTTTCTGAAGAGGCTGCAGAAGCTCAGACGATAGTTACCCACAAGGGGGCGTTCCGAGTCCACAGACTGCAATTTGGTATTGCAGCAGCTCCAGGCATCTTTCAAGAAGTGATGGAGAGGACCTTAAAGGGCATACCTGGTGTATGCCCTTATTTTGATGATGTCCTGATAGCTGGAAGAAATGAAGAAATATTAGCAGAGCGTCTGGAACAGGTATTGGAAAGGTTTAGGAGGGCTGGACTGAAATTAAAAAAGGAAAAATGTTGCATTGGGGTTAAGTCCACTGAATTTCTAGGATTTAGGATAGACAAAAATGGAATTCATCCTACCCCTGATAAAATCAAGGCAATTAAATTGGCACCAGAGCCAAGGAACAAGGCTGAATTACAAGCCTTCCTTGGATTAGTTAATTTTTACCACACATTCGTGCCACACAAAGCTGCCATAGCAGAACCTCTTCATAGACTTTTAGATAAAAAACCCCGTGGCAGTGGCTTAACAAACATAGAGCTAGTTTCCAAACATTAAAAAATATTCTTTCTAGCCAATCAACAGTAACCCATTTTATTGAAAATAAACCAATTTATTTAGCTTGCGATGCTTCACTTTACGGTGTGGGGGCTGTTATCAGCCACTTGGACAGTCATGGCGTTCAAAAGCCAATCGCATATTATTCCAGGACGCTTACCAAAGCAGAGCGGAATTATGCACAGATTGATAGGGAAGCATTAGCAATCGTGGCAGGAGTAAAAAAGTTCCATGATTACCTTTATGGTAGGAACTTTACCATACTCACTGATCATAAACCTTTATTGGGACTGTTTACAACTGATAAACAGACACCCCAAATAATGTCGCCCAGAATGCTGAGGTGGTCAATTTTCCTCTCAGCATATTCATTCTCCCTTCAACACAGACCGGGCAAGGAAATGGGACATGCAGACGCCCTTAGCAGACTGCCATTAAATAGCACTGAGGAAGACCCTGCTCCTGTGGGACAAATAATGTCTTTACAGGACATTCCTGATTGCCCCTTAACCGCTAAAGATATAGCTGTGGCAACAAATAATGACCATATCCTAAAAAGAATTATGGCCTGGGTCCTTAGTGGGTGGCCAAGTACTAACCCTGATGCCAAGTACATTCCCTATTTCAGAAGAAAGGATGAACTATCATCCCATTTGGGATGTGTTCTGTGGGGAAACCGTGTTGTCATTCCTGAAATCCACAGACCTACAATTTTACTAGAACTACATGAGGGCCACCCTGGAATGGTACGTATGAAGGCCTTGGCTAGGAGTCACTTATGGTGGCCAGGACTTGACAAGGACATTGAAGAATGTGTTTCTAATTGTTATTTGTGTCAGCGTTCTAGACCTGAGCTGCAACACACACGTACTCATAAGTGGGAGTTAGCCAGGAATCCTTGGTCCAGGATTCATATTGATTTTGCTGGACCTTTCCAAGGGTTAACCTTTCTTGTAGTAGTGGACAGTTTCTCTAGATGGCTAGAGGTAGTACCCGTCAGTTCAATGACCTCTGGTAAAACAATACAAGTCTTAAGGGGCCTCTTTGCCACTCATGGGTTACCTGATGTAATTGTGTCAGATAATGGGCCCCAATTCACCTCTGTTGAATTCCAGGATTTCCTCAGGGACAACTTGATTAAACACACGACATCAGCACCCTTCCACCCGTCCACCAACGGCTTGGCTGAACGAAACATGAGGACTACTAAAGATGCATTAAAGAGAATCATCCGTGGCGATTGGCACCAAAGACTGGCAGAATTCTTGCTGACCCAACATACGACCCCTTGCACGGCTACCGGAAAAAGCCCAGCAGAAATGAGGTGGGGAAAAAGATTAACCACCAAACTGGACAGGTTACATCCTGACAGACTACCATCAAGTGCGGAACCGGACATTCCAAATAGATCATTCAAAATTGGGGACCTAGTCTGGGCCAGGAATTATACACAAGGGGACAAATGGGTCCCAGGGGTGGTCACTGAGATAAGGGGACCCTTGTCTTACACTATTGAGGGGGAAGGGAATAGGGTTAGCAAAAGACATATAGATCAGCTAAGGAAGAGAACTATTGGTTGCATGCCAGTTGAAGGGGATCAAAGTATACACGGGGGAACAGTGCATCATGGCTTAGTGATAACAACCTGCCAGTTAGTGGGGAAGCAGGAACTCAAACCAGTCCGTCCACAGATAACCAACAACACAGTCAAATTGACTGGGAGCTGCCCCCTTCGAGCAGACCAGCATTAGCTGAACATCAACATCAAACACAACAACAACAACCACAACTTGTTAGCAGAGAAGCATCTGAGCCAATTAGTCAAGAGTCCAGATCCACCAGTGTAAGCCAACCAAGCAGACATTCTGATAGAGGTGACTTAGGTATCCAAAGCAATAGATATCCATCAAGGGTCCATAGGCCACCCAAATACTTAAGAGACTATGTCCATAAATAACAACAACTGGGGGGTAAGGGGTGTTGTGTCTGTAAATAGTTGCAAACATGTAAATAGCAGGTTGCAAAAGAAGGTTCTTGAGGCGGGAGATTCTGGTGCAACTATTGGTTGAAGTTGCAAAGAAGCGGGAGAATAGCGTTTGATGATTGGTTACAGTTTAAACAGTTCTAGTATAAAAGCTTGAAACTTTTGACAGTTGTCAGTTGACTTATGTGTATTGAATAAACTCTTTTCATTGTGAACCACTCTGAGTCATTGTCTACCTGAACTCAACACTTACCTAGTTTGGCTGGAATGAATTGAGTAGACATTAGATGTTTTAAAGAAAAGGGAAAAAATCTACTTAAGACATTATTGTTGCAGGTATCGGAAAACTTAACTGTTTCATAGTTAATGATATACCTATTGTATCAATAAAGTATTTCAGCATAGCACTAGTTTAAATACAGAGTCTGTTGGGAAAGTTCCTGGCATTCCCAATAACTTACAGTTATTTACATTTGATGCTAAAGATCAAGGTTGAACAAAGTTATTTCATAGGATTCCTCAGAGGTGTTCAACAGAATGAGATGCCCAAAACAATCTGGCACATTTTGCTCAGGTGTTTTTCTTATATATCTTTCAACCTATGAAAGAGGAATGGGAAAAGAAAGGACACTTTCAATGAATAATTGGTGATCCAAATGGAGAAATATGGTTTCTGGGACCATGGTAATAGTTATCAGCAAAACAGACTGCAATATTTCAGAGGGAAAAATAAATATGTACATTATATTGCCAAAGCACTCTAAACATGATCAGGAGAATTTTAAATTGAATCTGGTAGGACTGGACTTGAATCAAATCAAATCAAATCAATCTTTATTGTCAGAGTACAACATGTGTACAAACATGCTGAAGTAAAGATCTCAGATAAAGGAAGACTTGTGCACTATAGAAGGAAGCAGGGCTGTTGTTTTAATGAAGCCCAACAATCTACTCAGTGAAATATCAAAAGGAGCATTGATTTAAGTTACTGTTTTTTGTTGTCTACATCCTAAAATTTGGAATAAGGAAATACATGAGCATGAAGGCATAGTACAAAAAAACCACCCCCATATATGATGGATTTCATAGAGACCTGGTGGGAAAACTCCCATACCTAGAACATTGCAACTGAAAAGAAATAGAAGGGAGAAAGAGTTGCACTATATATTTTATATAACTTTGTCTGTTCATCCTAGGTTAATACATTTATAATATTAGAGATATCTTCTGAATGTTAATAACTGGACAAAGAAATGGTGTTTACTATCACTCACCTGTCTCAGAATAAGATATGGAAAGTGCCTTCCAAAAGAAAACTGCATAACTTTCAAAAAAGCAGGAAAGAGTAATGATGGAAAGACTTGTAATTATCCAATATCTCTTGGGAGACAAACTCTCCCAAGCATAGTCTTCTAGGAAATTAAAGACTTGTTTTACTGAAATCTTTCTACTTCAGAGGATGGAGAAAGACACAAGAGAATAGGTTATTGTGACTTTATTCTAACCCCCAAACAAAGGCTTAGTTGGTTACATGTAAGTAGCAGGAACATTGATGTACACAACTTGGAAATGGGAATGATCAAAACAACCTTTAAAATCACATATGCATGTATCTTCTTTTTTGATTGAAGTATTCAGTTTGGGTATGCTTTCCTTCAATTTCCTCTCATATATGTACCATTGGTAAAGGTAAAGGTTCCCCCTCACATGCATGCTAGTCGTTTCCAACTCTAGGGGCCGGTGCTTATCTCCGTTTCAAAGCCGAAGAGCCAGCGCTTGTCCGAGGACGTCTCCGTGGTCATGTGGCCGGCATGACTAGACACCAAAGGCGCACGGAACGCTGTTACCTTCCCACCATAGTGGTCCCTATTTTTCTACTTGCATTTTTACGTGCTTTTGAACTGCTAGGTTGGCAGAAGCTGGGACGAGTAACAGGCACTCACTCTGTTATGCGGCACTCAGGATTCGACCTGCCAAACTGCTGACCTTCTGATCGACAAGCTCAGCATCCTAACCCACTGAGCCACCGCGTCCCTTTATATGTACCATTACAGATTTCTAATTAGCAAATTGCTGACTTGTAAAATATAATAACCTGACACAAAACACCTACAATAATTGACACTTCTTTATTTATGATACAACACTTCTGATATAAATAGGAGCTATGTTTCATTAAGACAATTATAATAAATGTGAAATAAACAAGGAATCATCAGTTCTAGACATTTGTCTTGAGCTGGAGGAGAAGGGTCTGGTTTGATGAGTTAGCAGTTTGAAAGCAGCCTTTGGAATATATTAGAAGGGAGCAACTAACTTCAGCAAAACTCGCTGTGCCGTATCAATATCTTTTGAAAGAGCAAATGTGAACAAATGTAACTGAGAATGTGGAGCAGAGAGTAAGATTTAATAAGGCAAAGACGCAATTGCTCAGCTCAGCCAATAGACCATCAAACATTTTGGCACAGATTTACTGGCAGTTGTAACCTCCAGGAAAAGAATTTTTTTAAAAAAAGAAAAAACAAGCAACAAACCTAACCCTGCAATTATAGTTTGATAACTCATGAAATATTCTGCAATACTAGATTTGCCATTCATCCAATGCTCTTTAGATAGAAGCATGAGGTAATATTTTTTAAAAAATTGTCATATTAGTAGAGTAGTAGAGACTATATGAGAAAAACGATGGAGCTTTAGGAGTTTACTATGGTAAATTGTGCCCTTCCTTATTATTATTTGCCTGCTACTGCTATGCACCCTACATGGAACTGCCTTTAAAGATGACTTGGAAACTGCAGTTGGTGCAGAATAATAATAATAATAATAATAATAATAATAATAATAATAATAATAATAATAATAATAATAATAATAATAATAATAATAATATATAAAGTTGGAAGGGACCTTGGAGGTCATCTAGTCCAACCCCCTGCTAAGGCAGGAAACCCTATACCAGGGGTCAGCAACCTGAAACAGTGAAAGAGCCACTCGGAACCGGTTCCCTCACAAAAGGAAAAACTGGGAGCTGCAAAAAATGTGTGCACATGCGCGTACATGGGTGCATGTGCAGAACGGTTTGATTGAAGAGTGGACACAAGGCGAGATATGCACCTACCCTGCATATTTGAATTGATTGGTTGAACTTTTTTAGTCCCACTTTTTTTTTTTTTTTGGACTGCACATGGCAGAGGACTCTGGAGCCGCAGGTTGCAGACCTGTGCCCTATACCATTTCAGACAAATGGCTGGCCAGTCTCTTCTTAAAAACCTCCAGTGTTGAAGCATTCACCACCTCTGGAGGCAGGTTGTTCCACTGGTTAATTGTTCTAACTGTCAGGAAGTTTCTCCTTGGTTCTAGGTTGCTTCTCTCCTTAACTAGTTTCCATCCGTTGCTTCTTGTCCTGCTTTCAGGTGCTTTGGAGAATAGCTTGACTCCCTCTTCTTTGTGGTAGCCCCTGAGATATTGGAACACTGCTATCATGTCACCCCTCACCCTTCTCTTCATTAAACTACACATACCCAATTCCAGCAACCGTTCCCTATATGTTTTAGCCTCCAGCCCTCTAATCATCTTTGTTGCTCTTCTCTGTACCCTTTCTAGAGTCTCGACATCTTTTTTACATCGTGGTGACCAAAACTGGATGCAGTATTCCAGGTGTGGCCTTACCAAAGCATTGTAAAGTGGTATTAGTACTTCACTTGATCTTGATTCTATCCCTCTGTTAATGCAGCCTAGCACTGTGTTGGCTTTTTTGGCAGCTGCAGCACACTGCTGGCTCATATTGAAGTGATTGTCTATTAAGACTCCGAGATCCCTCTCACAGTTACTACTATTGAGCAAGGTACCACCTATACTATACCTCTGCATTTGATTTTTCCTGCCTAAATGTAGAACCTTACTTTTTTCACCATTGAATTTCATTTTGTTAGATAGTGCCCAGTGTTAGAGTCTGTCCAGATCCTTCTGTATCTTAAGCCTATCTTCTTGAGTATTGGCTATTCCTGCCAGCTTGGTGTCATCTGCAAATTTGATGAGTTCCCCATCTATCCCCTCATCCAAATCATTAATGAAGATATTGAAGAGCACTGGGCCCAGAACAGAGCCCTGGGGCACCCCACTACATACTTCCTTCCATGTAGATGCGGTTCCATTGAGGACCACACGCTGAGTACGGCCTGTCAGCCAGCTACGAATGAGATAGCACATGTGTTAACCAGAAGCACATTACACCTATGCTTTGGGCAATGCTTCCTGTGCAATTTGAATGCTGTATACTTGAACTATAAAGTCCTGTAAGGTAGTTGGATATCTCCATCTAGAAACATCTCAGCCAATGCAATCATCCCAGAAAAAGCAGTTGATGGTACACCACTTCCTAGAAGTGAGATGAGCTGAAGTTGGGGCTGTGTCTTGCCAGCAGCAGTAGCCATATTTTGGAATGGCCTCCCAACTGAGCTTGGACTTGTCCTCTTCTTGATGTCATTCAGGAAATTATTTAAAATTGAGATCTTTCATAATTTTTTATAGGCTGAGATATGCCTATTTTGGTGTGTAAATTCTTGATAGTGACTTCTTGAAATGGTACATGTGCTATTATTTGGGTTATATTTTTTATTTGTATTATTCATTATTAGCTTTCCATGAATTTACTGTCAGTGTTTTAATCAAACATTATGTTAACTGACAGGAATCGTGATGAAATTAAAATCATATGGAATGAAGAATGAATGAATGAATGAATGAATGAATGAATAACTATGAATTTTGAGAACAGCAGATAACTAATTAAAACCAAGAAGACTAAAAGGGAACAAATGTTGTTCCTATACTTTTTTTTAAACAAGGAACAAATAAGACCTAAGAAGTTCCAAACCTGTCATTTTGACTGCTACATTGGATGAGATTTTCAAGGAGATTCTTAAACAACAGATTTGTGAGAGCTTGGATAGGAACACAATAATCAACAAGACTAGCATCAGCTTGTTACAAATAAATAGCACCAGAATAAACTTATCCCCTTTTTGACAGAATTACTACTTTGACACATTATGAGAATGCCATGGACCTTGTGTATGTCAACCTCAGTAAAATATTCAGCAAATTCTCTCATGTTATTTTCATTAAGTTTCATTAATAAAATAATAACATATAGATGATGAGCCTTGGTGGAGCAGTGGGCTAATGCCTCCTTAAGTAACACCAGCTGCCTGCAATTAGTGCAGGTTCGAGTCCCACCAGGCTCAAGGTTGACTCAGCCTTCCATCCTTCCGAGGTAGGTAAAATGAGGACCCAGATTGTTGGGGGCAATTAAGCTGACTTTGTAATAATGCCGCTTGGGGGTGTGTGTGTGAAAGCCCTAATAAGCAGGCATATACATAGAATGAAGGCTACTGCTAAAGCTTGTAAGCCGCCCTGAGTCTTCGGAGAAGGGTGGGATATAAATGGAATTTAAATAAATAAATAAATAAATAAATAAATAAATAAATAAATAAATAAATAAATAAATGATGCAACTATGAGATTCATAAGTGACCAACTAATGGAGAGAAGACCTCGCCTTCTAGTCAGGAAAGGGGGAAAGAAGCCAAGATGATGCCAACGATTGTATGAGCAGACTCCTGACTTTTTCTTTTTTACCTTTTCCTCCATAGATGTCCCTGCTTTCTGCCAGTCAAGAGACATTCTGGAGAAACTAAGCTACTGATAGCAGCTATAAGTACTTCCTCTTCTCTGCTTGGAGAAAGGAGCCTTTTGTCTGCATAGCTGAGCTTCTGCATTCTACTGTATGCTTATTTGAAACTGTTATCTGCAGTTTGTCCTATCTTCTTCCCTCTTCCTACAAATCATACAAGCTCCATTCCCTAGCTCTCCCCATGCTACGCCATTCAGGAAAACCTTTGAATACAGCTTGTCATCCCAGCCATCATGATCCTGGCCACTTGAAAAGGTTTTCAAATCCAGCTTTATTACCACGGAACTACTAAAGCCTGGGCTATTTATTTACTTTTCTTCCAGTCATTTCTCCCCCACTACCCCTTCATCAACAGATTTTTTAAATTATTAAATAATGCATATATGGAAATAGAGAGCCAGCAAGATATAGTGGTTTTAAGGAGCTGGATTAGGAGTGGGGGAGACTCAAGTATTAGTCCTTCTTTAAAAGTACAAAATCCAGCTGGGTGACTTTGGGGCAGTCATTCACTCTCAACTGTAATCAGCAACAGGCTCAATGACAAGCTGGCTGAAAAAAAACAAAACCTCTTAGTGCATCATTTGTATGGCTTAGGCAAGTGCTGTGCAAAACAGGCAGATATTGTAACTACGCAGGATAAATGCTCAGAGCAGCAACACATAAATGGAAACAAACGTGTGGACTGTGGGAGGGTCACCAGCCAGTTATTTCCATTTATTTTTGTGGAACGGTAATGAAGGCTTTTGAGTGTGATGCATTGGAGGGTGGGACCTAATGGCAGATTCAACTATTGCAGCACTTGGAGGCTTCTAGAATATCAATGACTGATATTCCCTTAGTGGTATAGTGGTTGAGGTGTTGGACTGGCACTAGAAAGTCTCACATTCTAGACCAGGCAACCTTAAGTCTCACATTCTAGACCTTGGCAACCTTAAGACTTGTGGACTTCAACTTCAACAGTCTGGCTGGGGAATTCTAGACACTAGCGCCCACAAATTTTAAAATTGCCAAGGTTGGACACTCCTGATCTAGACCATCTTGTGAGTTCACTGTGGGACCTCGGGACAGTCACTCTCTCCGTTCAACCTACCACACATGATTGTTGTTCTGGGGAAAAATAGGAAGAGAGAGTGATATGCATGCCACCTTGTCTAATAAAGAACAAATGTCACAATGCCCATGATTATATAGAGCTATAGCTATCATAACAGATTGGAAAAATAACATTACTCAAACATATCCCACAGTATACATGGTAAAATCTCCCCAAAGCTTCAGTGTTAGTAAGTACTCTTCATATTCTTTCTGAGGAAGGAATTACTTTCTCAGGTAAATATTATTTGTCTTTAAGTGTATGATCATCAGGTGAGGCAGGAACATCATTCAGATGTGGAGATTCTCTGAATAATAATGTTTTCCAGGAAATTAATGTTAGATGGCCAGGTAAGACATAGATTCCAGTAGCTATTTATACAGAGGTCTTCCTGGAAGGGCCCTGCAATCACAAGAGGATGTTCTGTTGCTATTTATTGTGTTCCTTTATAAATGAGTGAGATCTCACCTGAACAATTTAAAAACTTTTTTAGAATACATTTTGCCACACAACAGCATGCCACAAAACTAACAATTGTCATAATACAAAAGAACTGAAGGAGGTAGAAAAGAGTTCCTTAACATTTTTGGTTGGGTGTGGGGGGGGGGAGAAGAGGAGATGGTTCTGCGCGAGTGGCAGGCAAGCATGCACACACAACACTTGTGTGAGTGGCAGGCATGCATGCCCAGTGCTTGCGCAAATGGAGCATGCATTTGCCTGCTGTTCAGACAAGTGGGCATGCGCATGTGCACTTGCTTATCACTTCCACAGCCCAGTTCCGAACAGCTCAAAACTCAGAGATGGGCAGCAACCCTAGGATTGGGGACCCCTGAGGTAGAAGATATAATAAGTTACTGTGGGATATTTTTTTTTATCCCCCGATAGTGATGGGATGATTGATTGGGGGGTGGGATAGTTAGGAGGGCTAGGGTTTTGTACTGGCCTGTGCTATTCCCTCTCTGTGCTTATTTAATATAAACTCCTCTTTCTTGAGAATATTCCTCTCCATAAAAGGCACTAAAGTGAATCATTTTGCCCTTCTGTCAACACAAGATGCACTGCAGTATTCAGTAACATCCAAGAGCTCACTGTTTGTCAGAGCACTGACTCTTCAGTTTTAAAACTGCAACATAGAGAAGAAATTAGGGTAAAGGTGGGTAGAGTTTGCTATATCGCTTCCTATTTCATACTAACTCAGTAGAAGGTCAGTGTGCTCCAAGATATAAAGTGGCTTGTAGGAAAATGGTTTTGAAAAGTGGCATAAAAATCAGAATCAAAATTATTCTAATACCAGAGGATATACTTCCAGAGCAAAGACCAGAGCAATATAGGTTGATTTGCTATAATTTCTGGGATGTATTTTTTTCACTCTCTGTAGTTTTGTGCTGCTGTTTTAAAGAAAGCAGATTTACTCACATAATTACAGCTTCCCCATCAATAAAGAGAGATACATCAATTTGAGAAACAGCCCATAGCTGATGCTTGGAAGTTACCTTTTAAAGTAAAAGTGGTTCAAATGCATTATATAGAAGAACAGACTTGAAATCAAGAGATCTGTTATTACACAAGGTCAGTAATTGCTAAAGCAGTAGCTTAGAAAGACATTTTTTTAAAAAAAAAAAACCTTATCTCTTAAAAATCAGCCAGGTAGCGGCTTTATTATTGCTGTACTTGAATTTGATCAAGTGACTTTTCCAAAGATATTTTGGTGTTTGCATTCCCCAAAATTTTCCAGTTATTCAAAAGTAGGTCAGACCACAGGTCATTTGAATTAAGACTTCTGTCATAATTTAAGCTGAATTTCTATGATATGTAGAAGGCCTGAAGATTGTAAGCCACAATCTCTAATATGGCCACATAAAGCATGAGCTTTTAACTTCTGTAAAAGAAGCTTCTAGCTTGATAGTAGTAAATTAAATAAGGGATAGCAAGATAAGGTAATATAGGCCCTTTTCAGTTTATTACATTGCTGACCCACACTAAAGAGAACTGGATGCAATTGTGCAGATGGCTTGGTTTAACTCAGTGATGCAGGATGCAAGGAATTTTTCATGACAAAGAATCGTTTCCGGGGACTTTGGTGATCCCACAGGTACTTAAAGCCCAGAGAGTTTTAGTTGGTCATCTTTGACCAGTACAATCTCAGCAAGGAACTGACTGGCCCCTTTGAAGCTTAATCTTCTGTCCATAATTTAGATACTCAATCATAGTATGACACTAAACAAACTTGTTAAAGGCCTTCACTATTTCCTTTCCATCACCTTAGATTCCTCAGCCTTGGCAACTTTAAGATCTATACACTTCAATTCCATAGCCATATACTGGGAATTGAAGTCCACCATCTTAAAGTAGCCAAAATTGAAAAACAATGCCTTAGATTTTAGTTGGTTTCTCCTGCTGTTTTTCTGTTGGATCCTCTGCTGTAGTTCTCCATTCCATTTGATTTGCCATATACTCCGTGCTTGTGTCTATATGTATAAATATTTAGCAATAACCCCTAACTGTCAGTTGGTTCTTGTGAGTAAGAGAAATTCATAAAGATTGCTCTTTCTCTTTTCAGTGTTGAATAACCCATTCCTCCTCTTTACTTAAACAATTTTATGATGTTTATGTGCTACAGCATGCCAGGTATATGTCTGCATGGGCATTTCCAAATTAGTTAGTGATCTGTGTAGAGGAACCACTTGAGAAAAATTTCAAGATAATGTTTATATACTGTATGTTACTGTATTTTAATCAGCTGGGGAGGTGTGTGTTTTTTAAAAAAACTTATGATAAGTCAAAAATCTTTTACATAAATACTTAATAGAGTAAAAGATAGAGCTTTTTTAAAACAAACAAACAAACAAACCTATTCCTGTTGACTTTTTGTTCAACTTCTGATTCTTTCTGCAATGTGGTCTCTGGCAAGTGCCTCTACGTGAAAGACCCTAGGAACTTGGTCAAATCAGACATTTATCTTCATTAAGATAAGGACATTGCAGGCACCAGTGTGACAGTTTGTGTTTTAAATTGTAAGATTTGCAGGGGTGGCTGCTCATTTGCATGCAAGAGTTGTGCGTCTCCCGGAGAAGGTGTTGTAAATCACGGATGAGCAACTTGACAGTGTCACTCTCTGTGTCTGGTTGAGAATTATTAATTAAAGCAGGCCGAGGACAGTTTGTTTGCATATCAGTTGAGCTAAACTGTGTTGGTATCCCTGTAAATAATAAAACAGTGTGATTAGGTCTAGTCATTAATTAAGTGCCTTCACTGTGAATAAACAGTGAAATCCTTCGGTTTGTAAGGAGCTTATGACACCGTGATAAACATGCCATCACAGATACGGCTGTAACATTGTTTGACATCTCCATCCATTAATAGCAGCTCTCTCTGAGGATGACAGTGGGTTCAAATCCCGTGACAGATGATACATCTGTCCAATTTTTGTTCCTTAAAGCAAACACGTTAGGAGGTCTTTGATAATGCAAGTTAAGAAGGCGATAGCAGAGACCAAACAAGAACTTATTAAAAAGTCTTAACTGTGGTATTCAATCATCCATATGGGTGGCATTTTGTTGGTAGAAAAAGTCAGAGGGAAAAAAAATCTTTCTTTCATAGTTCTGAGGGTGAAAAGCTAGTTATTGTTTATTTTATTAAAAATACCGGCCAAAAAAATCTTTAAAAATCTAATTACATTCTCCAAATATACATTGTTACTAGATTTCTACATGTGGTTTTAAAAGCCACTTCAAACCTGTTCAATAAATCGGGAATTTGAATTTAGAAATCACTTCTATAAAACTATATGCTCTTTTTCCCCGCCCCTAAATATATGCAAACTATTGGTAGGTGCAGGGCAGGAAAATAATTATTGAATGTAGCTAGATAATTTTTTTTCCTATTTTTTCTATTTTTCTATTGGGTCATCCTTTAAGTATCCTTATATATTAGATATTGGCCTGGAAAAGAAATAGCCTTGAATGGAACAACATTATAACTTGTATTATACAAATATTAAACAGTGCGGATTGATGCTACTATGCAGGCAAAAATAATTATTGACAGATGAACATCAAGCCAACACACAGCAGTATTTAACACAGTGCATGAGAAAGCAGGAAGACATAGTGATTGTAAAAAAGAGAGACAAGCTGTACTCTTCATGGGTGGTACTGCAAGATGCAGATGGTAGTTTGATTATCCCAGTTTTGGCAATTGCCTATGAACTAGTCAGTAACACACAGTTCAGATCAGCTTCCTGACCATATTGAACGATGTTGGGCAGGCAGCAGCTGTGCAACTTTGTGGAACTAATCCAGACACACCTCCTCTCCCCCCCACCCCATTCCTATGTTGATAAGGAGGGATTTATTCCTCTGTAAGTATTAGAAATAAGCAGAGCTTTTTTCTCATAGAACGCTCAGAACAGAGTTCCGGCACCTTTTCTGGATGGAGCCTTGTAGGGTAGGCAAGGCAGGTTGTGTGACATGTGTCAGTTCCGGCACCTTTTTCTTTTACAAAAAAAGCACTGGAAATAAGGAAACTGCTATCTCAGTACCAGCAATATTAATTCTTTCAAGCTGCTTTTAGCCATGGGAATCAGCCATCGGAGAAGCATTCTGGGAAGGATGAGTCTTTAAGTGTGCCTCTCCCTACTCAATAGTTCTGATGTTGTTAAGTGAATCACTGCAAAGTTAAGTTAGTAACACGGTTGTTAAGTGAACCTGACTTCCCCATTAACTTTGCTTGTCAGGAGGTCTCAGAAAGGGATCACATGACCTCAGGACACTGCAACCGTCATAAATACGAGTCAGTTGCCAAGCCTCTTAATTTTGATCACATAGCCATGGGGATGCTGCTACGGTCATAAGTGTGAAAAATGGTGATGAATCCCTTTTTTTCAGTTAAATTGTAACTGCAAACTGTCACTAAATGAATTGTTGTAAATCGAGGACTACCTGTATAGCTGAGACACAGAATAAAATGCTGGCAATCTCAAAACTTCTGTCCAAGAAACCCTCTGGATCTTCCCATCCTACTTCCATCTTCTGCCTTGGTGTAGTCATAGAGTTATTTCTGGTGCCACCGACAGCAAGATCTCCTATAGCCTGTAGGCCTTATTGTCAACTCCAAGGGAAAAAAATGATTTTAAAAGAAAAAAAAAATATTTAGGCCATGTGGCAGGTGGCTACAGTAACCAGCCCCTCCTACCCTTCCTCCTTTGTGGGAAGATAAACCAAAGAGATAAATACAATCAAACTTTATAAAGGAAAAATAAAAGTGAGAGTATACAAATTCCTTGACTGTAAACAGTTATGTGAATGCTTGAGGAAATTAAAATATAGAGCTGCTCAAATCACAGGCAGTAAGTTTAAAAAACCCTCCAGTAGAAAAATATACAGGTAAAGGTGAGATTGCTGAAATCAGCTGCTTCTTTCGGAGGCAACTAATAAATTTCTAAAACATTCAGCTGTAAGCATATATTTGCCACTAGCTATGAGACAATGGAGGGGTTTTTTAAAAAAATAAAAATAAAAAATAATCTTATGCATATTTCTAGTGACATTTACTATTTCTTAGAGAAAAAATAGATTGCTGCAGCAAACATTTCTCTGAATTTTCAGAGATTCAGAAGATGAATAAGACTTTTCTTTTTTTAAAAGTTAGTATCAACTTTTGTCTGTTTTTTTAAAAGGACAAAAAAATATTCTGCCCTCTAGCAAAGAGGAGAAGCCAGGATGTCTGCCTTTTACTTGACTGAAAACTAAACCTGAGAGAAAATGCTGACTCAGAATGTCTGCTGTTTATCTGTCTTGCAGCTGACGGTTTGACATCCTGTGAAACTGGATGGACTTTGCAACAATGGCTGATTAACTGGAGATATATTATGGGGCTCCTCATATGACCACCAATGCTTTAAGACAGAGGTCCTCCAACTTAAACTCTGACCCCCTGACATGATAAACTGAATCTGTGTGATCCCTCATCCCCATAAAATCCTAATGATTTAATTGCAGTTAGAGTTGGGCAAGAAATAGATTTTTTTTAAAAAAAATGATTATGTGCCATCAGGTTGGTCTCAACTCTTAGCAACCATATAAATAAATTTGTATGATAGATAAACAATCTGTCTCTAATCTTATCCAACAGGTCTTCCAATGATGTTTCCATTTCCATATCACTGAATCCATCCACCTCGAGGCAGGTCATCCTATTCTTCTTCTTTCCATCTTTCCTAATAACATACCATATACTCAATCACTTGCACCCAGGTCACCTCAAGAATGTACTGTTGCAATCTGCTGTACATGGGGCTATCCTCAAAAATGAATCAGAATACTATGGATACAATGTGCATTAAACTATGGCAACTGGATCTTGGTCATGTAACAAGTGTCTCTTGTTTTAGGACAAATCTTTAGGACAAAATGATAAACACTGCAGTGTATTAAAGAAGCCTTCCATAAAATGAAATATGTTTTCTTTTTCCTAATGAAAAATAAGGCACAAAACTTCAAGCTTACAAAAAATAAGAGCAATTCAGTAAAATAAGAGCCGCTGTCCACTTAGAGATTATCATAACAGATAATTACATATCAAGAATCACATAACTCTGTTATATCTGTGTGTCAATCATATTAAAACAAACAGCCATCTGGAGAGAGGAGAGGAGAGGAGAGGAGAGGAGAGGAGAGGAGAGGAGAGGAGAGGAGAGGGGGAGGGGGAGAGAAGGGAAGGGAAGAGAAGAGAAGAGAAGAGAAGAGAAGAGAAGAGAAGAGAAGAGAAGAGAAGAGAAGAGAAGAGAAGAGAAGAGAAGAGAAGAGAAGATTTAGCCAAGTGCCAAATCCTCTGAGCAGAAAAAAAAACTTCCAGCTGAAATTCAGGTTGGTTTCAGCATGAGATGATAGCCAAACTTATACAGGATTGTCTTAGCTCCAACTTCTTCCTTATGATATTGTTTCTCATGAATACTTGCTCCTGGATCAAAAAAGGGTGGGAGTGGGGAATGCTACACATTAGTTAATTATGATATTTGGGACCAGGAATTTCATTGCTAAATGCTGTGGCCATGAAGCACAATGCAACATAGTGCCTTACAATGGCAGTTCCAGCAGTTTCATTTGTGATTGTTAGGCAAATCCCACAAGGTTGTTAGGTGTGGTCACATGATCAACATTTGTGATCTCCTGCTGACTTCAGCATTCATTTCACTAGCCAGAAGCCAAGTGAAAATCACAAACAACCATTATTTGACCACAGAATACTATGGTCATCATGATTTTTATTTATTTATTAAATTTATATGCCACCCAACTTGTGGTTTAAGTTGATGCTGAGTAATTGCAAGCTGATTGCCAAGCACCCAAATTGTAAATGTCTATGGAGATTCTCAATTATCCTGGTCAGGAGGCAACTGGACTTCAAGAGGCAACAGGACTTTGTTTTTCCATGAAGATGGAAAGTTCTGAACAAGCTTTTTGGATCAGAAGTGAAACATCTTCAAGAAAAAAAAATCCAGTTGCCTCTTGAAAAAGCGCCTTTGGGACACCCAAATTTTAATTGCACAACAGCTGTGTTGGCTGCAATTTCAAGGACCACCCATATGTCTCCTTCATGACTGTCATAACTATTATCACAACTGTTCACAGTTGTCATCACTCTGAATAACAATTGCTGAATGAATACTTTTTGATTGAGGACTACCTGTAGCTACCAATTTGCAGCCATCAGAGAAAAATCTTTGCTGCTACTCTTATTGCTAATAGGGTTCACATTCTTGAAGTTGCCTCATCCTGTGAAATATCTGAAGTTCATCAGTTTAGAGTCAACACAATGGAACCCTTTTTATCACCTCTGTCAACTCAGGCTGCAGAGTAACAAAGGAACAATCTCCATTGGATCAGCTTCTTGAACTCACGTGTATACTTTTAGTCAAAAGTAAGTCTCCCTAAATTGAAGGGATTAATTTCATTAACTTTTCAAATATGGGATTATTGCCTAAATTCTTCAATGAATCAACCAGAATAATGCTGGAAGGGACGTTGGAGGTCTTCTAGTCCAAACCCCTGTTTAAGCAGGAGACCTATACCCTTTCAGATAATTCACTTCTCACATACGATAGCAATTCTGTTGCAACATAAATTATGGGAGTAATTTTATTTTCTAGCTTTGAGGAAAATAGCTGTTTGCTATTTCTACATAGTCTAGCAATAAGAATGTTACACTGCTTGGAGTCTTGAATTTTTCACTTTCACTCATAACACAAATTTCTATTCCCAAAATTTGTGGCCCAGAGCAATTAAACATCCTCATGACATCTGGGGTTTTTTATGCATTTCTCAACTACCAAATAAATGCTAAGTATTGGGATCAATCTTCCTCTGAATATATGCATATGCTTTAGGACATAGCTTTCCATCAGTGACTTGAATAGATGCTATGGGAAAATCAAACTAAAATTATTGCTCCACTTTAATTCAACATTCTGCTGTTAATCAATTATTTATCACTGTTATGCTAATACCAATTGATCTGATGAAATTAACATTCAAATAGCAAAAAGGTCTATCAAAAGAATTAGCTTATAACGTCTGAACTCAGATCAATGCTTCATTATTATAATTAATGAAAAGGGACAACTGCATTAAGAACTATATAATAAAAGCATATTCTAAGTGAAATGAAATATTGATTTTGCCTTTTAAATGTTGTTACTTCCACTTATTTGAATAGACAAATAAGGTAGACCTAGGCAAACATTCAGGGTTATTTCCTCTTGGTTACCTATATAGGCATCATACAGTAACATGATGTCAATGATAGTTTCATAGATTTTGAGAATTTCTATTTCATTTCTATTTCATTAAACCAGATTTTGCTGGTTTGGGAGTTATCCCAAAAGTGCTTTTTGCACAAGGCAACTAGACTTTCTTGTTTTTTCCTTTGAAAACTTTCACTTCTCATTCAAGAAGCTTCTTCAGCTCTGACTGGATGGTAGGGAATGGAAGGATTTATACTCTTTGCAGACAGTGGTCATTTGCATTCTTTTGGAGAGTCATTGAGGCCACCTGGAGGTTTATCTGGGTCATCAGGGTCACCTGAGTAGTGCAAATGGGTGTGGAGCCTTCTTGGAACTGCTGAAAGGACTGTGTTGTAGACTGGAGATAGATGATGTTGTATCCCTCCCCCTCTGTTGAGAGAAGGCTGTTCAGTTTTGACACAGATGGCCTCTTTGACCCCTCTTTCAAACCAGCAGTCCTCTCTGTCTAGAATGTGGACTTTGCTGTCTTCGAAAGAGTGGCCTTTGTCCTTTAAATGCAGATGGACTGCCAAATCTGTTTATAGAAAACCCACACATATGGATCACTATTTATATTTTAATTCTCATCATCTACTGGAGCACAAAGTTATCACAACCCTATAGCACTGTGCTGAAGGTCTGCCTACCAGTAAAGATGGGAAAGAAAAAGAAATAAAACGTATTAAGGAAGCCCTCAGAACATGTAGCTATCCCAAGTGGGCCTTCATCAAATCCCAAAAAAGATCCAGTGGGAGCTCCTCCATAATAAAGAACAATAAACAAAGCAACATTATTATTCTATATGTTGCAGGAATATTGGAAAAGCTCAGAAGCATTTTCAGCCAACACAACATACATGCACACTTCAAACCAATGAATACACTAAGGCAGAAGCTTGTCCATCCCAAGGATAAAACACCCAAATGCAAACTGAGCAACGTGTGCAGATATGTACATTGGGGAAACAAAACAACCATTTTGGCACAACATAGAAGAACAAGGCCATCAGGACAAGATTTGGCAGTCCATCTTGCATTTTAAAAATAAAGGCCACCCCACCATCCAGTTATAACTGAAGAAATTTTGTCTTCCGGATGGCAAGGCATCGCCGGAGGCAGCCATTCTTAGGCTGTCAGCCCCACGGCTCCGTAGAGCCGCTGAAAACAGTGCCGATCAGCTGTTTTGGCAGCTCGGAAGCCCCCTCCTCAGGAGAAGAGGAGGGGGTGAGCACCCAGGTAGGGGTAGAGCTCTCCGGGGCCGCCAGAACTTAAAGTTTTGGCGGCTGAAGGATTGAGCCCCCCCGAAGCCTGGGCATGCTCCGGACTGCGAGACGCTTCTGCTACAGGCTTTTTGGAGCAGAACAGGGCATCTGCAACCATCCCTGCTAGCAAGAAAGAACTTTGGAGAACGAGGATGCAGGCAGAGCGATACAGGAGATTCAGGTGAAAGTGGTCTTTTGATCTTTAACTCAATGGACTTTGCTGAGCTTGAAAGTGGAAGTGCATAGCAGACAATAGTGGGTGAAAATGGCGGCTACATCTCCTAAAGTTCCTGCTCTGGTGCAGCAGTCTTCGTTGCAAGCCTTATTGCCCCCTGCACCCGTATTTGCACCAGCCCTTACAGTTAAAGATTTGCAGAATGTGATGCAAGAGATTATGGAAAAGCAATTGCAACAATTTGCTGAGATAATGGATAAAAAGCTGGAGGAGAAGTTAACAGAAAAACTAGCTGAGGTTATGGATGAAAAGATTACAGAGAAACTAACAGAAATAAGAGCAGACATCTTATCTGCATTTCAAGGCATGTATTGAGAATTTGGATGAAAGAGTGGAAGATCTCAGTCAAAATAATACTAGATTAGAAGTAAAAATGACAGAAACTGAAAATGTGGTGGAGAAAATTGACTGTGATTTGACCTTGGTACAGTATCATCAGATGGAGTTTGCCGTGAGAATCAGAGGCTTAAAAGAAGATCCTAAAGAAAATTTAGGATTTTCCAACAACCCAAGAGACGGCTTTACACATGGACATCACCAGACGGTCAACACAGAAATCAGATTGACTATATGCTCTGCAGCCAAAGATGGAGAAGCTCTATACAGTCAGTAAAAACAAGACCAGGAGCTGACTGTGGCTCAGACCATGAGCTTCTCCTTGCAAAGTTTAGGCTTAAACTGAAGAAAGTAGGGAAAAGCACTAGGCCACTCAGGTATGAATTAAATCATATCCCTGTTGAATATACAGTAGAGGTGACAAATAGATTTAAGGAATTAGAACTGATAGACAGAATGCCTGAAGAACTATGGACAGAGGTTCGCGACATTGTACAACAGGTAGCAACCAAAACCATCCCAAAGAAAAAGAAATGCAAGAAAGCAAAATGGCTGTCTGAGGAAGCTTTGCAAATAGCTGAGGAAAGGAGGGAAGCGAAAGGCAAGGGAGAAAAACATAGATATGCCCAATTGAATGCAGAATTCCAGAGAATAGCTAGAAGAGATAAGAATGCCTTCTTAAATGAACAGTGCAAAGAAATAGAAGAAAACATTAGAATAGGGAGGACCAGAGATCTTTTCAAGAAAATTGGAGAGATGAAGGGAACGTTTAATGCAAAAATGGGCATGATAAAGGACCAAAACAGCAGGGACCTAACAGAGGCAGAAGAGATTAAGAAGAGGTGGCAAAAATACACAGAAGAACTATACAAGAATGAGCTTAACGTCCCAGATAATCACAATGAGGTGGTCACTGACCTCGAGCCAGACATCCTAGAATGTGAAGTGAAGTGGGCCTTAGAAAAGCTGAGCAACAACAAAGCTAGTGGAGGTGACAGTATTCCAGCTGAGCTTTTCAAAATCTTAAAAGACAGTGCAGTAAAAGTGCTACACTCAATTTGCCAGAAAATTTGGAAAACTCAACAGTGGCCACAGGATTGGAAAAGATCAGTTTACATCCCAATTCCAAAGAAAGGAAGTGCCAAAGAATGTTCAAACTATCGCACCATTGCACTCATTTCTCATGCTAGTAAAGTCATGCTTAAAATCCTACAAGCTAGACTTCAGCAGTATGTGGATCGAGAACTACCAGAAGTACAGGCAGGATTTTGAAGAGGCAGAGGAACTAGAGATCAAATTGCCAACATACGCTGGATCATGGAGAAAGCTAGGGAGTTCCAGAAAAACATCTACTTCTGCTTCATTGACTATGCTAAAGCCTTTGATTGTGTGGATCATAACAAACTGTGGCAAGTTCTTAAAGAGATGGGAGTACCAGACCATCTTATTTGTCTCTTGAGAAACCTATATGCGGGTCAAGAAGCAACAGTGAGAACTGGACATGGAACCACTGATTGGTTCAAAATTGGGAAAGGAGTCCGGCAAGGCTGTATACTGTCGCCCTGCCTATTTAACTTATATGCAGAGCACATCATGAGAAAGGCAGGGCTAGATGAATCAAAAGTTGGAATTAAGATTGCCGGAAGAAATATCAACAACCTAAGATACGCAGATGATACCACTCTAATGGCAGAAAGTGAAGAAGAACTAAAGAGCCTCTTGTTGCGGGTGAAGAAGGAGAGTGCAAAACTTGGGTTGAAACTTAACATTAAGAAAACCAAGATCATGGCATCTGGCCCTCTCAATTCCTGGCAAATAGATGGGGAAGAAATGGAGGTAGTGACAGATTTTATTTTCCTGGGCTCCAAGATCACTGCAGATGGGGACTGTAGCCAAGAAATTAAAAGACACTTGCTCCTGGGGAGGAAAGCCATGGCAAATCTAGACAGCACACTAAAAAGCAGAGACATCACCCTGTCAACAAAAGTGCGTATAGTCAAGGCTATGGTCTTCCCAGTTGCAATGTATGGCAGTGAAAGTTGGACCATAAGAAAGGCTGAGCGCCAAAGAATTGAGGCCTTTGAACTATGGTGCTGGAGAAGACTCCTGCGAGTCCCTTGGACTGCAAGGCGATCAAACCGGTCAGTCCTAGAGGAGATCAATCCTGACTGCTCTTTAGAAGGCCAGATCCTGAAGCTAAAACTCAAATACTTTGGCCACCTAATGAGAAGGAAGGACTCACTGGAGAAGAGCCTAATGCTGGGAAAGATCGAGGGCAATAGAAGAAGGGGACGACAGAGAAAGAGGTGGCTGGATGGAGTCACTGAAGCAGTAGGCGTGAGCTTAAATGGACTCCAGAAGATGGTACAGGACAGGAAGGCCTGGAGGAATGTTGTCCATAGGGTCGCGATGGGTCGGAGACGACTTCACAGCTAACAACAACAAAAAGAAAATTTGAAGAAAATAGTTTCTGAGGCTCTGGAAGGGGTGCTCGGGTGACCAGCAGATGAATTAATGGAAGATATAGATAACATTTTCTGTGTTAATTCGTGGATTGCAAGACAAAGGAAATTACCCAGTGATGTGGTGGTTTATTTTACAAAGAGAGCGATTAGAAATGAGGTTATTCAAGCCTCCTACAATACTGAATTTGTAATCACTGAGCAAGAAGTCTTGATTTTAAAAGAGATCCCTCCAAGAATTTTAAGTAGAAGGAAGGAATTTGCTTTTTTGACACAAGAATTAAGACGACGTAATATCAAGTTCAGATGGGAGATACCAGTGGGTATGGTGGTGACCTATGAAGGTATGAAGCATCGTCTTACTACGGTGATTCAGGCACGTGATTTTTATAGTAATGTTTTAAAAGCAGCCCCCATACCACTTTTGGAATCTACAAAGAAGAAACATGAGGGAGAGTCTCAACGACACAGAGAGAATCTACAAGGTGCTGAAGGAACAATGCAGACAGATGAGAAAGTTACAGGAGTGGATCAAATTTCAGTGTCACTGGAGGAGGCCAGAAATTGGAGGAGGCGTGCTGCTTTTAGACGAATGAGACGAGCCTGAAGATTTAGTTGTAGAACTGAAGGAGATAATAATGCAATAAGGATCATAAAAGGTGGTTTTAGAAGAGTAAACAGGAATCGAAATTGTTAAAAGGGTTAAATATTTGGGCATATATTTTTCACCCTCAAATGTAGAGTTATATAAAATAATTATGTTTTGTAATATTTTATGTTGTTTTAATTTTAAGATAATTATGAAAACTTAATTGGGAAGAATTGTAGTAGTGCTTACTGAAATTCTGAAGGTCATGATTTGCTATTTGGTTGGTATGTATATCTATTGTGTGATAAGAAGGTGGATAATGTGTTTAAGGTATATATTTTATGACATGCTCTGTTGCGAGTTTGGGAAAAAGTATAGATGAAAGTTAACTTGTAAGCTACTTTTATGGGCAATAATGAAACACGTAATAGAAAATATAAAAATGATGTGATTACATATAAAAAAAATAAGTTTGGAAAGTAATGTATGGTACTTGAAGCTGTATAATATATTAAGAGAAGGAAAGATTGTATAAACTTGGTTTTAGAATTTTAAGTTTGGAAAGTAATGTATGGTACTTGAAGCTGTATAATATCTTAAGAGAAGGAAAGATTGTATAAATTTGGTTTTAGTATGGAAAATTAAAGACCAGGTGGAAAGAAGATTAGAAAATTGTTTTTTTTTTAATGATTGATGTAAATTTGTTTTGTCTGTAATTGTTCTTATTGGGTATTCTTATTGACACTACTGTTATGGATATCAAGCGGATGTTGAATTTAACTACGGCAGTAAGACTTTTAGTAGGGCAATATTGGAAGAAGGAAGAACTGTCGATTATAGAAGAATGGACTGTAGAAGTTCCCAACTTGGAGGATATGGCAAAGATTTTAGTGTACCTGAAAGACTATTTGCAACAGAGAGTAAATATGGGACTAAAAAGTATTATCCAGCATTTGAATAATTATTGATGTGATATTTATACTGTTTGGAGTTAATTTATATGAGATAAAGTGTGATAGTTTTAATAGTTTATGATTGTTTGCATAAGGTAGATTATGATTGTTTGTATTCTTATACCCTGTATTTAGCTCTGGGAAGTCAGGGAGGGGGGAGGGGAAGGGAGGGAGGGGTTGGGGAGGGCTGGGGAGTGGGAAGGAGGTGGGGTGGGGTTGTTTTGTTTGTTTAAAATAAAATGTATTGTAAAACATTTTAAATAAAAAAAGAACTGAAGAAATTTATTGGATGAGAAAGGAAAAACAAGAAAGTCCAGTTGCCTCATGTAAAAGCACCTTTAGGATAACCATGATCTGGATAACATAGACATTTTGGAATTATATTCATTCTTGGATCAGATTTGTCTTCCCCTTCCAGTATTTCAGAGTTAATTTGGAGGATTGTAAAAGTCATTATTAGTTCCTGGATCGATTTTGTGTTCTTTTCGGAGCCAACTCCAATTTACCTGGATATTTCTTAAACTGAAATGATGAAAACTAGATAGAGTGCATGAGGCAGTAGCTGACCCAGAGTAAGTAAAATTGTGGGTTGAAATTATAATTATGACTTTAATATAATTTGAAAATAATAATTTAATCAACACAACATAACATTGTGCAACTATATTTTGCTTCTTCCTTATGTTGATCTCATGTTGAACTGTATGTTGAAGTTCTTTTTCAAGGATCGACTTCCAGACCATTTTATAAAGATATTTGTGTTGTTTTTTCTTTCCAAATAAAGGAATTCACTTTTATCTCTGTTCAATATTATCAGACTCACTTCCTCCCACTAGTCCAGGGGTAGACAACCTCGGCTCTTTTATGACTCATGGACTTCAACTCCCAGAATTCCTGAGCCAGCTGATTCCATGAGTCATAAAAGAGCCGAGGTTGCCTACCCCTGCACTAGTCTGATTAGGAACCTTTGAGCCTTTCCCCATTGCTGAGTTGAAGCATAACCCACCTATTCTTGAAATGTAAAAACAATACTTCTGCATGCCAAACCCTGTCCTGCCTTCCTGATCTTGTTTGTGATGTAGGGATGCAGAAGTTTACAAGCCCTCCAAAGTCTACTGTGAAACCAAAGCTGTCACAGTGCAGCATCTCAGAATATGATTCCCAGAATTCTGAGAACAAAAGACCAAAGAGGTGAGACAGATGAGTCTCATCCTCCTTATTTACAGATGTCTGCTCCTGAGGTGCCAGATACTAGAAATGCATGCATGGAAAGCAATGGAGAGATATGCCTGTGGTTTCCAGTACTGGAAAAGGAAGGAAGGAAGGAAGGAAGGAAGGAAGGAAGGAAGGAAGGAAGGAAGGAAGGAAGGAAGGAAGGAAGGAAGGAAGGGTCCAGCAGAAAAGAGCATGATACAGCTTTGGAGTGGAGGCGATCTGTCCCTTTCCCCCAACACATAGACACACACACACACACACACACACACACACACACACACAGCCACAAACACACAAACACACAAACAAAAACACTTTTATTAATACTTATCCCCAAAATGAAGTTGAAAGGAAAGGATTTGAAATATTCTTGCAAGACATCTCCCTTCCAAAGGTTCCTTCTCTATCTAATTAAACAGTGGAACAGCTTGCCTTCAGAAGTTGTGGGTGGCTGGACTTCCAGGTTTGTGCCCTAGCGCACAGCCAAGGGATTGTGGAGCTCTGTACCCCACAACTAGTTTTGCCCTAAATGGGTCTAAAGTCACCCCAGAGAGGTGACAAAGAAAGATGGGTGCCCTGATGATCACAGAACGATGGCATTCAACCCACTCGACTTGGGGGAAATCCCTCTAACCTAACAAGAGAAAGGCTGGCCACACCTTGGGTGATCAGCCCAAGCTACTTGCAGCTGAAGTCCAAAGGCACCAACCAGAACAATGGTGAACAGCATGCTTGAAACTGGGTGAGGAATTCGATCTTCTCTCTCCTATTTTGTATCTGATTTCCTGGAAAAGATTCCCAAGAAGCAAAAATCCTCCCAAAGTGGTTCAATTATCTTAGACAACTACCTCAGACAAAGTACAGTTAGAAAAGACTGATACATACTGATATATTAAAAGATTAGCTTTTCGTCTCTAAGGCAGAAAGGATCCCTACTCAAAACAGGACTTTGGCATATAGTCTATTCTCCATGTACTCATGTGATTGTTCTTTTCATCTTGTACAGAGTATGGATTCTATCAAAAGGCATTATTTGGACCTAAATCACTGCTTGCAAATAATACAAAGCATATCTGTGACACACTAGCATGTATACATCCATCTGTTTAGTACTGTGTTATTATCCATCTGTGAAAAACTGTGCATATAGCCAGAGACCTAGGAAGTGGTACAAAAACATCATGAAAATCACAGGAATGGCGAAAACATTCACTTGAAGTCACAGTGAGGAGGTGGTACAATCTGGCTGATAGAATTCTGACAAAAATATTTTATGCCCTCATGGCTATATAATCAAAATGTAGTTGCATAGTACAATTTAAAAACCTAACAAATTAAACAAAGCTTTATTTGTGCAAATTGGATAGGCTTTGCTTTAGAAAGCATCAGCACCATTTTTGGCATGAAGACAGGAATAACTATTTTAAAATTACAGTGATGTTCCAAGAGCAACAGAGATGCTATTAAGAACTTTCAGTCAAATATCTCTTTAAAGATTAAGCAAAATGTAATTGTTGGGATGGAAGGAGGGAAGAACAACTAAAAAGGAGCCAAGCTAAGCTTATTAATCTTGCAACTGGACCTTATTTTATGTGCATCTTTTCAGTTATTTAATTCCTGTTTGATTTGCTTCATATTGTTTTGTTTTAACTTTTGTAAGGGGCCTTAATTATTTTATAAAAAAGCAGCAATAGTAATCAGTAAATTTAAAGTGTGAGTCAACAAATTAATAATTCACCAGGACTGGGATTAATGAAAATAGAGACATAAAACAACTAGCTATAGATAAAGGTGCTGGTCATTACCTATAAAGCCCTACATGGCCTGGGTCCGGGGTATTTGAGGGAACACCTGCTGCCAACATCAAGTTCCCTTCGTCCAGTGCGCTCCCACAGGGAGGGTCTGCTCAGGGTCCCACCGGTAAGAGATTGCCGGCGGGTAACGCCCAGGGATAGGGCCTTCTCAGTGGGGGCGCCTGCCCTCTGGAACCAGCTGCCAGTGGAGCTGAGGACTGCCCCCGACCTCCGTTCATTCCGCCGGGGCCTGAAGACCTGGCTCTTTGAGCTCTCTGGCCCAGGCTGAGGATTAATTTATTTTAACTGGGGTTTTATTTGCACAGGGTTGTTTAATCTTTTTAAAACTGGTTTTAACTTTTGTATTGTTGGTTTTTAATTCCCTGTAAACCGCCCTGAGTCCTCAGGGAAAGGGCGGTATATAAATGTAAATAAATAAATAAATAAATAAATAAATAAATAAATAAATAAATAAATAAATAAATAAAGCATCTGCCTAAACATTCCCGAGTGTTTGTCAATACAGTGCAGGTACCTTTAGTTTGTGAGGTGTACACAACAGGTTTTTTGGCTTCTAGATTACAGATTCTGGCTTCTGTAGAAAAACAACATAAGGAAGCATGGATAAAACAGGGTTTTAATTGCACTTGTGACATATTAGTCAAAATGAGCCCAAAATGAAGAGCATTGTCCTTACTATTACCATGAACTGCTGGGTGAGGTTTGGACATGAGTAGGATTGGAAAAATTGTGTACTCCATCTCTATCTTCCAAAACAGTATTAAGAGAAAGCCTACATTAGTCAAAGCCTGATTGATGGCAGACATCAATATCTATGCAACTTTTGTGGTGCAAGAATACAATGCAGTGGATGAGCATGGCAGAAGCAAGGCTGATTTGCAAGGTAAACTGGTTTGGAGAAGTCTAGTGACAATATTGATGTAAACTAGTATGTTTCTTTTTCTCGTGTTATTAACTGGGTTTCTATTTTTATTTTTATTCTATTATTTTAATTTATTACTCCTGCTTACTTTTCTCCAGAAAGGAATAAATTGGTGGGCATGTAAAATACTATATTCTCTACATGCAGACCAGCTTTGGAAGTCGGACCATGACAGTTAAGCTAAATACCCTAAGTAGGATAATTACCCAGGTTGCTATTACTTGAGATAGTAAATATGCATAAATTCTAGCTAAAGGAAAAAGGGAAAGTAAATTCCACAAATCCACTCTTTCTATAAATAAAAGTAACATTTCTGCTAAGAACTGACAATAAAAATAGAATTCAAAGCTTTAATTGGCATATCAATCAACTACAGTAATGCCTTTGTTGATTAAATGATGGGGACCAACTCTAATTGGCAAGGACAGATTTTAATCAGTAGAATTGAAAGTCAAGAATACACTAAACTGGTAGAGACCAATTATAATTGATTAAGGCCCCTTTAATCAGTACAACTGTGACTTGGAAGCATATTTGTTGATTTTCAAGAGTATTTTTAGGCTCTTATTCTTTCCTGTAAAAAGACATGAAAGAGAAAATATAAAATTTATTTATATTAGTGGGCAGTGAGTTTCTTTTCTAATAATGGGGAGCAGCTATAAGTTGTTGCCCTTCCTTCTGCATCTTTTTTGGTTTGTTTATTTATTAGATTCATATCCCACCTTTCTTTCATAGCATTCCAACTTCCTGTTTTTTTCCCTATAAAAACAATCCTTTGATGTAGATTGGATCAAAAGAGAGTGATAGATCCATTAAGTGTCCATGGCAGAAGATGGACTTGAACCTGATTTTCCTAGCATTAGTTCAAGGCTTTAACCACTCTACCATACTGGCTGATTAAAAAGGATTTGCACTGAGATATGGATGATGTGCTATGTCTTGGTACAGTGGAGTTTACCCTTTTCCCTTTTCCAAATTGTAGAATTTGGACTGAATAAATTGCTTCACAATTATAGAGGACTCTGGCAGCATATTTATTTATTTGTTTTGTTTTTATAAACCGCCCTTCTCCCGAGGGACTCAGGGCGGTGTACAGAATAAGATAGGCATACAGAATGAACCGTAATGAAAAACAAACACTAGTAAAATACAAACTGGGACCCCAATAAGAGCTATCAGGCCAGGCCGGACTGCTGGAACAGGTAAGTTTTTAATTCTCGCCGGAAGGTGCGGAGGTCGGGGGCCATCCGGATTTCGGTTGGCAAGCTGTTCCAGAGGGCTGGCGCACCCACTGAGAATGCCCTCCCCCTGGGGGCCACCAGCCGACATTCCTTGAGCGGTGGCACCCTGAGGAGGCCCTCTCTGTGGGAGCGCACAGGGCGGTGGGGCGCTGACATTGGCAGAAGGTGCTCCCGCAGGTAGTCCGGACCCATGCCATGGGTCTATACCATAGAATATATCCCATCTCCTGATTGTGCTGATGACCTTTGATTGTGACATCTTTTTCAGCTGACATGCATTTTCATTTTTGTATTTGTGCTGGAAATTTGTCTTTAATTCATTTTCAGATTTTTTGCCACCCTGAGCCATTTGCTGAGCTATATGAATGAATGAATGAATGAATGAATGAATGAATGAATGAATGAATGAATGAATCTGAGGAAAGAGAACAACAATTTGTCCTCTTTATGTTGGAAAGGAGGAGGATAATTAGAGACACAATAGAAACATGTAAAATCATACTTGGCAGGGAAAACATGGAGAATTTTCATCCCTCTTCCATAGTGTTTGAACTCAATCATCTATTAAAGCAGGACCAGAAGAAGAAAATGCCTTTTTCATACAATGTCATTAATCCATGAAATTCCCTGCTAGGCGTTAGGGTAACTATCCAGTTTGGATAGTTTTAAAAGGGTAGTTGACAGATTCATGAACAGACTGCCATGTCATCTAATATATATGGCTGCTTAGTACTACCTGAAAAATAAACAGCATGTCATATATACTGATTACTGAAGTGACTGTGAAAAGGGGATATTAGACCAAGCTTAGAGGTTTCCCTGGTGCAGTATATCCAAAAGGCCACAGAGAATGGTGGAAAATGTCTGGACCAAAAGAGATCTTTGTAAGTTCTATTCTGTGCTCACCATCAGGTATCTTGATAAGTTTCCTCACTGTCTCTCTGATCTCTGTTCTCTCTCTCTTTCTGTTCTCTCTCTCTCTCTCTCTCTCTCACACACACACACACACACACACACAGAGAGAGAGAGAGAGAGAGAGAGAGAGAGAGAGAGAGAGAGAGAGAGAGAGAGAGGAGGGGTTTTTTGTCATAGAACGCAGTTCCGGCACCTTTTTTGGATGGAACGTTCCGGCACCTTTTTCTTTTACAAAAAAAGCAATACACACAGACACACACAGACACACACACACACAGAGAGAGAGAGAGAGAGAGAGAGAGAGAGAGAGAGAGAGAGAGAGAGAGAGAGAGAGAGAGAGAGAGAGAGAGAGAGAGACTGAAGTAGAGACACATAGACTCATTATAAAACTAAACCTGAAGGCAAACTGTAACTATTCTGTTTTAGTGAATAAAGTGCAATCATAAAGCAAGCCTTACCTCGGTTACATAGTGCCTTGCTTGGGTTTTAGCAAACAGCAGAATATTATAATAAATAAAAGTGTCAGTGAAGTTAAGAGAAACTCATGCATTGTCTTGAAGGTCACTTAGCATCAGGGGTTTATATCTGAACAGGACAAAATGCTTTGCTTTGATACAGGAGAACCACATTCCACAACGGTGTCAGATTCCAGAATGCAATTTTATGTGTGTGGATGTGCCAGTATATAAATTATACTATGAGCATTTTAAGCTGACAGCAGGACACACCAGTGTTTGTTGTAAATGGCAGACTATATGGACCTTCAAGGCTGCTCTCTATGAATGCTCTCTATGAATCATTGTATTTTACAGGTTACTAGTCTTTGAAATGCTTTCAGGTAATTCCGATCAGAAATGCTGTTGTCATCAATTTCATCTAGTGGGTAAGGCATTTAAACACACACACACACACACACACACACACAGAGAGAGAGAGAGAGAGAGAGAGAGAGAGAGAGAGAGAGAGAGAGAGAGAGACAGAGAGAGAGAGAGAGACAGAGAGAGACAGAGAGAGACAGAGAGAGAGACAGAGCACTTTGTAATATTGTCAGGACTACCAGGACCAAGGAAAAGAGCTGGAGGGAGGTTTTGTTAGAAGACCTTTAAGAACTGTACAAATCCTGCCAATTAAGCAGTTGCCCTTTACACTTTATTAAATGCTACAAAATGCTTAAGATCAGAGGAAAGAAAATGCAGTGATACAATTTATTTCAAATTAATGGCAAGTGACATCTTATATCCTCCACAGAATGAAATTTAGAGTTGCACTTTTTACATATGAATAACTGGCGCCATATACATGAGTTCTGCTGCCTATAATCTCTGCTTCTTTGCTCACACAGTCATTAATATGAATGAAATAAAGACATTTTCTTTTTCTTTTCTATTTCCCCCCAATGCTTCTTTCCTCCCTATGTAAAATATATTAAAACATTCAAAAAGAACATAAACCTGTGACTAGTTAACTACTGTATAATGCTGAATTTAAGGATTATGAATATTAGAAATTATTTCATATCTTCTGACTCTCTAGCGACGTATCTTTTGTTTTCTTATGTCTCAGAATGCAAAGACCTGAGTCAGAAATACAATTTTGTTTGTTTTTCTTGAATTATATGTTCCATTTAGGACAGGATGGTAAGTATATAAAAACAAAAATCAAGTGTTAAAGGGCCTTGATTATTGTTGCCTAGATAACTCTATAGGTGACCCTGGATTTTTTTTTCCACCTGAGAGTTTTCCCAGGAAGAGAGTGAATTTTGTATTATGTTTCTAATCATGAGCTACCATATTGCCAGAAAACAAAGCTAGCAAACTCCTGACTTAGCCATTTCAGAAAACTTGTGGAGTTTCTAACAAAGAATAAAATGAAGCAGGTAACATTACCTAGCCACCTTGACTGAGTTCAAAAACTGAAGGTGATTGGGAAGTGACAATTTTGAATTTCAGGGTTTTGTTACACTGAGACGTTAAAAAGACCAGCTTCTGTAACATAGCCTGTTCCAAAGCTCTTTTTTATCTTCTCCTGCAGACCTTGTGTGGAAAAGAAGACTTAGATGAAACTTCCACAGTGACTAAGGATAACCTTCTCCTATAACCATGGCCAAAGGCTATTCCATTGGACTGCAAACAATTCTCCAAACTAGGAATGCATGAGAAGACTTCACAAAGAATATCTCTTGGCATTTCTCTTTTTTTTCTGCCATTGGGGAACAGTTAGGAGAACACAAAAGGAGATTTCCCATGCTGCTGATGTCTCTCAGTTGGAAGAGTCTTGAGGAAAATTAGCTGAGAAAAAGGAGGCAATGAAAGAAATTTTGCAGCCTGGAAGTATTTTGGCTAGCACTACATGTGCCTTCTCTCACAGCATTAGCTCAAAGCAATTTGAGGCCATCCAAATTGTTTTTCTGCTATAAATTAGGTAGTCTCTTCTCTTCAATGAAGCTAAGCTACAGCCCTTCATTTAGGCTTAATAAATAATGTTTTTAATTTGAGTTGTATGAGTCTAAGTGATTTCCCCTATGACTAGCTCTCTTCTGCTGTCTCAGAAATACAGAATTATATTCTATGTAATCTAATTCTATATAATTCTCTAGATGTCTACTCAGATGTAAACTCCTTTAAACTCAGTAGGACTTAGGTAACTGGGTGCATAGGCTTTTAGCTCAAATAACTTATCCCTGACAGGATCACTTTATAAATAGGTAAATTTTCTTTAAAAGCTAATTTGAATCAACTGTTGTCTCACCCGTGATAAAAAACAAAACACCTTTTTGTTAAAATGTTAGACAGTGAATTAAGATAATGCACATGCCAAATGACTCTTTAGCTTTAATGGATTCCTGTCTACATTTATAGTTGCTTGTTAAGAGAGAGAGCTGAGATGATCACCAGACTTTTAGGGAACCTTAAGAAGCAGGCTTCTAGCTGGAATAAACTTTTGTTATTCGCAATTACTTTGTGCTACTGAGATTTATTCCTGCCCACCTAAATGATGGGAAAGCAACAGCATTCCATGCACCTCGGCATACAGTCATGCTGGCCACATGACCACGGAAATGTCTTTGGACAACAGTGGCTCCCTCAGCTGATAAATGGAGATGAGTCCTGCCCCTTTGAGTCAGACATGACTGGATAACGAAAACCTTTACCTTTTTACTAAGATTTATTTTTTTCTTCATATTTTTTTCCTCATGGTTAATCTCTCTGTTCTTAAATATGTTCCTTTTGATGTGGTATTGTATCCTGGAATCAGTAGAGACATGTTCAAAATGTACTTCTTTCATGATATTTTGTCTTTAATAAATCAGACAAGTATTGGACAGTCTATAGCAGCAAATGAGGGATGGTAAAAGTAATCTTAGATCAAATATTCTCCAACTTCATTCAAATTGGACAGTTTTGGCGCAAAATGGATGGTTTAATGAGAACAAGGTGCTCATCCTTCATTACTGGAAGAGTAATGAAGCATTGGTCAATCTAAACTGCTGTATGTCTGGTGTCTCTCAGATGCATGAATACAATTCTCATAAGCAACATTAGAGATTACCAAGCCCTTGGGAGCATAGTCCAGCACATCTGGTAGGCATGAGGTTAAATAAAACTGATATGGCAATTCAGATCTTTGCTTGTTTTAATGCTTTAAAATAAGCATCTTCACAACCAGAGTCCTAAAAATGATTGATGCCTCTACAAGAATCAATCAATGAAATGGAACAGGAAATAAGAAACACTTACTCAATAGAGTTTTCGTATTGTGTCAGAAATATATTGACATTTATTTATCATATATTTATTTAGCAAGTTCTGGCATAGCATTTTATGTGTCTACAATGGCTCATAGTTTGAGAGGATAAGTTGTATACAGCCAGCTGGGGGAGTTCTGGGAGCTGAAGTTCTCACCTATTTTGAGAAGATTACCGAGATTGACAAACACTGTTCAAGAGTACACAGTTCCAGCCTCTTTAATCATATTGATAAAGGAGAATATTTGTAACTGAGGGTTGAAATGAGCTCTCTGAGCTTGGGAGTTTCCTTGCAGTTTCCTCATTACTCAAACTAGGTAACGTCATCAGTGTTAGTGATCAATGTTAAGCTAGCACTGATGATGTCACCTAGTTTTGGAAATGAGACGTTTGCAATAAAGCAGAAAAATTTAAAAAAAAACCTAATATGCAAATAATCCTGCTTTTCATGTAGATTAGTGCTCAGTCTCTGCTGGTTCATCTCAGATCTCTCATCTAGAGACCTCAGAGATAAAAGTGACCCTGTTGATGAAGAAGAAAGAAAGAAAGAAAGAAAGAAAGAAAGAAAGAAAGAAAGAAAGAAAGAAAGAAAGAAAGAAAGAAAGAAAGATTCACCAACAGCACTTTGAAAAAAAGCCATTTGGAGAAAAGTAAATACATAGAAATAGGAATATAGTGAAAGACTCTACAGTATTCTGAACTAACATAGAATATAGTAGAATAGAATAAAAACTTTATTGACACTTTAAATGTACACTATTCAGCATACATTAATATGAAATTTTGTTTCATTCAGCTCTCAAAAAATACCATTATGCATATGCCCACCTACACACACATATGTGACAAAGAGAAACATCACAGTCTAGTTCAAATGTATGCATATACGTGGCAGGGAAAAAAAGAATCCTGCAAATTTATAAAATGTATGGCAGAAAGAACAAACCTGTTACAGAAGCTAGTAGTTCTGCTATAAATACTTTGAAACCTCCTCCCAGAGGGGAGCAACAGAAATCACCCATGAATTGGGTGTATGGGGTATCTAACAATGCTTCAAGCTCTAAGCACATAGCTTTTAAAAGCAGTATCCTGAGTAACAGGAAGCAAGCTTCCTATAATCTTCTCAGTTGTCCTTACCACTCTCTGTATGGATCTTCTATCTGAGGCACTGCTACCACCAAACCAAACAGTGATGAAATTTATTAAAATGCTCTCAATTATGCCTCTGTAAAAATTGGCCAGGACAGAAGGAGAAAGATTAGCTTTCCTCATCTGACACAAGAAATGCAAGCACTGGTTTGCATGTTTCACTAAGGATAATGTATGAAGAGACCAAGTCAGATTGTTAGTTATCTGCATCCCAAGATACTTAATAACATTGAACACTTCCACAGCTGCAGCTTTGATACAATGTGGAGTATGACTATGCCAGCTGTTTCTAAAATAAACAATGATCTCCTTTGTTTTATTAACACTCAAAACCAGGTTATTTTTATTGCACCAGTCCACCAAAACCTTCACGTCTTGCTTATAAGAATCTTCATTATCATCCTGGATAAGACCCACCACTGCTGTGTCATCTGCATATTTCACAATATGATTTGTAGCAGACTTGGCACAGCAGTCATGTGTCATCCATTATAGACTCAAAACACAGCCCTGTGGGGAACCCATACTCAAAAAGATGGAATTGGAAACTTTCCTTCCAACTTGCACAAACTGAGGCCTATCAATAAGGAAGTCAACTATCCAGCTACATAATGAATCTAGACTACAAATTCTGAGAATCTCCTTAAGGCATAGTAACCTAGTGAGCCTAATGCAGGGCTAACTGCTTTTGTTTCCACCATTTTTTTAGTGAGATACAAATGTACCTCTCAGCTTCTTCGCTTCAATAACAAGTTAAACCTGTCTGGACAATATTTTCACTTTTCTGTTATTTTTCTTACCATACATACTCAATTTACCATGTTTCATCATGGCAACTCTCAGTTATTTCAGGGCCAATAAATAAAAAAGAGGACTTCTGGAGAAATGGTTCATGGAGTTCTTGTTCAGCGAAAGACTCAGGCTGCAATCAAAATAATCTGACAGCTGAACAGACGTGTGGAGGTGGCAATGAAATGTTCAAAGAAAACAGTCTTGTTTTCTTGTTTCAATGCAGGAATTTTACTGAATCAGTCACATTCTTTATTGGGATGATTTGTCCTTGGTGCTGGATGGCAAAAGCCTAGCATGTGAAAAGTTGGAGGGCACTGAAGTAAATTTCTAAAACAAGTCCTTATTCATCAAACTGAATGAGAACTACTTAGGAGAAAAATGCCAAATGATTTCTCTGCTCAGCACTACTCATGGCTCTTTTAAAAAATTTAATGGCACTTCAGCACAATGCTTTATAAAGTTCTCAAGACCCTGGAACACAAAGGAATATAAATGTGAGGAACAAACCTAAGAATGTTTCGTTTTTTTCAAAAAGCAAAAATAAAAGCACTGAAATAAAACATGCTTTAATTCATATCTTTACATTTCATGTATGGATTATTAGCAGGGTACAAAGAGTTTGCATCACAGTCTGAAGTGTAAATGTTAATTCCAGGGAGTGATAAAAATTCACTTTCACCAAGGATACGTTGAAGGAAAAGCTACCTTCAGTTGTAGAATCTTTTTCAGTAGTGATTTTACTTAGAAACCTGTTTTCTCCATGAACAATCACTTTAAAATCTTCTGAGATTCTTTTCCTCCATTGTTTTAGTACTGTATGACATCTGAGGAGAAATCTGTTCTTTATTCACAGAGAAGCTACATGTTAGCTAGTAAAATCAGATTAAGAGCCTCCAAACACAAATCTCATGCAAAAAAAGCAAAAAGGTTAATCTTTAAAGTAACATAGGACACTGCTGCAAGACAATAAAGGTTTTTGCCACCAACAACACCTACCCAACACCTGTATTGTTCGCCAACTTTCCTTCTCAGAACAAAACTAAACTTGAAATTTGCTAACCCCATTAATAATCCTGATTTGATTCCTTACTGACCTTCAAGGTAATTGGTGTCAAAGTCTAGTATATTTTATATGCCTTTAGGTTGCCGTTAAAGGGATTCTAAGAGATGCACGCAACTGTTCTACCTGACCAGCAGACTTGGATAGAGAATATTTGTGAATGAAGAATGAAAAATGAAATTCCTTCACATAATGGTCCCAATGGCTGAATCTATAGCTGTGCTCTGGCATTATAGTTCCCCACCCCCTCTCCAATCTTTCTTTTTTATTTTTTTTTATTTGCATGCGATACTGTACTCTAAGAAGCTGGTCAAGTGGCAGGCCGCAGATTCTCCGCCACTCCAAAGGCTTTTCTTTTCCAATCCTTCTATTTAAAAGGTGAGATAATCGGCTTTTGTTTGGCCTGGCTTGGATCTTAGACAGTATCTGGACTCATAACAAAGAAAAACCAGGAGAGAGAGAATTTAGTCTCTTCTTGCCTGCAGAGAATGGAAGTGGTCTTTTATTCACTTTCCAGGATGGAGAAATTCTCATGCCCCAGAAACCTCAGGGCCCAATTTAAAGCACTAACAGAAACAAATAGTGCTGAAGTGAATTAAAGTTTGGGCAGCAGCATCTGAGCTCTGACAGATGATTTGGCAGGGGTTGCCTGGTTGCGTTATGGGACCACCATAACGAAACAGAACAACTGCTTTGTTCAGCCACCTATGACTGGGATGAGGGAATGTCTTTCCAGAACTCTGTTCTCTGCTATTATTCTTTCAGAGGTTTTCTAAGTCTTTCCTTGAGGAGAGGGGGGCAGGGTAAATAGCTGAATGTGGTTCTCATGGCATGGACTGGGCACAGAAAACAACGAATATAAAAGGCTTTCTGTCAAGGCTTCTTTATCCCAAGAAAGCAGGGCTGAAGGCTGCCCCTTCTTCTTTGCCTTTGGTTTACACATTTTTACTTTGAAGCAGCTGCTTTATCTCCATTAAGAAGTATGTAAGGGGGGGGGGGGGAAGAGAGACAAATAACTCCCAATGTTGAAAGCTGTTTGAGAGGGTTTAATTTTGAATAAATCCATGACTACATCTCAGGGTCTTTCAATCAAACTTGTCCTTTCCCATCACAGCTGAAAACCATTTATCTATACTTCAGGAAGAGCACAAGGACTCAAGTTTCCTTATCTAACTCCAGGTAATGTCATCTGAATCATTGACTCAAGAAATAGAAAGCAGCTCCCCTCCCCCCCACACACACACATATGTGTGTGCACATGCATGCACCCACACAGAGAGACTCTGCTATTTCAAAAGGCTTTGAAAGTGCAAACTGATTGTCAGACTGAAGGGCTGCCTACCTCTACTTCTTGTTACCTTGAGACCAGATTTAGGGATTTGACTGTAAATAAACCTTCTGATTTGGGACTGGTTTAAAAAAAAAGTGTCAGGAATTTGACATGGAAAAAAGAAAAGAACTTATCGATTCTGACTCAGATTCCCCCAGTAAATCTGGGTTTATTCAAATCTATTGTCAGATGCAATAAACCAGGAGCCAGGATAGAGTCAAAAGTACTACAGGTTTATTTTATGCTTCTATACACAAGAATCTGACCTACTAATGGTCATGTGCAAACAGGTACCAGATAAGAGGCAACATAATTTTTTTTGGGGGGGGGCTGGACTTAATAACATGTTTAACCCCACCCTCAGGCTCAACCTGGTCATCTCATGTACCTACAGTGATATCAGGGAAATGCCAGGGAAATTCTAGAAGCCTGGCATTCTGATAAATCAGCCATCAATAGACACATAGACATTATCAACTAGCCCCAAAGAGAAAAAGACTCCAGCACCTCTCCACCAGTAATCAGCACTCAGATCAGCATAGATCGACTTCAGACCAACAATCAAGTAAGCAATCAAGAAACTGCCAAAGAGCCATTAGTAAACAGCCAGTTCAAAGAATCCCAATGACCGCCCCCACCCACACAGATCGGCAAGACACCAGAATATAAACTGACAGCAAACAGCACTCCTTACTAGCCATGATGATGTTACTGTTCACAAGCAGTTCACCAGGCATCTGTTGGAAAAATGAGGCCCTCATTCATGTCTTGCTCAGATGAGGAAATAAAAAAGGAATATTACCTGAAACATATATACTCATAGGGAATTGTATATATATGCAGGAAGAAAAAAGGATATGGGGTAAACACTGCTAATAATATTAAAATGAACACTTTAAAAAAGCAACTTAAATATATTAGAAAAATATATGACTAGGGAACTAATTGGCTTATTTGATTTAAACCACAGTATCAAAAAATAAAGAAATTTCAGAGAAGCCTTGTTTTTTTATTTTTTATTTTGCATCTGTTTTCACTGCCAAAGATGTATGATAAATACCTATGTGTAGGTTAATATTTTCAGGATGAAAACTTGAGTGAAATAGTAGTAACAAGAAAAAAAACTGGGCATTGAAAAATTAAAACATATGCATGTGTCTAAAATTCTGAAAAAAGTCACATGTGAAATTGCTGATATTTTTATAAAGGAAATATAACATGTCCTTCAGTTCAATTCCTGTATAATACATATTACTTTGATAAGGATTAAAATATATGTGTTATGGTTTCTGGCAGTTGTTAATGGATTTTTTTTACCAGGATTGTACGTCAAGGTTTTAAAGATTTGTTTATAAATGGAGACATATTTTTTTGCTTTATTTCTTACAGAAAGTGCAACTGAATGCTTTGATTAAAATTAAAATGTATACATTAGTATTTCTGGTAGCTTTTTATAGAGTTTGCTGATTAGGATTGAATGATGTGTGTTTTGAAATTTGACAATTGGTAAGAGATGAGACATGAGGTTTTTTTTAAAAAAAAAAAAACTGAACTATTAGAGAAGGTGTTAAGTTACCCAAGTTGTTTATGCTTGTCCAGATAAGAAGTCATTTTTTTTCCTATTTTTTCTTTCTTTTCTGTTTTTTTTTCCTATTTATTTTTTCTACTAATTTATACTTAGCTTTTTTCTCTTCTTTTTATGTTTTTCTTAGTATTATTTTTTATTTTATTTATTTTAATTCCATTTATATCCCGCCCTTCTCCGAAGACTCAGGGCAGCTTACAAGCTTAGCAGTAGCCTTCATTCTATGTCAGACATGTCAAACACAAGGCCCGGGGGCCGGATCCGGCCCGCGATGTGGTTTCATGTGGCCCGTGAAGCGATCCTGGAAACAGTGAGGGAATGGCCCCCACTGCCTTGGCCCTGGCCCAGAGACCCTCCCTTCTGCCAGAGACCCTCAGATCTGTCCCACTCCAGCCCAGGCCCCCATAGGCACCCTTGATGTGAACGATGTAGAGCTGGCCACGCCCACCCAGTAGGCCATATGCACTCTAGCCACGCCCACCCAGTAGGACATGCCCACCCTGGCCATACCCACCCGGCCCCCTGTTGGCAACCGCAATGCTGATGCGGCCCTCAATGAAATTGAGTTTGACACCCCTGTTCTATGTATATGCCTGCTTATTAGGGTTTTCACATACACACCCAAGCGGCATTATTACAAAGTCAGCTTAATTGCCCCCAACAATCTGGGTCCTCATTTTACCTACCTCAGAAGGATGGAAGGCTGAGTCAACCTTGAGCCTGGTGGGATGCGAACCTGCACTAATTGCAGGCAGCTGGTGTTACTTAAGGAGGCATTAGCCCACTGTTCCACCAAGGCTATTAGTTTTTTATCTTTGTGTTTGTAAATTTAGTATTTGTTTAAGTAAATACAGCATTAATATTAAGGTCTATTCTCTTTAGAAGGCCAGATCCTGAAGTTGAAACTCAAATACTTTGGCCACCTAATGAGAAGGAAGGACTCACTGGAGAAGAGCCTAATGCTGGGAAAGATTGAGGGCAAGAGAAGAAGGGAATGACAGAGAATGAGGTGGCTGGATGGAGTCACTGAAGCAGTAGGCATGAGCTTAAATGGACTCCAGAAGATGGTAGAGGACAGGAAGGCCTGAAGGAACGTTGTCCATGGGGTCGTGATGGGTTGGACATGACTTTGCAATTAACAACAACAACAACAACAACAACAACAACAACAACATGATCAACATAGATATTAATCTCCTTCATGCATGCCTGCCATTGAAAATGGTCTGGAAGCTACAGTTAGTTCAAACCAGAGTGGCTAGACCGCTTATTTGAGCTGGCTAGGTTATTTTGCCATCTGTACTGATTGCTGGTATTTCTGTATCCAATTCAAAGTGATGTTTTTTTTATCTTTAAGGCCCTAGATGGTTTAGGACTAAGTCACCCAAAGAAGCATCTTCTCCCATATGTGCCTCTGCAGACTTTAAGTTCATTTAATCATGCCTTCCTCCAGGTCATCTCACCAAAGGAGAGATATTTTTGATGATGGCACCACAGTTATGGAATTGCCTCTCCAGAGAGGCTCAACTAGTGCCTACATTGGCATCATTTTGGCACTAGGCAAAGGCCTTTCTATTATATTCTATCCACACAATTGATGTTTTTATTTATTCAACAATTGTTTATGTTACCCATCTCACAAACAAGTGACTCTTGGTAGCATACAACAAAGCATGCTGATGGCCTATGGAGACTTTAAAATTATCATGACAAAGTAGTAGCAGATAGAAAAAGTTATAAGATAAGGAGATTACATTCTCACAGTTAAAATAAAATTTTGTATCATACCTCTGAAATTCATTTTTATTATAAAACATCCTCTTTCAATTTCCTAACTATAATGAATTATTTAGTCTTAAATTACTCCTATAGTACATGGGGGTGAACCACAGATGTTATTACCGATCTCTGCAACAATACACAAAATGTTTTTCTATCTCTTCTAATTATTATCTGTTTATATCATCAAATTGTTGGTTTGCATAGGCATTCAATGACATAATTAAATTCAAAGTAGTGTAACATGTAAATAATATATAACAATTCTAGCATTTCAGTAATCCAGTATTTATCACCACAGAAACTGGAAGACTGTAACAATGGATGCAATGTTTCTTCATAATAGTTTCTCATATATGTACCAAATGACCTCCAGTTTTAATTTGAGGTTGTGTGTGCTAGTCATTAGAGAGTGACTTTCTGTAGGGGTTAAGTCATCAGACTAGAAGTGGGAGATTGTGAGTTGTGGGTTTGCCTTAGGCACAAAGCCAGCTGGGTGACTTGAATTGGCTCAGCCCAATTCAAGTCCTCTACTGGCGATCCAATTCAAATCCTCCCTTGACAATGGAACTCAAAGGTGATTTTAGGCTGGCTGTTTCTTCTCCATCCAACCTAGCTCATAGATATGAATAGAATTAGAGGAGATGTCCATGCGTATCGTGCTGCAGTCTCAGAAGAAAGGAAGATATAATTGCAACAAATAAATAACAAGCAAATAAATACTTTGAAATATGATAATCAACTTTTTTTTAGAAAAAGATTACAGTTTGTTGATAGAAGGAATGAAACTGCTTGCCAACTGGTTAAACGTATTTGTCTGAGCTGAACAGGACTGTTAACTAAAGATGCATGTGTGCAAATCTGTTGACAAATTTCTTTGGGCAGGTGGAAGTTACCCAAAGAAACATCAAGCAGCAGTCTAAAGACACTTTTATTGTTGGTTTTCATATTTTTAGCAGACAATCTCACAGACTGCAGCTATATATAAAGAGATGGGTGAAATTACATTTTCTGGTAGAAAAGTTATTGCACAACTTTTGCAGGGGAGCAGTAAAAAAATACAATCTTACTGAAGCGAGAGGGATTCTCATTCATTTTGCTCTATAAATAAATCATCATTGCAGACAGGAAAGCCACATTTCCTAGAATTGCATCCAAGTTTTTCTTACTTCACTGGTACAAGCACCCATGTGTCTCCTTTCCATTCAAACTGAAATTCTAGGAATGCATTCTCTATTTCTGTTTTATTATTATTATTCTGCACCTTGATTCAGCGTTATATTAGATCCTTATTTGCTTTCAGATTCGATGTGGATAATTTCTAAATTTAATTTCAGATTTGCAGGACACCAACAAAAAAAGGTCTGTACTGATGAAAACAGAATACAAAGATATAGGTCACTGTGTTTATTCGACCAATTGGAACTAGCTGTTTGTTCTCTTCATTGAGCACAATAGTATTTAATTAATAGAATGGGAATTAAAGGAGTCTGGTAGTACCTCTACAGACTGAAGAGAAATGTTATTATAGCATAAGCTGCAGCTCACTTCATCAGATCATAAAGTAGATTAAGTGATATATGATTTAAATTAGGATGTTGCAAGAGGGAGGGAGGGGAAGAGGGATTGGTATGGTGATGGGATTCAGTCGGTTCATACCGGTTCGGGAGAACCAGTAGCCAAATTTTGCTGCATTTGGAGAACTGGCTGGCTTCCAGAAGTCCAGTCTAGGCTTCTGAGGCCTGGAGGAGCCTCCCTGGCCTAGAATGGCCCACTGGAAGTGCATGATGCCATTTCCAGAAGTCCATTCTAGGCCTCGGAGGCCCAGGCATGCATTGAATAAGAGAAACAGTTGTTCAAGTATTTGAATTCCACCATTGGATTGGTAATGTAGATGTGAGACAGATTAGAAGTGTTGATTAATAACTGTAATGAGTCAAAAACCTGTTCTATTTGTTTAGACCTTTTTAGACTGTTGGGTACTGGGTTCGTTGCGCAGGAATGAAGACGAGGCAAGTGAGTTTAGCAAAGATCATGGTTTATTGCTTGCAGGATCTGAACTAGAGAACTGGGCTGCAGATGCAACAATGTATACCCTGGCCCCTAGGCAGCAGCCAATAGGTTTGAAGCAACCTATGGCTGCCCTAGGGGCAAACAATAGCAGCGCTGGAGACAGGTTGTCTGAGGCGCTGGGAGCGATTAGCTAGCTCCCTGCCCAAACAGCCTTCCAGCCTTTACCACGTGGTGTTAACAAGCAAGCCCAATACATTACATCCCTCCCCCCTTAGAAAAAAAAACAGTATAGCAACAACAGAAGTGATTACAGCAATACAATTTACAAAGACTTAACACTGGTGTGAATAGGTTCCACTTAGCAGCACAATAAAATACCTTACAACATTATAGCTCCATTGTTCAGTACAATCTTTTAGGTCAGCAGTTAACACAAGTACATACAACATTATAGCTTTATTATTTCAGCACATAATCTTGCAGATAAGCAGGAGGTTTGCATGCGCTTGTGGAACACCTGGGGGACCCAGGCACTTCCTGGCCTACCAGCTTGCCCGCCAGGCTGGGTAGACCAGTGTCTCTCAGTTCAATTGATTCAGAATGGTTCGGTGTTCTCTGGCTGACCCTTCCAGGTTGGCCCACCCCAGAGTCAGTTTGTTCAGCAGAGTTAGCACAGCGGCTGTGAAAGTCTGGCCTTCATGCAATGATTGTAAGACCCTGTCTCTTAGTGAGGTGGGGACTATGACCCGGTTCCCCCATAGGATGCAACCCTTGTGTCTTCTAGTAAAATAACTCTGAAATTCAGGGCCTGGGCTTTTCTCCAGCCACCCTGTGTGCACCCAAGAAAGCACTCTACTTAGTGTCCTATCAGCTGCTGTTTTTGCAGCTATGTCCCCAGCATGGAATGGAAACTCTGGCAAGTCCTGGATGGACAATACTCAGGCTGCTGGCACCAGATCTGGTTTGATTTGTGGCAGTGGAAGCCTGCTCAGGCCGTCTGCATGGCCCATTTCTTTGCCAGGTTTGTGAACCAGCTTAAACGTGTATGCTGATAAAAAAAATAGACCATCTCAGCATTCTAGGGGATAATATATGGGGAGTCTGTTTGTCTGTGGTGAATAACCCCAGTAGTGGTTTGTGGTCTGTGAAGACCATGAAGTCCCTGCTATATAAGTAGTTGTGGGAATTTTTTAACTCCAGCTACAATGGCTAAGGCCTCTTTGTCAATTTGAGCATAGTTACGCTCAGCAGAGGACATTGTCCTCGAATAAAATGCAATGGGAACTTGGGTTCCATCTTTCTCTAAGTGACTCAAGACTGCACCCACCCCATATGGGGATGTGTCACATGCTAAGCAGACTGGTTTAGACTCCCTGAAATGAGTGATAGTGGAACTGACTGACAGAAGTGCCTTCAGGTCCTGAAATTTTTTTGTGTGGATGCTGGTCCACTTCCAAGAAGCTTTTTTATTTTAGAGCCTGTGAAACGGCTCTGCCACTGCAGCCTTGTTAGAAAGGAATGTGTGGTAGAAGTTTAGGAGACCCAAGAATGCTTGCAGCTCTCCCTTTTGTTTTAGGGCTAGGTGCCATCTGAATGGCCTTCACTTTGGACTCAGCTGGGTGGATGCTATTAGCATCAATGTGAAAACCCAAACATTCAGTTGAGGGAACCCCAATACTGCATTTGCTCTTTTTTAGTTTGGGGGCCTGATTCACGCAGCCTCTGTAGGACAGCTCTGAGCCTCCTTGCTAACACCTCTGTGGATTCTCTGGCAATAAGCACGTTGTCAAAATAGGGGCAAACCCCTAGAATGCCTTTGAATGTGCGTTCCATGATTCCCTGAAAAATGCCCGGGGCTACACTGACCCCAAATTGCAAGCACTTAACTCTAAAAGCCCCCCTGTGGGTCACGATTGTCTGTGCTGCAGCCATGGCCTCATCAACAGGTAGTTGCTGATAGGCCTGTGCCAAATCTAACTTCGCAAAAATGGTGCCACCCTGCAACGATGCCAGGATGTGGCTCACCACTGGGACTGGGTATGCATGCTGTTTAAGGGCCCGGTTAATTGTGCATTCGTAATCTGCACATATTCTGACTTCCCTATTGGCTTTAAGTGGTGTTACAATAGGAGTTTCCCACTCCCCACCATCTACTGGTTGCAAAATGCCCTGTTCTAAAAGCTTGTCTAGTTCCGTGTCTATTTTGTGCTTGAGGGCAAAGGGGACCCTGCGAGCCTTAATCCTGACTGGAACCACATTTGGGTCTAGTTTGAATGCTATGGGCAGGCCCGTGTAAGTTCCTAGGGCTGAATCAAATACGTCTGTGAAGTCCTCGCAAGGTGATGCTAAACTCACGACTTGTGTCCAGTTGATCATGAAACTGGACAGGTTTCATCCAGATAGGGTGGCAGCAGAAGCTTCACATCCTAAACCCCTGAGGGGGCTGCAAGTGGGCAACTGAGTGTGGGCTAGGAACTATGGGCATGGGAATCTGTGGGTGCCAGGAAAAATTACTAAAATGTCAGGCCCCCTCTCTTACAAAGTGGGACTGGAGGGCGGGCTAGTTGTCCGGCGCCACATTGATCAACTCAGGAAGCATTTTCAAGAACAGCCACAAAGCAAGGACTTTGTCATAAGTCCTTACCAAGGTCCACAAACCGGCAGCCAAGCTAGTCCATGCATAGACTCTGAAGGCTCACACAGCCCAAGCAACGAGGAGTTGGCCATAGAGGAGGGGATTCCAGAAGTGCAACTTGTCGACTTTGGCACCTTCTTCAGAGTCCTCGGTGAGTTCTGCGTCCTCGTGGTGGATGGCTTCTTCACGTTGCGTCGTTTTGGTGGGCTGGATCATTCAGATGGCTCCACTGGCGGCTTCATCTGCCATGACTTCATTCTGGGCATCTGCAAATGACAGGACCTCTCTGGCAAAAAGTTTCTGCTGTAGCTCTCAATTGCGGAGGCCGCAGACGAGCCGGTCTCGAAGTCGCTCTTCGACATTTGAAAATTGACACAGGCATGCGGTCTGCCTCAAGGCTGCAATGTATTCTGATGCGGTCTCTCCCGGCTGCTGGATTCGTTGTTCAAAGGTGTAGCACCATGCAATCACCAACATCTTCAGTTGGAAGTGTTCTCCGAGCTTCTTCTTCAGTTTGGCGTAGGAGACAGATTCCAACAGTGCGGGGTGCAAACAGGTTTTCGGCCAGATTGAACATCGCTGGGCCACACACACAGAGCAGCTTGGCAGCCTGGTTCGCCCAAAGGTAGTTCTCAAACTGGGACAGGTACGAGGGCCATCCTTCTGGTTTGAATTTTTGAATTTGAATTTTATTGAATTTATATACCGCCCTTTCCCGAAGGACTCAGGGCAGTTTACAGGGTATATAAAACATCAATACAAAAATTAAGAGCAATTTAAAAAGATTAAACTAAGTCCCTGAAAAAATATAAAACCCCAGTTAAAATCCCCAATTAAAACTCAGCCTGGGCCAGAAAGCTCGAAGAGCCAGGTCTTCAGGTCTCGGCAGAATGATCGAATGTCGGGGGCAGTCCTAAGCTCCATGGGCAGCTGGTTCCAAAGGGCAGGCGCCCCCACAGAGAAGGCCCTCCCCCTGGGTGTCATCCTGCGGCATTCTTTTATCGGCGGCACCCTGAGAAGGCCCTCCCTGTGGGAGCACACAGGACAAAGGGAGCTTGATGCCAACAGCAGGTGTTCCCTAAAATATCTCGGACCCAAGCCATTTAGGGCTTTATAGGTCATCACCAGCACCTTGAATCTCACCCGGAGGGCAACTGGAAGCCAATGCAGCTCGCGGAGCAGAGGTATTACATGGGAGTAATGGGAAATCCCCATCACAACTCACGCGGCTGCATTTTGCACCAGCTGAAGTCTCTGAGTGGTCCTCAAGGGCAGCCCCATGTAGAGAGCGTTGCAGTAGGCTAAGCGGGAGGTCACGAGCACATGAGTGACTGTGCGTAGGGCATCTCAGTCCAGATAGGGTCTCAACTGGTGCACCAGGCGAACCTGGGCAAAAGCCTCTCTGGTGTTTTCTTGATGTCGAATTCTCGCAGCCTTCCAACCTTGGGCATTCCACTGGTCTTCGCGGCTGGCTTCTGCGTCTTCAAATCCTGCATCTCCAATGCCCAGGGACTGGTCCTCTGAGCGCGTGGTTGTTAGCATGGCTTAGCTAGCTGACCATAGGGGGGGATTGCTTTTCCTGCCAGGCATGCACTGCCTCTCCCCTAGTGACTTGCAGCTCCGACAGAGAAGCAGGATCCCACCTTCGTTGCCAGTGTTGTGTACTGGGTTCATTGCACAGGAATGAAGATGAGGTGAGTGAGTTCAGCAAAGATCATGGTTTATTGCTTGCAGGATCTGAACTAGAGAACTGGGCTGCAGATGCAACAATTTATACCCTAGCCTCTAGGCGGCAGCCAATAGGTTTGAAGCAACCTATGGCCACCCTAGGGGCAACCAATAGCAGTGCTGGAGACAGGTTGTCTGAGGCACTGGGAGCCGTTAGCTAGCTCCCTGCTCAAACAGCCTTCCAGCCATTACCAAGCAAGCCCAATACATTACATAGATAGTCTGGAACCTTTTGAAGTTTGTGTTCCACAATCTCTCAGTCATTAGTGCTATTAGAGTCTTGCGTTTTTTCCCACCAAATGGTCAGTTGGAGATCTGCAATCAAGTATTCTCTAGAGATTAAAATGGCCCCATATTACTGTGCCATTATTTGAATCAATCTTGTGTCTATTAATTTTTTTGTAAAAAGTTAGTCCTGTTTGCCCTAAGTAGAATCCATTAGAGCCTTGCTGGCAGATAAAGGCAAATAGCACATTAGAGTAGTATTTCTCAATCTCAGTAATGTTGAATTGCATGGATTTCAGTTCCCAGAATCCCCTAGTCAGCACTGATTCCAAAGAGGACATTAATCAACAAAATAAAATAAAAGTGATAGGGAGAACAATCTGCAAAATATTTGAATGGGTTAGTGCATATATAGACATTCAGTTTATAGATAATGTTTAGTGAAATAAGGACTTCTTGTAACTGGGAAGACTGCAGTCTGTTAACAAGAAACAATGTTTAGAAACTGACCAAAGAGAGACACAACCTGGAATTAAGGAGAAACTTCCTAACGGTGAGGACAATTAACCAGTGGAACAGCTTGCCTTCAGAAGTTGTGGGTGCTGCATCACTGGAGGCTTTCAAAAAGAGAATGGATAACCATTTGTTTGGCATGGTATGGGGGTCTCTACTTGGACTAGAAGACCTCCAAAGTCTCTTCCAACTCTGTTATTCTATGTCCTATGTTCTAACCTATTTGTTTATCCAGCGTCCTGTTTACATGATGTCAGCCAAATCTCCAAATGTCCATCCTGAGATTACTTTTTTTTCCCTTCAGCCAGATTTGGACTCAAGAAGTCTTGAAAGAGAAATTGTCTTCAAAACCAGAGGCTCTGTAAAGTAGTGTATGGACCCTCTAAGAATGGCCCATTGCCCAATCTTGGGATCTAAGAAAAGTTCCAGTCTAGTTGGCATTTTGAGCCAGTCTGATTTCATCCTTTTGCAGGAATACTAAAAGCAACATCAATCTGTTTTAAAGTAGCTCTGTCTTCCCTATCTTTTCTCTTTATGGCAGCCATAGTCCCCTGAAGCAGTATTCAAATGAAGTTTTTTTTATAGAAAGCTTTTTACAATCTCCATGTGTTTTCTTTTAGTGGCCCTGACCTGGAGCCTTTTTAAAGGGTTTAATTAACTGGATCTCTCATAGGCAGCTTCTGTGGTAGACTTATGGCAAAGATATTTGGACAGTGTGACTCTCAACCTCCTTTAAATAACTAAATCATTTCTTTCTTAATAATTGTCTTATTCCCATTAAAAATCATTGCTGCGTACAGTTATTTTAATTCTGTGCTAAAAACCTGTTTCAAAATATTGTGGTGAAAGTTAGGGCTATATGTTTAAACCTTGCTTAATTAACTGGTATTGGGGGCCACTATTGCTAGCACCATTGTGTTATTTATATGCATCCCAGCTATTTGCATAATAAATACAAATATCGAAACTGCAGTGAAATAAAGCATAACTGGAGATAAACAATCACCTGAAGGTCACATATGAAAGTGTTGACCATACTTGTCCAGCTCCAGTATTTGTATAACCTAAGTGTCAAGCAACTGATTTTTATGATCACAAAAAAAGTCTTAATGAAAAACTACTAACAAAATATTACCTGAAAAAAAAATCCAGTCCTTGCAAATACGGGATGTGATTTATTAAGAAATTTTTTACTATTTCCCAGGACAGTACATAGTAAGAACAATCTCAAATAATTCTGGTTCTGGCATTGTTATGACCCTCTTTTTTGTTATTTTATTTTGTAAGCACATGGCTTATTTTCAAAATATTTCACTTGAAATTTATAATTTTATAATTTTGTATGTAGTAGATTTACAGTAATTCAATTTCAAATTGCTTTTAATCAGGACCTTTGATGGATGCCTACTTTGATCCTGTGCACCTCAACCTTATGGACGTTTGAAAAATGAGAGTATTATTTAAGAAATGTAAAAAACAAATGTTAGATACTCGTTGCCTTTCTTTCTTTCTTTCTTTCTTTCTTTCTTTCTTTCTTTCTTTCTTTCTTTCTTTCTTTCTCCTCCCTCTCTCCCTCCCTAGGCAATACATAAAAAATATTACAAATGATTATCCCTTTAAAAAAACCAACTAGAAGTTAAATTCATACTAACTTAGGAAAACCATTAAAAAAACAAAAAGAGTGAAATAGAAAAATGTCTCCTGACAGCCACCAATGTATCTTCTAAAGATAGTTAAACATTAAATGGTTTTCTCATTATAATAATAAATTAAAGATAGGTACATATGGGAGAAGGTAATCTTTCCAATAGACTTACCAAACGGTTCAGTATTCCAAAGTGTCATAACCAACACTTTGTACTTTATATAGGAACTAATTAAGAGATATTTATATAAGTTAGTGTCTTATTCCAAAAACATTTTTGGCATTACATTTCACATTAGCATCTAACATTTTAATAGCAGCATTTAAAGAATATATTACAGATTAAACAAGTGATGATTCCTGTGTGAATCACTATCGATATCCCTTGCTTTTCCTCCAAAGAAACAGTTAGCATATGAGACAAAAATGTTCAAAGTTGTTTCTCAGCAAAGCTTCTCTCTGACTTACTGTGAGCTCTGAGGAATCCAAGAGCAGTTCTAAGAATGATATCTGATCTCTCAAAGGGCAGGTTGCCACCCCTGATTTGCTCTAGATGGAGATTTAATTTGTTTCCTTACTGTCGCTAAGAAGCTGTTTAAAACTTTTCACACATCCTTTCATATCAATTAAAAAAGAAAAAAAAAGACTACGAATATTGATGAAATCTGGCTGACAGAGGTCCTTTTCTCATTTTCTCATTCGCGACTTATAACAACTTGAATCATCCATCCATTGGTTTATGTAAATAACAGTAATGAGGACAGTCACGAGTGGATAAATGGTCTTAGAATTATCTCAATTAACAGACTAAATCCCAAAGGATCAAGTAACGGTCCATCAGCATCAATTGCTGGAAACATTCAGAAAATATAGCAGGAGACACCATAGCGGAAGGCCCCAATGACTGTGGTCTGCGGACTGTGGTATTTTTAAATAATTTAGGTTTTGCTTTCTAGAGAATTTTCTCTCAGGTCTTTGAATGTAGCCTCTAGATAAATCAGAAAATATATTTTTCATTTTGCTCTGTTCACTATAAAATATATTGATCAGATAATACAGTATATTTACTGAGTGGGGAAAGAGAATGCAGTTTACCTTTCACATTACTTCATAGACTTTTTACCTACAGTTTCTTAGGAATGATATTTTATTGTTTGTATTTGTTAAGAACAGTGAAACAAATGTTTGCTTCACATATTTTTGTGTTAATGCTAGCCCTAAAAAATCATCTCTGCTATTGTGAAATGTGTTGTTTTAAACACTTTTTTTAGCAATTGCACACATAGATTCATTGATCATTTACCATCAAGTCAAAGTTTTACTGTCAACTGAGAGTTGACTCTGAACAACCACATAAATAAACATTTCTCTAGAGAATCTGTTTCCAATTTGGCCCTTCAGATTTTCTAATTATGCAGCAATTACCACTAGAATTCCACTTAGCTGCCACTAATTTGGTGGTAGTCATCTTCTTTCCTTCCATCTTTCCTAGAAATATAAACTTCTGAAGAGAATACACCTTCACATCATGTGTCTAAAATATGGTTTTGTAGGTATAGACATATATAAAAAATTTGGATTTTGCCAACAAAGAATTAAAGGAAGACTGATATAGCTATTTCAAGCTTGTTTGCTCTCATTAGTCAGCCATACCCTTCTGAGATTCGAACCTGGGCTGTCTGAACATTAGAAGAAGAAAAAAAGACTCATATTTGGATCGACACAGGGTGTTCAAAAAAACACTTAAGATATATATATGACTAGACGCCAAAGGCACACGGAATGCTATTACCTTCCCACCGTAGTGGTCCCTATTTTTCTACTTGCATTTTTATGTGCTTACGAAGTGCTAGGTTGGCAGAATATATATATATATATATATATATATATATATATAGAAGGGACGCGGTGGCTCAGTGGGTTAGGACGCTGAACTTGTCGATTGGAAGGTCGGCAGTTTGGCGGGTCGAATCCCGAGTGCCGCGTAGCAGAGTGAGCGCCTGTTACTCGTCCCAGCTTCTGCCCACCTAGCAGTTCGAAAGCACGTAAAAATGCAAGTAGAAAAATAGGGACCACTACGGTGGGAAGGTAACAGCATTCCGTGCGCCTTTGGCGTCTAGTCATGCCGGCCACATGACCACGGAGACGTCCTCGGACAAGCGCTGGCTCTTCGGCTATGAAACGGAGATGAGCACCGGCCCCTAGAGTCGGAAACGACTAGCACGCATGTGCGGGGGAACCTTTACCTTTACCTTATATATATATATATATATATATATATATATATATATATATATATATATATATATGTATATGTATATGTATATGTATATGTATATGTATATGTATATGTATATGTATATGTATATGTATATGTATATGTATATGTATATATATGTTAAATGCTTGTTAAGTATTTAGATTACCTTAGGTAAAGGTAAAGGTAAAGGTTCCCCCGCACATTCGTGCTAGTCGTTTCCGACTCTAGGGGCTGGTGCTCATCTCCGTTTCAAAGCCGAAGAGCCAGCGCTTGTCCGAGGACGTCTCCGTGGTCATGTGGCCGGCATGACTAGACGCCAAAGGCGCACGGAACGCTGTTACCTTCCCACCGGAGTGGTCCCTATTTTTCTACTTGCATTTTTACGTGCTTTCGAACTGCTAGGTTGGCACAAGTAGATTACCTTGCTAGGCCCCAAACATGGGACAAATCTTTATTTCCTGTTTCGGCCTAACTGAAGGCCATCCATAGGCAGTAGTCACAACAGTGACAGCTCATATTTGTGTAAATTTTTAGATTACTAACAAAGAATTAAAGGGAGACTGATATGCATTTCAAACTTATTTGTTTTCATCAGTCAGCCATACCCTTCTGAGATTCGAACCTGGGCTGATTGCACATTAGGCCTAGCAAGGTAATCTAAATAGTTAACAAGCATTTTACAAGACAGAAGCTACCCTCCAGTTCAATATCTTTATTATCCATTTTTCATTATCAATCCAGCCTCTTTCAATTTATCTTTCAATTTGGTGACTCTTGTCATTGCTTAGAGAGGACTGTAAAGCACTCTGAAGTGGTATATAAGTCCAAGTAATATTGCTATATTCAGTATATAGGTTGTTCAAATAAGGGGAAGGTATGTAGCCTTGTCTCACTGCAAAACTGATCTTCTTTATCATGTTTCATCCATGTACAAAACCTTGTGTATAGATTTTGCATGAGACAATGCCATTCCTATTTTCTTGTGACCATTTCACACCTTGACATAGTCAACACAATTGACACCCTTCTATAAGCAATGAAGCAGAAGCTGTAAATGCTCCAATACTGGAAGTTTTTAAGAAGAGACTGGACAGCCATTTGTCTGAAATGGTATAGGGTTTCCTGCCTGAGCAGGGGGTTGGACTAGAAGACCTCCAAGGTCCCTTACAACTTTATTATTATTATTATTATTATTATTATTATTATTATTATTATTATTATTATTATTATTATTATTAAACATGATGTGGAACTTGCACATCAGTAGTTCATGATCTGTTTCACTGTCAGCCCCAGATCATGAATTTGCTGTTAAAAATGAGTTCTTCCATCTTCTTGTACCAGTAATATAGTTAATTTGATTTCAGGGTTGTCCTTCTGGGATTATCCATGTATATAGGCACCTTTTTGATTGTTTTGACAATTGTGTTAGCAATTAAGAAATCATCAGATTGATAGAAAATAAAAAGTCATTTTTCTGTTTCATTTCTGTTTCCTAGGCAATACATTTCAACTACATTTTCCTCCCTGTTATTCCCAGTGCTAGCATTCCAGTTTCCAAGCAGAAGCAGCAGATTTTGTTTGCATGTTATATTAATTTCAGAACATCAACCACATCACCAATTGTTGAAGTGTAAACTTGGATATTGGCCATATTAAAAGATTGTTTGTGAAAAGATATTAGTTAGTTGCTGGCTGAATTGTAGCCATGTACTGCCATTGCTATATTGCTCCTCACTATGAAAACAATGCTATTCCCTTTTTCTTTTTCATGCCCTGAATAGAGAACAGCATGATCATCTGATTGGAAATGTCCAATTCTCATTCGTTTTAATTCATGGCAATGCATAATTCATTCAATTCATCTTTCAATATGCTGAGCTTTTCCATATTCATTCCTCTTATGTTCCATGTTATCACTATAATTCTGTCTTTGCAGCTTCATATTTTCTTTTCTGGCCTGGCAATACTAGCAATTAGCTATCCCAAAGGCTTTAATTTAGCTGTATCATAAAAAACATTAGCATCCTGAAAGATCCTTAGCTCCTCCTCAGTAGCAGCCTGAGACATCCATCATCTGGCAATATATCATCAATCACTTTACATTGTCTATCCATACAATGTTCTTAGTAAAATGCAGGAATGGTTTACCATTCTTCCTAGATTGTTGCTTACCCAATAAAGGTGGTCTCCTTTAGTTAGACAACTGGGATGATCTCATGCTTTGGGTGACTCCAGTGAAATTATATACTTTTGGTGCATACTCCTGGCATTCTTCATTAATCCTTCCCATGTACACCCCATGCCATCATCACCACAATGAGACAGCATAGCATCCAAACATTATACAATACCACACCAAGAAAAAGAACTCCAATTTGTACTAACAATAAAGTCAGAGTGGGAAAGAAAGTAATAAATGGCATAGATCTCCTTCAACTGTTGGCTCTTTTAGAAGCTGAAAGGAGATTCTTTCCCGGTCATTTCAATAGCACCAATAAGTGTTCCTTCTAGGAAGAGAGGATAAACAAAGTATGTCCAAAAGCTGTTATGAGAAACCAAATGTTTTAAGCATGTAAAAGATTTCCTTCTAGGCCATGACCCTCAAGCCACATGGAAGAACAGTTTTATTCACTGAAATGAAAGATCTACAGTCTGCCTCATATGATTTTTTAGAAGTTTTAATGAAAAAAATGCTGAACTTATTGCAGTTTCTAAAGAGACAGTAGGAGCCTTGTTTCTCTGTAGAAGGTTGAAATACTTTGTTTGTATTTTTGTTCTGTATGCCTCCAAAGAACTCAGGACTGGGCATTGATTTTCTATTCGTCATATAATCCTCATCACAATAATGTAGAATAGCATAGGCTCTGACAGCATAGATAGGCCAGAGTCATGGTGAAATCTATGCTTGTTTATTCAGAAGTAGGTTTTATTTGCATAGTGGGATTTTTTAGGGAAGCAAAATTAGTAGAAGATTGAAGCTTGAGTGATTTTTGTAGCTAATTATAAATTTTAATGCAAGTTCTCTTTGCAACCATAATACTAATAGAAATGGCTGAACTTTCTCTGCATTTTCATTTTGAAATCAAATATGCCAATCCCTACTGTATTATTATCTTAATGTATCTATACATACATACATTTACATTAATAATACAGACCAACCATTTGGGATGGCATCACAAGATATTTCAGTTGCTGCCCTTCAAAGAATATCCCACATAAAACACTACAAAAATCCTGGTCTTCATAGATGATATTTTAGAGATTCAAACCAGAAGATGGAACTGATTCTCTGAAGTTCAGAGAATGCACATAATTCCAATCCTCTCAATACTGTCAGTTATGATTTATTAAATGCTTAGTAGCTAATTTGTATAAGTGGATTTCCCAGGAGTGAGGAATGAGAAAGAATGATATAACACCCTGGTTCTGGAATGTAGAAACTAGGGAAATGATGTTTCCTATGCAGTGGAAGGCCTCAGAGTTAAATACAATGGAATACTCAGGGCTTTTTTTGTCATAGAACGCATCGGAACGGAATTCCAGCACCTTTTTTCAATGGATTTTCTAGAGTTGCCTTGAACAAAGTCCTAGCCTTTTAGATATACTAAAAATTGAAGAGTTGTGTTTTTTTTTTTAATTAACTACAAAGGTAAACCTTGTAGGGTAGGCAAGGCAGGTTGTATGATGTGTGTGATTTCCGGCACTTTTTTTTTAACAAAAAAAGCACTGGGAATACTCAGTGTATAACAAGAAAGAATACTTTTACGACTTAATGAAATAAACACAGTAAGATTCAGAGATGCCTTCAATTAAAAGGCTCCTTCTATCTATAAAGAAGATTCTGATCATCCGTAATCATAGGTCTATGTCATGCATCTGGGAGACATGATGAGATTCCTTAATAAGTCTCCTGAATAGGCAATCTAGCCCCGCCCCCTCATTTCCCATACACTAATCCTCCATGTATTTTGGCTAACACACTGTCCATGTCACTCTACAGCATGAACGAAAAATCCCACCCCCATGAAGACCTGAAATCTGGCTGACCAGAGTTCAGATAAATGTCAATTACATGTTGGTTAGTGGGCATTGTTACCTACTTATTATTGGGAGCTCCTGGGATTGATACTAAGCATTTATAGAAGGCTAAAGTAAAAGTGCTCTTGAATAATCACCTAAACAAAACAGATGCTAGAGAAAACCTGTAGGCAGTATTAACCTTGGTATTATTACTTAAGTAATTATTTTTAATAAAAAAATAAGAAAAAGTCCAAAGGAGAAAGATCAGAGATGTTGAAAAGTATTAAAGAATGCATACTAGTACTAGCAAAGAGTCATGGATTATTTAAGGAAAGAAAAATACTAGTCATTGATTAAACATCTTGCAAGAAAGTAGAAGGAAATAGATTATTTTAGCATCTGTTTGACTCTAAAATCCTGCTCCACGCTCAAACTTCTTAAGCACAATGGTGAATTTAAACCATCTTAAAATAATTTAATAATTTTGGTATCGATAGTTTTACTGGGTTTTTTTTCTTTAAAAAAACCCTTTACAAATTACAATAAGAATGCAGTACAATCAAAGGTATGAGGACAACGAGATGTATTAATAAGCAAACCAACATCATCCTATATTATTATTATTATTATTATTATTATTATTATTATTATTATTATTATTATTATTATTATTAATAATAATAATAATAATAATAATAATAATAATAATAATAATAATAATAAGAAGAAGAAGAAGAAGAAGAAGAAGAAGAAGAAGAAGAAGAAGAAGAAGAAGAAGAAGAAGAAGTTGGAAGGGACCTTGGAGGTCATCTAGTCCAACCCCCTGCTCAGGCAGGAAACCCTATACCATTTCAGACAAATGGCTGGCCAGTCTCTTCTTAAAAACTTCCAGTGTTGGAGCATTCATCACTTCTGGAGGCAGGTTGTTCCACTGGTTAATTGTTCTAACTGTCAGGAAGTTTCTCCTTAGTTCTAGGTTGCTTCTCTCCTTGACTAGTTTCCATCCGTTGCTTCTTGTCCTGCCTTCGGGCGCTTTGGAGAATAGCTTGACTCCCTCTTCTTTGTGGCAGCCCCTGAGATATTGGAACACTGCTATCATGTCACCCCTCACTCTTCTCTTCGTTAAACTACACATACCCAATTCCAGCAACCGTTCCCTATATGTTTTAGCCTCCAGCCCCCTAATTATCTTTGTTGCTCTTCTCTGTACCCTTTCTAGACTTTTTTCATCATTAACATTACATTCCTCAGATACTAAAAATGCTAAATAATTCTTGTGGACATATAGAAGTGTTAGATTGTGGCATTCCAAATGTTACTAAATATCAACTGCCAGCATCTGTAACTATTGTCCAGGCTAGGTAAGGCCCCCTGTAAGTTTCAGCTTAAGAAACTTTGCTTTGCTACAAGTATCCCCAGTGCTTTTTTTGTAAAAGAAAAAGGTGCCGGAACTCACACATGTCATACAACTCGCCTTGCCTACCCTACAAGGTTCCATCCAAAAAAGGTGCCGGAACTCCATTCTGAGCGTTCTATCACAAAAAAAAGCCCTGAGTATCCCATTCCAACTAGAACTGAATGGATTTTGATATGACTTTTTCTTTAGAAAGAGTAAATAAAAGTCGGAATTGCCCAATAAACAGTATTTGAAATTTGAGGGTTCATTCAAAAGACAAATTGGCTCATTACCACTATTGCAGTGTCTCTCACTGCACCAAGAAGAGGATGAATTTATTTGTGTATTTAGTGTATGATATATCATACATGGACTAGCAATATATATTAACATTTCATCTAGATTAGTAGAACACAATGAAATATAAATATTAAAAAGATCTATGTTGAAATATCAAGATCTTGGCCATCTAACCATTGAAGTGCAGTATTGCTGATATTTAAAAAAAATCAGATACTGGGCTGGTATATGTCCTCAGCTTATAGCTAGTCATGATGTATCTGCCTTAAAGAAGACACATTTACTTATATTTCTCTTCTGCATTTGCATGGACTCAACTGATAATAATAATAAATTATAAAAGGAAATCAATTTTTGCAGATAACAATCATGCAGTTAATGCATGCATGGCCTTTTTAATTTGTTCAAAAGCATCTTGTTTTAATCAGTTAGCATGTGAATATTTAAACAATTGTCACATGACACATGGACTTCAGTTCTAATGCTTCAGCGGTCCAAAAGATGAATTGTGGGAAATAAGGTCATCTGCCTTGAAAACAAATACCTCTAATTATTATATATTAGCATTATTGCCTAGCAGAAACCAGGAGTTCAATGGAATATTTATAAAGTATGCCCCTCTCTATTTTTTTAGGAAAAAATATAGAAAGCATTGGAAGCATAATCATGAAACTGATTGATCTTATCAGCTACTGAATCTGATGCAAATGTCTTTTAGATGGGAAACTGCAAAAGTTGTTAATGATGCATGTGAATTGTTTCAATTCTCAAACACATACCAATGAAAGGTTAATGTATGTGGCAACTCAGATGCAAACTATTCTACTGACTATTTCAAAGTGGAATACATAATCCAATATTACATTTAATGTATAAAATATAATAAAAATGATTGCTTGATATACTGTTTAAGGAAACATCTGATGCTTTTATGACCCACAGATGGGTTAGAAAAGATGCTTCTTTCCTAGGATGGATAGATAGCAGTTCTGAGTTTTATCGCACACAAATATTTTAAAACAGAACTCAAGGTTGGTCTAAGGAGAGGAAGATATGGGATTCAGGGAGATAACAGTAGGCTTAATTCTCAATGGGTCCTTTTGATATTTATAATTAGCTTTGAATTCTAAGGGGAAAGGTGATTCACTTGCAATAGCTGATACGAACACTGAAAGTTGGCAAGGAAACACATATAAATTAATAGCTTCCTTTTAGTTTTTGGAGAAAAAAACAAACCTGAGGACAGTTTTATAGTAGAAATATCTAAAATTCACATACTGTGCTGACAATGCATGACCAGCTATGCAAAAGCTCATACTGGGAATGATGTGAGAACATCCAGAAATGGTCATGGATGATGGGAAATTTAGCTGATATTGAGATTTCCATGCCAGCAGTTTCAACTTCCACTATTACCGTATAATTTTCCTACTATAACCAATGTTCTCTTGTTGCTATTTTTTTCTCTTATAGTTGTCTTAAAGATATTGCCAGGGTACTCAGAAATATATGCCCTTCTTCTGCCACTGTTCCCCTGCAACTGCTACTGCTGCTACTGCTGCTAAATATTGGCAATACTGCATTATAATACTATTGATCTAATATTGATGGACCGTGATATGAAAATTACGAAAGAAACAGTCTCTCATGGCATCAATCCCTTTTCCAACTTGTATTCTACAACTGCTTTGTTTTTCGCCTTCGAATAGGGCTATAGAAAGAATTGGGATATCGTGTCTCCCTATAACAGAGGGGTTTTTTTTCCAGTGAAATCAATTTTGCTTGAGAATCTGTGACCACTTTCTACCACTAGAGGACTCTCTTCAATGCCAGTCTAAAGAAACACAAATATTATTGCTCATAGTTCATTAAGAGTACTAGTAGGCAGGGTGGAAGTTTTATGGCATTTTAGAGCACTTATCTAGCTAGCTATGGAATGGAAGACAGCTCTTTGCCATTCACTGGTGCCCTATGACATCTGAATTATCATAAGGTCAGTGCATTTGTTGAACCTTGGCAGCACTTAAGCACTTTTCATCTCATTTGCAGCCATTTAGGCCAAGCAATTTGAAAAGATTGAAAAATAAGTGAAACAACAGTGAAATGGTCAAGTGAAGGTAAAATGCTAATGCACATTAAGTGTCTGTATACACACATGCACGCACATGTGTGTGTGTGTGAAAACACAAGCTGGCTTTAATAAGAAACTGTGTCACAGTGTCACTGTAACTGAGAGATTATTTTAAACAGCTGTGATACTAAACACAAGTTTCAAAAATGTCTCAAGAAACCTGTCAACAAGAGGGTATATAGCTATGGTTAAGAGACAGCAGTGGAAAAAACCCTAAGCATTGCATTGATCTCAGCACCTGCCATTTATTTGTTTGTCTGTCTGTTTGTTTGTTTGTTTAAAAGAAATATCTCAGTTGAGGCCAGACAGCATAATGATTAAAGTGTAAACCAGAACCTATCTGCATTGCTGCTAGCCCCAGTGGAGCCTCTGTGGTGTCATCTGAACACAAGCAACTTTAATGAAAGATGCAGGCTCTGACAACGGGTCAAGATTTAAGAAGCAGCTTCTTATAAGCCTGGAAATTTGCACCAAGGCTTAGCAGCTATCTTGACTTTGTTCCTGGGAGATGGCTAGTTGTCCACAATTGTGGAGCAGAAAAGAGCTCCTACTTTCTTGCAAGTAGGAAATCAGAGGAGATTGTGTTCCACTTCATCATGAGACAACAGCTGTCAGCGCAAAGGGGAAAAACTGTAAGATGAAAACTGGATTAAGTGTCTTCCTAACACAGTATCAACTGAGCCAAAATGATCATATCCATAGACTCCACGGACTTAAAACTTTCACAGTAACCCCGACTCATGTGACATCAAAGCAGTGATTACCACAATTTCCTGGCTGCCTATTTCTGTTTGTTTATGGCACGTTACACATATTCTCTCACAGAACTACAGCTGCCACAGTTAAACATTTTGGTAGCAAGCTAAAGAGGAAGAAACTAGTGGAATGAAAAAAAAAACAAAAACAGATTTAACCAATCACAGCACAGTGCATTTTTCTTTTTCCCAAGTGGAATGTTACTTAGTTGTGACTATCAATTTGCATATTTCTTAAGCAATAATTTTGGTTCTCAGAGGCTACATGCAGGATATCTTGCCTTCTTACCACAAGAATTTCTAAAAAGGACACTTCAACTACCCAGATTGGTTGGAAAGCCAACTCTGTCACGATTGCAAATTTACAAAAATTCCTCAGTAGTCCCGCTGATTTTTTCATTTTCCAATGCATTAAAGAAGAAACAAGGCAATCAACTCTCTTAGATCTGATTCTAACCAATAAGAAACAGCTAGTTAAGGCAGTAAAACTAAGAGAAAACATGGGAGGAAGGGAACATGTGATCCTCTAATTCAAGATATTATAGGAAAAGAAATTGTATATGTATAGTAGATTTCAGGGGAACTAATCTCAACAAGTTCAGAGAAATGCTAGGAGGCACTACTATGGACAGAAACTTCCTTAGTTCAAAGGGAGTACAGAAGGGTTGGGAATTTCTCAGAAATAAGATACTGGAACTAGAAAACATGCCTCATTCCAATCAGAAAAAGCTCCAGATGGTGCCTGACCTTCGCTCCTTCCGGCATGATCTAAAGACCTACCTGTTCGAACAAGCCGGCCTGGCCTGATGGGTGATGGGTTTGGGTTTTATTGTTTTTTATGTATTTTAACTTATTGTTATAGTTTTTGGGCATCTTGTTTAATCTCTTTTAACTTTTGTATTCTTGTTTTTTAACATGTATTGCCCTGTTCACCACCCTGAGTCCTTCGGGAGAAGGGCGGTATACAAATAAAATTATTATTATTATTATTATTATTATTATTATTATTATTATTATTATTATTATTATTATTATTGTTGTTGTTGTTGTTGTTGTTGTTGTTGTTGTTGTTGTTGTTATCCCTACAACAAATTCTGAAATATGCAATATATATTTTACAACCCTAGACTGTATCCCCAGAAGTGTGGTGACAAGATCATAAGAAGTTATTATCCCTCTCTATTGGTCAGACACCTGGAGTACTGCTTCCAGTTTTAGCACTGCAATGTAGGGAAAAAGAGAGACACATGTTAAAAAGAAAGTAATCAAGCTGATAAAGGTCCTGGGGGAAAAACCTAGGAGAAACTGTTGGAGCTTTCAGTATATTTAGCCTAGAGAAGAATACACTGCAGGGAGACAAGATAACTGTTTTCTAAGTGTCTGAAGGACTGTCATATGGAAGAAGAGGCAAAATTGTTCAGAGCTCTTTCAGATGACAGGCCAAAAACAATGGGTTTTAATTATAGGGAAGTAGATTTTAATTGGTCATCAGGAAAAAAATTCCTAACACTAAGAATTACTCAACAATGGAACAGAGTCCCTTGGGAGATGATGTACTCTCCTTCAATTGAAGATGTTTAACAGAAGCTGGATGACTATTTGACAGGAATTCATGCATTATACCAGATCATCTCCAACAGCCCTTCCAACTCTGATTATTTATGCATCTTCACACCTGCACATGGAAGGTATAGTCAAATAGATATCATGCTGTGGAAGAAGATAAATGAGGAACATCTCCAGCACAATGTGATAGCATCCTTCTATGAACATATGGACTATCAGGCAGTGCTATAGATGTGGGCCCTGAAAAGTATCTGCTCATGTACCTTTCTCTAGTCCAAAAGGCTACCCTACCTGCCACACTGGTTCATTACCAGGAAGTGTGATAACCCTGGGGAAGAGAAGGACAAGATAAATTATTTTCCCAGGAGAACAAGGTTCCCATGGGAACAAGAATTATGTATGCCAGTTATATATTGCTGGCTGGAGAATTCTGGGAATTGAACCTTGCACACACCTTAAAGCTGCCAAGTTGGAAAAACACTGATGTATTCTCTCTGCTACAGCATAATGACAACAATATTGCAAGAGAATACATTAGAGGAAGGCAGGCCATTAGTAGTGCAACAATGCTAGGGGGTAGAGCCTTTGAAGAAGCGTGGTCACAAAGCAGGGTACCAAGGACTGCATGCTGCCTGCAGTCCCAAATTGTCCAACTCTTTCTTGGGCATGTTTCTAAATACTCCTGCCAGGATTGCTTCAGACCATCCGATGGATTGCTGGAGGATAAATGATTGACCTGAACTCCATGTTGGACAGTTTCTTTCTTGCAATCTGGCATGTTATTTCTTAAGAAAAGCGGTACCTAACACAAGCTGAAGGTAGAAGATTTATTTCCCTTTGCTATCAGCCTCCTCCAAGTCTGACTAGTCATTACCATTATTCTCATTGTGAAATCCAAGTCATTCTGTGTATGACACAGAAAAAAAATATATAATCTCTTTAAGCGCACTGACAATATCAACATAAAACAAATAATAGCAAATGCAAAAAGTGACAAGGAACAGGCGAAAGGTTACAAGCACTATTGTACTATCAGAGCCTTTGTGAAGTGATCCATCAAAAGCTGCTGCCGTGCTGGCAGAAGAGTGTCTTCCCTTCCTGTAGTTTGCATCTTTATAAAATCAAAGCTGCAGGTACATCATTATATCCTCTTAGATCGGGGGTGTCAAACTGCCGGCCCACAGGCTGGATGCATCATGCCTAAACTGCGCCCACCCCATTGCCGGCAAGGGAAAAAAGTTGTGATACATCGCGACACGTCCCATGACATTGCGAGTTTGACACCCCTGTCTTAGATTTTACTCCTCAAACAAGAGTGAGGAGTATCCCAGAATTTGAAAGGGCCTAATTTCTAGCTTCATACATCCCAAAAACTCAGCTATGTTCAGTGAGCCACAATCTTGCACATTATATTAAAATTGCAAATATGCACCATGTTGCTTAATCTTAATTCTCTCACAGAGAGAAAGAAATTATGTGCAACATAAATTAGCTTTGTAAAGGATGCAAAACTAGATCAGTTCCATTTTCATCCATTCTGAAACAGATGCAAGAAAACAAAAAAGCATGAATGAGCAAGATTGGGAACACCATCTTTACCACTCTCTGCAACTTCATGCCAAACATTGAAGCTACAAAAGACTAGAAGAAACAGAAACTAATGCCTTTGAGACATGCTGTGGTCCAGAGATTCAGCAGTGGAGGGATAGTTGGAAGGACAAGTGGCAAGGGGAAGTTTCTACATGCTTTTGATCTATTCCCCATAATTTGTTGTTGTTGTTGTTGTTGTTGTTGTTGTTATTATTATTATTATTATTATTATTATTATTATTATTATTATTATTATTATTATTATTCATGTGCTACCCAATTCCCAGCATTTCTGGACACTTTGAGAATACATTTAAAAAGAAGACGAAAAAAGGAAAAGAATAAGGATGGCACACATGGCGAAATTGGATGGGAACAAAGAAAAAGAAAAAAGGGTTGGGCTTCAGTCATCCTAGCCAAAGCCTGAGTAAGCAACCAGTATTTCAGGGCCCTTCCCATTTCACTTATAGCCAAGAAGAAGTAGTCATAGAAAAGATGCCTTAAAGCAAAAACTGTTATAGGAAAAGGCATATAATTGACTTAGTAACCATATGTAGCATTATTGGTGGCACTCCAGAATTTTAAATTTTAGTTTTATGAAATCAGGATCCCAGGTATAACAACAACAACAACAACAACAACAACAACAACAACAACAACAACAACAACAACAACAATAATAATAATAATAATAATAATAATAATAATAATAATAATAATAATAATAATAATAATAATAATAATAGGAAGGGACCTTGGAGGTCTTCTAGTTCAGCTCCCTGTTCAGGCAGGAAACCCTGGCCTATACCATTTCAGACAAATGGTTGTCCAGTCTGTTAAAAACTTCCAGTGTTGGAGCATTCACAATTTCTGGACTAGGTTGTTTTGTTTTGTTTTGTTTTGAGGAGCCCTCATGAGAACCTTTGACACAAGTTATTTTATTAGGTGCAAATACTGTGGATCTAAAACAGAATGTTAAAAAATAATAATTTACTTTGGCATTGTTAGTCATTCTGCACTTTTGCAACAGAATAATCTCCAGCATATTACGTATATTAGAAAAACAGGTGGCTGTAGTGAAAATTAATACCAGCCAGGACAAGTTAAGGGAATGTTTTCTCCTGCAAAGGATTATTCCACTCTAGGAGTGGAAAAGAGAGAGAGAGATCTTTTTTTTAAATTATAAACGTAGAACTATGAGAAAGATTTCTAATGTCCGGTCTATACTCTCTGACCAGCTGATTTTTCATGTTTGGTTTTTAGTGGAACTCTCAGAATGCAGAGTCCTTCCCTGCCATCTTAAGTGATAAAGGCTATGAATAATTTACCATTAATCAGCTTTTGGGGAAGGTTTCAGTAGATGAAAGCACTGCCTTTCCATGTGCCATGGAAGTAAGCAAGAGTGTGATAACTGGCTGAAACCTTTCTGCTTCTTTCTTCAGTACTTAGCTTCTTTAAACCCACCCCCATGATATTTATGCACTCCTCCCCATGCCATTTACACCCTAATTATGCTGAATTTATGGATCAAATTGGAAACTGCATTAGTACAAAATGTTCATGCTGAGATCTACTTCTCTTCCAGTGTAATGAGGGAGCAGAGTCAGACCATAGGGACAAAACAGGGACTGTACTCTCTTTTCCCATGTCTGTATGTTTTTGTTACAAAGGAGCCTACGCTGATAGTGTGCTTTTGAGCTAAATGACCTTTATCTCCTTCCTTGCCTTCTGACCCAAGCAAAAAGAAATCAGTATACTGTGATGCCCTTTGTTTCACCATGGATGGCAACGAGTGAATTCCCGAAAAGCAAAATGGGAGGCAGCATGTCCTTGATAGACAACTTCCATTTATAAAAGTAGAAAATGCTGCCGAAGCACATTTCAGAGAAGCACTGGATGCTGTCGTGGGAAAAAGAGCCACCCTTCCTTTTCTAGGAAATATTGAAATGGAAAGAAACATGTCAGATCTTAAAATATCTTACTCTGTTCTCTCTGACACTGGATCAAAACTCATTGAGAAAGAAACGGTGAGGAAGCCCATGCAATCTCAGTCAGGAGGACAGTCATCAATAGACTGACTATTCAAGACTTTTCATACTAAACTCCCCTTTGCTCTGTTTAAAAGAGACAGTGCTCCTTCCTTCCTTCCTTCCTTCCTTCCTTCCTTCCTTCCTTCCTTCCTTCCTTCCCTTCCTTCCTCCCTCCTTCCTTCCCTCCTTCCCTTCCTTCCTTCCTTCCCTCCCTCCCTCTTTCCCTTCCTTCCCTCCCTCCCTCCTTCCCTTCCTTCCTTCCTTCCTTCCTTCCTTCCTTCCTTCCCTTCCTTCCTTCCTTCCTTCCTCCTTTCCTTCCTTCCTTCCTTCCCTTCCTTCCTTCCTTCCCTCCCTCCCTCCTTTCCTTCCTTCCTTCCTTCCTTCCTTCCTTCCTTCCTTCCTTCCTTCCTTCCTTCCTTCCTTCCTTCCCTCCCTCCCTCCCTCCTTCCCTTCCTTCCTTCCTTCCTTCCTTCCTTTCCTTCCTTCCTTCCTTCTTCTTCACAGTGTCATATCTGAGTATTCCTGAGACTGAATGTCCCAGACAAGCCATGTTTAGAAACTAAGCCATATTCATCCTTTCAGAATGGCATATCCTCAGGAATAGGCTATCCCCGCCTATTTCTATTTCTTGCACATGCTCAAACAGAGGTTTATTTCTGAATTGCCCGTGTGTGTGTGTGTGTGTGTGTGTGTGTGTGTGTGTATTCTTAGTCCCATTCGAACACTGTGCTTTTTTTACTTTTATTAGTAGAGCTTGCAGTCTTTTGTTTCAAACTAGTGTTATTAGTGCAGGTTATTGATTTTCTTTCTCCAATTTTAAAATCATGTTCATCTTCATGAGCAAGAAACAATCAAGTGAAGAAATTAGTCCTCCCACCAAAGAAAATCTAGTCAGGTCTGATGGCTCATGCAAAAATTAAAATGTAGGAAATTCTATCTAAACTCCCACAAGGCTGAATGCATAGGTTTTTTTGGCTTTTTCAACAAGACTTCTTTCGAAGGGGAACTGGGATCAATTGTAGCCTTACTAAGCATTGCAAGCTGAACATATTTCCTCTCAAGTGCTATTATGACCCTTGACAGAATGGCTTTCCCCAAATATCCTTACTCCCAGTCTTGCTGACACCACAATCCTGAGCAACTTCAGCAATTCCATCCAATGGTATGGATTGCTGCAGTCCAGCATCAGCCTCTAGGCCACGGGTGTCAAACTTGCCACGTCAAGTGACGTGTCATGATATATCACAACTCTTTTTGCATTGCCAGGAATGGGGTGGGTGCAGCTTCAGTATGATGAAACTGGCCCATGGTGCTTACAATGTCCCTACAAATAACTTCACAATAGCATAACTCTTCATGCATTTTAATAGGACGGCTGGACTAAGGAATGTAGACTTGGGTATTTAATCCAGAGGTTTTCCAGTTCAGAGATAATTTTGTTCACCAGCACACAACATATATGTGTGTGTCCTCAAACAAACAATTTTGGTATTTTTAGTGGTGGCAGTTAAGAGCAATGACAGAGAGGTAAAATTTCTGTTCAATCACCCAAAGAAGAGCAATAGTTTCTGCTTTAAAGCTGTGATGGCAGAAGTGCAAATTAAGGTTTAATTTAATTTAATTTAATAACATTTATATACCGCCCTTCTCCCTGAGGACTCAGGGCGGTTCACAGGGCAGAATAAAATAGTGAATACAAACATTAAAAAAGATTAAACAAATTGCCCTAATTAAAACAGTATAAATACAACACTAAAAACCCCCAGAAAAGTTAAAAAAACAAAAATAAAATAACCCCAACACTCCCCCTCAGGCTAGGCCGGCTTGTACAAACAGAAATGTCTTAAGATCGCGACGAAAGGAGCGAAGATCGGGCGCCATCCGGAGCTCAACCGGTAGCTGATTCCACAGCTCCGGAGCGCCCACAGAGAAGGATCTCCCCCTGGGGGCCACCAATCGACATTCTCTGATCGGTGGCACCCTGAGGAGGCCCTCTCTGTGGGAACGCACAGGGCGCAGGGAGCTTGATGCCGGCAGCAGATGTTCCCTGAGGTACTCCGGCCCCATGCCATGGAGTGCTTTAAATACCGTTACCAGTACCTTGAATCTCACCCGGAAGACAACTGGCAACCAATGCAGCTCACGGAGCAGAGGCGTAACGTGGGAGTATCGGGAGACTCCCAACACCACTCTCGCGGCTGCATTCTGTACCAGTTGGAGCTTCCGAGTAGTCCTCAAGGGCAGCCCCATGTAGAGAGCGTTGCAGTAGTCCAGACGAGAGGACACGAGCGCATGAGTGACCGTGCATAAATCGTCCCGGCTAAGATAGGGCCGCAACTGACGCACCAGGCGAACCTGTGCGAAGGCCCCCCTAGTCACGGCTCCTATATGGTCTTCCAAAGTGAGCCGTGAATCTAGGAGGACCCCCAAGTTGCGAGCCCTATCTACGGGGGGTAATAGTTCACCCCCCATAACTAGAGGTGGAATGTCCGAATAAACCCGGGACGAAGGTATGCAAAGCCACTCAGTCTTGTCGGGGTTGAGCTGGAGTCTGTTCCTCCCCATCCAGACCCGAACCGCCTCCAGGCAACGGGACATCACGTTGAGGGCATCACTGGGGTGGTTTGGGGTCGAAAAGAAAAGTTGGGTATCATCAGCGTACTGATGGTACCCAACTCCAAAGCCACGAATGATCTCACCCAGCGGCTTCATGTAGATGTTGAACAGGAGAGGCGAGAGGACCGACCCCTGAGGAACTCCACAAATGAGAGACCTCGCGGTCGACCTCTGCCCCCCTGCCAACACCGACTGCGAACGTCCCAAGAGATAGGAGGAGAACCACTGTAAAACTGTGCCTCCCACTCCCAATCCCCTGAGACGCCGCAGCAAGATACCATGGTCGATGGTATTGAAAGCCGCCGAGAGGTCTAATAGGACTAGGACAGAGGAATGCCCCCTGTCCCGAGCCCTCCAGAGATCATTCACCAGCGCGACCAATGCCGTCTCCGTGCTGTACCCGGGCCTGAAACCCGATTGGTACGGGTCTAGATAATCCGCTTCATCCAGGACCAAAGGGAGCTGATGCGCCACCACACTCTCAACAACCTTCGCAAGAAAGCGAAGGTTGGAGACAGGACGAAAGTTGTTCAATACAGCCGGGTCCAGGGCAGGCTTCTTGAGGAGAGGCCTCACCACCGCCTCCTTCAAGACGGCGGGGAAGATACCCTCACTCAAAGAGGCCGATATAACTGCCTGGAACCAGCTGCGTGTCCTCTCCCGGGCTGCATAAACCAGCCAGGAAGGGCACGGGTCCAGTAAACATGTGGTGGTGCTCAGCCTCCCCATGATCCTGTCCACTTCCTCCGGAGTTACAGAATCAAACTCCTCCCAGATGATATCGACAAGACCACCCGTGTCCTGATCGTCAGACTCTGCCCAGTCAGAGTCCAAACCGGTCCGAATCCGAGCGATTTTGTCCGACAGATGTTGGTTAAACTCCTCGGCACGTCCCTGCAAGGGATCCTCCCTCACCTCCTGATTTAGGAGGGAGCGAGTCACCCTAAACAGGGCGGCCGGGCGATTATCTGCGGACGCAATAAGGGTGGCGAAGTGGTTAGACCTCGCCTCCCTAATTGCAGCGAGATAAGACCTAATATAGGCTCTTAGTCGCAATCGGTCGGGTTCGGATCGGCTGGACCTCCAACCGCTCTCTAGGCCCCGTCTCCGACGCTTCATCTCCCGGAGCTCCGCAGAGAACCATGGAGCCCGACGGGATCTGCGCCGGGTCAGGGGCCGCAAGGGTACAACTCGGTCAAGGGCCCCAGTGGCCGTCCTTTCCCAGGCCTCCACTAGGGCCTCGGCCGAGCTGTGAGTGAGGGAGGCAGGTGGGGACCCCAGCGCCGCCTGGAACCTTTGGGGATCCATTAAGCGTCTGGGGCGGTACCATTTGAGTGGTTCCAAACCCCCACGGCGGGGGGTGGCAAAACGGAAGACCAGCCGCAGGAGATGATGATCTGTCCATGACAGGGGCATAATAATTGGAGAGCCCCCACCAAGATCATCTAACCACCGTCCAGACAAAAAAACAAGGTCAAGGGTGTGGCCTCCTTCATGAGTCGGTCCCGTAATTACTTGCGTCAGGTCCATGGCCGTCATGGAGGCCATGAACTCCCGAGCTAACTCAGATGATCCTCCCAGCGATGGTAGGTTAAAGTCCCCCAAAACTATAAGTTTCGGGAACTCAACCACCAGCCCCGAGAGGACATCAAGCAGCTCAGGCAGGGCTGCTGCTGCGTGACTAGGCGAAAGGTACACCAGCAGCAAGCCCAACTGCGCACCAGGGCCGCATCTCAAAAAGAGAGACTCACACCCGACTGTCTGGGGAACGGTGGCCTCCCGCGGACACAAGGTCTCCCTCACAACAACAGCCACTCCCCCACCCCTACCCTGAGCCCGAGGCCGGTGCAGCACCCGGAAACCTGGTGGGCAAAGATCAACCAGAGGAACACCGCCCTCTGGGCCCAACCAGGTCTCCGAGATGCAAGCCAGGTCAGCCTGCTCACCCTCGACCAAGTCTCGAACGAGAGGAGCCTTATTAACGACCGACCTGGCATTCAAATACACCAGCCGGAGCTCAGGAGGCTGCACATCCTCACTCCCGGGACCTCGGGGCGGAACCAGAGGGTCGGAGTGCCTCACCGCTTGTAAGCAGCGGAGAGGCCTTCCCTGAGACCGATACGGCCCTCTGTTCCTACACCTGCTGCCATTCCCTGTCGTCGTGGGAATAGGCAATCCCACGACTGGCCCTGGAGCCCCAGAAGCAGCCGACCCCCGCTCCTCCCCATCGCGATCAGCCTCAGCACTAGCCTGAACATCGGTAGATGGACTGCCCCCCTCGTCCAAACAACCAAGAAAAGAACCCTCCCTCCTCCCTAACCCCCAAAAAAATTTTGACAGAAAACAAATCAAAGACCTCCTATTAGGTCTACGTCGGAGGTCCGTAACCGTGCCCGGCCATCTCTCAGGATCCCAATAGATGGGACCATCCTCGAGATTATACTCGGCTGGAAAGGCGGGCCGCCTCCAGGAGGGGGGAGCACCCCTGAGGGCGAGCAAGTCCGTAGAGGAGTACCTCAAACAAGGCATAAAGCAGTCCAGATATAGGCAGTCCATAATCAATTGATTTAAGGAGGGACCAAACAGAGAGCAAGTAGATGTCCCGAGCCTCCACCCAGCCACTGCCACTCAGCTGGGTGTCACCCCAAGACAGGCCAACCACCGCCCTCTCACGACAGTTGGAAAGCCTATACCAGGGGGGAATAGTCCGAAACATCCATCCTGGGTACAGCATGACCCCTAGAGCTCTCACCTCTAGGGGCAGCAGATGTAAGTTCAGGCCACCCTCTCACTGTGGCCAATACCCAGGGAACTCTGAATCCTTTGGGGCCGATATGTGAATGGCAATAAAGAACAGTCCGAAGGCAGGGATAAGATAATATAATACATCTTCAAAGTCTGCACTACTAGGTGGCCAAATCCTCCGCTGCTCTGTCCTTCGAAAAAGTTTATCATGGCCAATCCTGCAGTCATTGGGGTCTTCCAAGTTATCTAATTCTTTTAGGTCCACAAATCCGATGGCACCAACCAGAGTCACAACTGGTGTCACAGGAAACATAGATCTTTCAAGGGACCACTGGGCTCCACTGGGATCCACCGGCATTAACCGGCTAGCCCAGGAACCCTCGAGGCCACCAACAGCAGTAAGAGTACCAGGCCATCCAGAAAGAACAAAGCAAGCAGAGGAAACAATAAGTTGATTACAGCGTCGCCACTGAGCCACCAGGGCGACCGCCACCACCGGAGTATTGCTGCAGACGCCACCGCCATTGCTGCCGCCGCCAGGACGCTGATGGAGCCGAGAATGATAAACATTCGATGGAAAGGGAGGCCTAAAGCAGCCCCGGCACAACGCCGCCGCCGCCGCCATCCCCGTCGCCATCCGAGCGAGCCAGGAACGCCGCCGCCGCCACAGCCGAGGGAGACCAGGCCGACCACAGAAGCGGCCCGAACGGCCCGAAACGCCTCCACCGAAACCGCCAGAAGCGAGGGACCATCCGAAGGCCGGCTCCGCAACCGCCGAGGACACCCAGCAAACGGCCGATGGAAAGGCGGGCCCAGAACGGCCCCGGAGAACGCCGCCGCCGCCGACGCCGTCCCCATCGTCCCCGGAACGAACCAGCAACGCCGCCGCCGCCACCGCCGAGGGAGAGCCGCAGAAGACCAATCCGGCCACAGAAACGGCCCGGAACGGCCCGAAACGCCTCCGCCAAGGCCACCAAGGCCGCCAGCAGCCAGGGACCTCCCGTGAACGCCGGGTCCGCCATCGCCGAGGACGCCGCCGCCGCCGAAGCCGCCGAAGCCGCTGGCCGCCGCAACCACCAGGCTCGCGAAAACGGCCCGAAAAACGCCCGAGGGAGCAGGTAAACGCCCCCAACATCCAGCTGAAAAAACGGCAGGGCTGGCAGCTAACGGAATCCAAAACCTCATCCTTCAGCTGCCTAAACTATTGCGCTCACTATCCCCCCAACCCAGAGGGTGTAAACACCCCTGGGGGGCTCCTAGGACACCTATTTTTCCGAGACTTGCAGAGCTCACTCAAACAGATCCGCCCGCACGTCCGCCATTTTGATGTTATAGCAGAAATGGTTGTTTCTGTCCCAAAGGAAAACAAAAAAACAGGCCACTGCTCATTTGCATATGTTTATTCATTAATTGGAATGCAAATCTAAAACATCCCTATGGCCTTCTATTGAAATTCTGCCATAAATAAATAAAATAAATTCAGCCAGAAGATGAAAAACAAAACAAAAACAATTCACATTGTTATAAACAGCCACAATATCTCATGGCTTTACTTATAAACTTAAACATGGATTTTTTTCTCCTTACTTTTTCTTGATTAAGAGGGTTTCTAACTGGTGAGACAAGAGGACTTTCTCCTATGATTCAGTTAAATCTGGTTATGTTCCTTCAGCTCATCCTATTGCTTAGTTGTGGGGAAAAATTAGAGGAGGGATTATTGGGCATGTGGCCAAATGAAAGTGGATCAGAAATCCAGTCAGTCAGTCAGTCAGTCAGTCAGTCAGTCAGTCAGTCAGTCAGTCAGTCAGTCAAATAAAACAAATACTTTCTTGCTGACTGGAGGTGTCCCAATTTCCTGTGTTGCATGTTCTCTTTAATACATTTGGCACATGCTGCAGCTTTGCTGTCATCCTCTCGTCTGGACATTTCCAGTCAATGGAAGAGATCCATCCATCCAGGACATTTTGTAGAAGTGGGACAAAGCTTGGCACCTTAGCTTGATGCTTTAGGTAGAGAATGATCACGTTTAGGACTAACAGACCTGAGCTTCAAAAGTCCAGTTGATGGTTAGATGGCAGTAAAAAGATGAATAATAGCACTTAGGAATAGCACTTAGACCTATATACCCCTTCACAGTGCTTTACAGCACTCTCTAGGTGCTAACATTATCAAATGGCTTGCTAATTGATCATTGGTTGTAGAACGGCTGTGCATTTCCAGATATCCCTTCTTTTCAAATCCCTCAAGTCAGGTTCTTTGCTTCTTACTACAAGGAGGGAAAGTTAAGGAATGGAAGCAATGGTAACAAGAGGGCAAGGGTGACTTCCATAGTAGCCTTCAGTGGAAAACTGCTTCAGCAAATCCCAATTTAGGCCTGCCTCAGGCATGGGCCGGAGACAAGATAAAAGCAATGATTTTTTTAAAAAAGGAAAATAAAAGAAGCTACCCAGAGATATTATCTTGTGGTAAGAAACACACCAGGAAAAAGACCCTCAGTTACATATATCAGCATGGAGGGAAAAATGGATGGATGGACGGATGGCTGGATGGAGGATGGATGGATGGATAGATTTTCACACACATATGCATGCTTACATGTGCATGCAGACAAATGCACACGTATTTGAGCCATGGTGGCGCAGCAGTTCGATTGCCAGCAGTTCGATTCTCACTGGCTCAAGGTTGACTCAACCTTCCATCCTTCCGAGGTCAGTAAAATGAGGACCCAGATTGTTGGGCGCAATAGGCTGATTCTGTAAACCACTTAGAGAGGGCTGTAAAGCACTGTGAGGCGGTATATGAGTGCTATTGCTATTGTTACATATAATCAGATTTGTGAAGGACAGCTTTTGTTTTTGAGCTACAAATCCCCTTATCCAGGGTTGCAAATATCCAAACATTAGATTGTAGTAAAAGATTAGAGTTTTCAGTATCTCTTTGTTGCTACTTACTGATCTTCTAGATTCCTGCACTCAGATCTAATAACCTAACCTTTGCCCAGTTTGGAAAAAGCTCAGTTAATTGAAACTTCATGACCATTCATGAACACTGCTTTAATTTTAACTTCTGAGCTGTTCCACTATTCCTGAAAATGGAAATTAGGTTAGATGAACTTCAGGCAGCAAAATATAGACCCCATCAGCACTAAAAAAAATAATAATGGACTGAAATTTCTGGTTTTTTTTTCAAACTCCTTAAAGTCATCAATCAGTCTGTCTGTCTGTCTGTCTGTCTGCCTGCCTGCCTGCCTGCCTGCCTATCTATCTGTCTGTCTGTCTGTCTGTCTGTCTGTCTGTCTGTCTATTTATCTATCTATCTATCTATCTATCTATCTATCTATCTATCTATCTATCTATCTATCTATCTATCTATCTATCTAAATATTTGAAGCTGCCTTTTAATATTTGCTCTTTTGTCTGCACATCTGTCTGTGTCTGGCTTGGTTCAACATTCTAGAGCTGTGTTGGCAGCAACACTTTTGCTCTCAAGTCCAGTTCTCCCCTCAAGACACAATTAAATCAAGAGGAGTTAATCACAGCCTGTGAGAGTGGGAATCTGCCGTGTAGTTTTGCGTTTGTACAGGAGAGAATAACCCAATCACCTTCACAGTTCATTTGTGGTTGCTCTTGTTTATTGTAGACCGGGAGGCAAATTTCCTTCTCAATTACACCACTACAAATGCAGAGCAAATACATTGACTACACCTTTCCTTACAGAAGGTTTGTGTAGTTTCAGTGTATGTCACAGTGTAAGGAGAGATATACTGCACTTATTTATGGTACAGAAGAGCTTCAGAATTGCATTGCGGATGTTTGTGATTCTAAAGTCTATCACCAACATTAGTCTGTAGCACTTGTTATAGCCTGCAACTGTCCCTCTTTATTAGGTGGATTATTTATTTTCCAGTACACATGCCAGCTTCAAGCTACACTGAATTTGCACTTTTACTACAGTTAATTGCTACTACAATAATCACATTCATGCTCCTGAATATAAGAAGCCAGTTTGCTCTAAAGTTGCTGTACAGTAATTTGTGGGTAAATACAGGACAAAAAACATATGGATACTTACTGAAAAATAGACAAGGATATGCTTTAATTGTACAAAAGCAACTTGCCTCTTTCTCAACAATTTGCCAAGGCTCTTTCACAAAATTGAAGGAAAACTAATTGTGGCTACTCCAAAAATAGCGCCTGCTTCCAAGATGCAAACAGAAACGCCAAGGAACAGAGAGCCCTGCCCTCCTTCCCTAACATGAACTTTGGAGCTCCAGAGCTCTTTGAGTGTGTGATGGGTGATGGGGGCTAGAAAAGAGGGTGTAGGAGTAGGTAGGAAGCAGGCCCAAGGTCTAAGGCAGGGGTCTTCAAACTTGGCCCTTTTATGACTTGTGGACTTCAACTCCCAGAATTCCTCAGCCAGGCACACTAGCTGAGGAATTCTGGGAGTTGAAGTCCAAAAGTCATAAAAGGGCCAAGTTTGAAGACCCCTGGTCTAAGGGGTTCCTGAAAAATGGAAAAGCAGAGCATGGGATGCCTCGGGATGGGGGAGACCTCAGGAGACTGCAGCAAGCAGGTCTGAGCTTGCTCTATGCTTCCCATGGGGTGCCACCCCAAGGCACCCCATGTTTTGCTTAATGATTTGCACAGTCACTTAATGACTGCATTGGGGAGAGAAGGCTTAAGGGTCATTAAGCGAAGCAAGCATGTGGCTACCTTACTTTAACTACTGTCACCATAATGTGACCATAATGGGCAAGTTCCATTATAGTTTTGAGTTGAGGACTACCTGCACGTATTTTTTTTACTTGCAGATGAAAATCCTCAGATAGGTGGCAGCAGCTAGATTTTTAACTATGACTATAAAAATAAGACTCTTAGTAACAAAACAATGAATTGGGGGTTTAGGTCTATTGTGTATTTTACTTGTTAAACTGCTTTAGCTAATGCCAAGTTTAAATTATATTTTTGACTTGGTTTTGGGGAGCAAACAAACAAACAAACAAATAAATAAATAAAATTATTTGAGCAGAAAATGAAGCAACAGTATAAAATTAACACCTGGTTCCAAAATATCCTGCACTTCCTAAAATACTCCACTGAAGAAGATAACTCCCAATTCCTAAATTGAAAGTTTTGTAATTGACTGCTTTTAGAATTCAGAATATTCAGTAGTTAATACCGTATGCAGTAACTAGTCTGCAAATTAATTTCAAAAATCAAACAAGTTTAAGACCATGAAAATGGCTCAGTTTTCATGGCCTTCTTCCCAGATAGACAGCATGGAAAATAAAGGTATGGCTGTGACCTATGCAGCATTTGGATTTGGCAGTAGACTTTACGTTGCATTTGCTTGCCAAGATGCCATTCCCCATGCTCTTCACTGTAAAAGTGAAAAGGACAGTGATTTTATTGCTAGGTTCATGATCATTCATTTGCTGTGGAGCTCTATTCCCTGCTGTTCTGAAGGGCAGAGATGTATTTATTTATTTATCTACCTACAGATGTTCCATAGATGTGGCAACCACCCAGTTTTTAAGTCTCCTCCATGCAAGCTACATTAACTTCCACAGAACTTCTTTACATTGCTAGGAAATCACTGTGCACTAAATTGGAAGTTGATAATTTGGTTATACATATTTGAAAGAGGTGCTTGATATTTAAAGTGAGCATAATCCCTCTGTTGTTTGCTAAAGTATTCTGACTTGTTTCAGATTTTCATGCAACCCTGAAAGAAAGGTGTAGTAGTCTAAAGAATCCACATATTAAAATTAATACAGACTTTTAAGCTAGCATTACCTGTTAATTTGCATCCCTTCTTTTGAATTATTCTCAAAGGATAATGTCATCCAACTGCCTTGTTTACAGTGGTGGGATTCAGCGGGCTCGCACTGGTTCAATAGAACTGGTAGCTAAATTTTGTTGAGTTCAGAGAACCGGCTGAAACTATGCTGCTTCCAGAATTTCATTCTAGGCCTTGGAGGAGGTCTCAGGAAATGCACGGATGTCACTTCCGGAAGTCCATTCTAGGCCTTGTAGGCCCAGGCCTGCATCCATGCAAAGAACCAGATGTTCAGGTATTTGAATCCCACTACTACTTGTTTAGCATTGTAAACTCCCTTTTTCGATTACCCAGCTGGCAACTGTGATCTACCTACATAGTGTTTGTTGATGAAGTTACTCAGATTCACTAAAATTTTGACTCCTTATGGAAAGAATTCCTTTAGTGTTGACTAGACCTCTGTCTTGCTATATTGTCTTCATTAAACTGTTCTGTCAAGGACTTGGTAAATGAAGAGGAATTGCCAATAGTCTTGAGAGAAGCTATGGTATTACCCCTTCCAAATGGGTCATCATGGACCTATGATCTTAGTTAACTATTAGCCATTCTCCCACCATCCCTTCTGGGTGATCATTGTTGAGAAGATGGTAACAAATCAGCTAGAGACCACATTCAAAGAAGCATATTACTGTATATGCATCATTTTTACTAAGACCTAGGTATGGAACTAAGACAGCATTGGCCACTCTCTGGGTGAACGTTGTAGGGGCCTGGATCTCTATTTTATGCCTCTCCTGATCCTTTTCAGTCTCTTGGCAACTTTGGTACCACTGGCCATGGTATCTTGCTAGGTTGATTGCAGTGGTTGAGAGTTGAAGGCACTCTTTTATAATAGTTTTGTTTCTCCCTCATTAGGAAAATTCAGTCTGTAGGGGCAGAGGTTGACCTAGTAGCCCATGTCTTATGGGATGTGTCAGCTCTTTGAAGTTGGCCAGGTCAAGAAACAAGCAAGGATTTTAGGAATACTATTATACTGTTGTTGGATACAATAACATAATCTTGAGAGTTTGAGGGAATTTCTCTCAAGCTAAGTTTCTTTATGGGACTTTCCACTTTTTCAGGACTGAGTTTTCATTTCTTCTCCTTTAGCTGTTCATTGCTTTCTTTCCCATGTTACAGAGTTGTGGTCTTCCCTGCCCTGCTCTTTAACATCTAAATAAAGCTACTTGGGGCAGAGGACATCTGATAGCTTGGAGTACGGTATCATCAGTACACTGATGATATCAACTTATATCACCACCATAGGGAGTAGGGAGATGCTGTTGATATCTTATTCTGGTCTTGGACACTATAAGCGTCTGGATGGGAGAGAAGAATTTGAAGTTGAACCAAGGTTGCTATTTGTTTATTGCAGTTTTCTATTCATGCTAGTCCCATGTCTGCTGGGTTTGCATTACCTGTGAAAAAGCAGACCATTATGAATTTGACGGAACCATCACCATGTCCAGAGAACTATAAGCAATTGTGGATGGAGTATGGAACATTGTAATGGTATGTGGAAATGATCTTTGGAAACTGGGAAAAGTGATGCTCCCTAGTTCAAAGTCAGTTTTGATACTTTTGATACTTTTAGATATTAGAATGGAAAGTAATGAGGAGGTGGATCCTCAGAGGGAAGGGGTGCAGAAGTAAGAGTAAGAGACAACATAGCCCAGATGTCATGTGTGAGAGAAGGAGAATGAAGACAGCCCCACTCTAATGAATCCCATAATATATTGTAGACTAAGATAGTGGAGTCCTCACTCAGTCAAGATTGTTACAAGATAAAGAACTCAGCCTGGAAAAATTGCCACATGTCATTTTTGGTTTGGGGCCTGACAGGTAAGCAGTTAAAACATTTCTATTCACTTCCCATTTTTTAAAAAAATCTCAAAATAGTTGACAGATTAAAAATTATATTGGCAATTTAAAAACAATGAGTTAAAACAATTTTTAAAAGCATACATTAAAAGATTCATATAAAATGCAATACCACATGAAATAATACCAGTACAATGGTAGCCATTAGAAAGTCTTCCTCTTACATGTATGGTATGGTGAAGATTCATTCTAAAACAATTTATGATATGTTATGAAATTGTAGTTTCCAGTTTACATGATTTTTTGCCTAATAATTTAAGGATGTCTAATGGATCTTTCTGGATCTTATTCAATGATCTCAATCCATTACCAAAGTATGCATGAACTGTTTTCGGTAGCTATGCACCCAAATTCTGTCCATATATTATTCAACTGAAGAACTGTAAAATCATGTCTTTATTGAAATGCAGACTTAATACCCTGAGCCTCATAATTTGCAAAACGTAACAAAATAAAATAATTAGACAAAGCACAAGAGCAAAAAAATGCAAGCCTGATAATGTGTTAGAAAATGATACTGCTAGCCTAGAGGTAGGAGTAAATCAGAAATGAAATCTTTTATTTATATTCTTATTTAAAAAAAAATAATAAAGTTTGTATTAAATATTAAAGAACAAGGCTGGGCTCCATTTACTTCCAGATGAACACTTTGCAGAATTAAATATGTTAGTCATCTCCCTTCAAGCTGCTAGTAAAAAAAAATCCCATTTTTGGAAAAAGCTAATTTCTTGAATAGAAGAAAAAAATATTGCAACTGGACTTTGTACTTCAGAATTGTTCACTATTATTGTTACTCCATAAAACAACAATTCAATATAACATTCCAAACTTCCATTTCTTTTTGAAAGGAGTTAAACAAACAAAATAAGACAAACATGCAGGTTTCCATACAGGTTGTCATTGCTTAGCAACATCAATAAACCTTCCCAAAAGCTAGTTATGACCAGGTTCTCATGTTACAATGATCACACACACACACAGAGAGAGAGAGAGAGAGAGGGGGGGGGAGGGAGAAAGTCACATGACTGCATTTGGGGCACTTGGCAACTAGCTCACCTTCATGGCCAGTTGTAGTATTTTGTGGTCATATAATTGTGATTTACAACATTTTTTGCCAGTATCCAGCAAAAAAACACCTTAGCAGTTTGAAAGCACGCAAATGCGAATAAATAAATATGTACCACTTTGGTGGGAAGGTAACAGCTTTCAACTTCTGAAACGAACCTGGCTGGAGCAATCTTTGTCATTCTCAGTTGCCACACAGGTTGGGAGGAAGGTGGGGGAAAGAAACCAAAAGGAATGCTAGACTAAACACAGAATGATCCTGTGGGAACCAAGGTCATTCCCACAGGTGCTGGAAGGTGGAAAGAAGAAATGTCATGGAGCCTGCCAATTGTCCTCCTTGGGTAGCGTGATCAATAGCATAGTAGGGAGAGGGAAGTGTTACAATTAGTTGCATTGAATTCCTGAGGTGAAAGTTAGAGTTGGTTTCACTTTTGACCATGCTGATATTATGTATCCAATAAATATGTTCTTTGAGGAAACTTCAAGCCTCGGAGTACTGATTTGTTTGGATCCATTAGTCAGAACCTTGACATCCGTGTTCTGTGCACTTCAGTGTATAGTCATGGTGGCCACATGAGCACAAAAATGTCTTTGGACAATGCTGGCTCCCTCAATTAAGAAACAGAGATAAGCACCACCCCTTCAAGTCAGACATGACTGATAGGGGAAACTTTACCTTTTATTACTGTAATTACTGATTTGCTGTTACCAAGGCTCAATTCTTTTTGTATCCGAATTATTTCACATTATTATTCCCTCACCAAAATTGGATTTCATTCCACATTCTGCAAAAGTAGCCACTACCAAAGCCCTGTCCCATTTTTGCATGCAACCAGTGTGCAATACACACACACAAAAGATGACACTTTGGTCACAGCTGCCATCTTGAGGTTTTTTGGACAGGCACCTTCATGGACATCCCTGGTTATTCTGTTTCTGTGGATAATGAATTGCCATGTAAAATGGCAACAGGGAAACATTCATTTGTAAGTAGACTTCAAAAGAAGAGAGATTCAGTATCGGCTATGAGTGCTTAAGGCAAAAAGACTAATAATAACAACAACAAAATACACTTGTGTATTGCAACTGTCCCACTGCAGTTTCTCAATTCAAAGCTGTAATTAAAGAAAAAGACAAATAAATGTTGACAGCTAGAACACATCCAAAAGAAATATTCAGTCTAGGGAAAACTGAAAAAGTTGCTCAGTATTTTTTTTTAAATGTATTTCCTCCTGGCATTTTCTATGTCAAATTCTGGGAATGTTAAATGAGTTGCTCATATTTGTGTGTGTGTGTGTGTGTTTGTGTGTTTGATTGTGTGTGTGTGTGTGTGTGTGTGTGTGTGTGTGTGCATGCACATACACTTGACTACACAAAGAGCTCCAAGAGCAGGGGTTTCAAACTGGCAGGCCATTGGCCGAAAGCATCATGTGCAGGCCATGCCCACCCAGCTCCGCAAAGGCAAAAAATGTTGCAATATGTCATGATATGTCATGTGACATGCTCAGGTTTGACACCCATGCCCAAGAGGAAGAAAAGTGTTAATGATCCAAATAGTCAAGAAAACAACAGCTGTTGAAAATTGTAACTGTAACTGTAATTGTAACTCACACAACAAAATCAAAATGATATAAGTGCCAGATACGAGAAAGAAAGTAGAAAGATGAGTCAAGGGTTATTCATAATAGTTTAAGTAGGTATGAAGTTCAGGTCTCCAAACCTCCACCGCCCCGTTTGGAGAGCTCCTGCTTTCCGCACAGCTCTCCAAACCTCCGCCACCCAGTTTGGAGAGCTCCTTCCTTCATCCGTGTTTGACAAAGCACCCCCCCAGAAGTGGCATCCATGCACTTCCAGTGGTCTGTTCTTGGCCTTGCGAAAAAGGTCTAGGGCATCAGCCAGTTTGGAAAAGTCAACAAAAAATTAGCTACCAGTTCTACTGAACTGGTCCGTACTGGCTGAATCCCACCACTGAATCTTAGCCTTAAAGACGAGAGAGAGAGAGAGAGAGAGAGAGAGAGAGAGAGAGAGAGAGAGAGAGAGAGAGAGAGAGAGAGAGAGAGAATGTGCATTTCAAAGGAAAAAGGGTGGTGTGTGTGTTTGTGTGTGTGTGTGTGTGTGTGTGTGTGTAAGTAATATTATGAGGAAGGCTGAAAAACACATCAAATTAAAAATGAGGCAGATTTGATTGGAATGGGATAACTTACTATGACCAACTCGCCATGGCCATCTCACTGTGGCCAATTCGCCATTTCACTCTGCAGTAGCATGGCTTCTAAATCTTAGAAATAAATAATAAATAGAAATAATTAAATAAAGTTCTATCCATCTGTCTGTCTGTCTGTCCTACATGGTCACTGGAAAGCCAGCCTATGGCAGACAAAAATATCTGGAAAGGCTCTAAGGCAAATAATTGGATTTTGTTTTATGACTAGATACATCAACTAAGCCATCTTTAAATGTCAAGTCTACAGGTGATGCTGGATAATTCACATTTTAAAATCTAAAATGAATTCATTTTTCTCACAGGTTGCTCAACTCAATTTGCATCGTCTGCCTTTTCAAAGGATCCCCAAGCTCTGATAAATGGAGGAAAGGAACTGCAGTTGGCTCACTTAGAAGCATTGGTAAAATACAGGCTATAATCTAGCAAAAGGCATGTACTTTTTAAATCATGCCTTCAGTAGGAGAGTGCAAATCATGTATTAATTTTAAAAAAGTAAATTGTTGTTAGGATTGTGCCTTTGTCTTTTTATCAGCCTGGTTGATCATTTCTTCCAAATTATCAGATCGGATTTTAATTTTCAGCTAATTCCTGTAATCTATATGGAATTATATTGATGGTAGTAGTGGTAGGGACATTCTTTGGGATAAGACTTAATGTTGCTTTGAGGTTAAAGTTTCTTCAGGGAAGCAGAAACCTGTCTTCCTTGCATTACGTTGCATTATATGGAAGAATATGGGAACCAATACAAAATGGATCAGAGTATTTTATTCAAAATAATTCCATTCATATAAAATAAATGATTTGTCATAATTTCCTTGTTAATGGGTTAGGGGGAAAAACAACTGTAAGAAATAAAAAGAACATTGTAAAGAATTTATCAGAAAGTCAATTTGTCTTTTCACAGTAGTCCTTATCTGCTTTTTAAAACTTCAAATTTAGTAAAAGAATGCCATGGTTTAAACAAGTTGATTGTGTCTTTGTTTTCCTTCACTCTATTTTTTTTATTCACATGCAATATTTTACATTTGTTTAGATTAGTATTCTACTAAAAGATGTACATTTGTTTCCTAGTTTCAAGCAATATCATGAGTTCCACTCATATACATTATCTTTAGAATATCTTTACAAGTTATGTTCACATTTTGCCTATCAAGTACACAATACAGTAATGCTTCTTTTAAACTATACAACAGATTTTGTGTTAGATTCCTAAAAAATACAAACTATAAATTTCTTTACCACTTTATATTCTCACTATATATGGAAGAATTTCTAATGCAGTAAATGTTGTATGCTTACTCACGTACACATACACACAAATACACACTGGAGAAGGCCTCAACAGTCACCAAGGGAGAACCAAAGGAACATCACACAAAAAAGAAAAAAGAAACATATCTGTTCCCCCAACTCTTCATCATTCCACATAATCCCATCCTTTCCTCTTTACTTTCCTATATTTAGGTATTTTTTGGAATTCTCACTGGGGAATCAGTACAAAACAGCAAATATGTGTTTGAAGTACTCTTAACATCTTCTGCTTTAAAAAAAACAACTCATTTTTTTACCATTTTCTAACAAAGTTCTTCCTATAAGATTGTTGCCCACAATAGGAATCCTTGCAGACAATATTTATTAAGAGCTTTCTTGGGTACGTAGTTGTATATTGCTAAAATTTAAGAAATAATCATATTTTTCCAGTTACATGGAGGGCAAGCAACTAAATATGTAAACAGTCTCCTAAAATAAAGTGAAGCTGGTGCTTAACAAATCTGGTATCTCTTCCCAGCTCTGCATAGCCAGTGTTAGGCATACACAATCTAGTTGCAATCACTGTGACTTCAATGGCTGGGTTATGGTTTATCTTGGACACTAGTTGTACATTGCATCATTTTAAAAGGCAAATCCCCCTGCCCCCTCAACTTGAGCTCAATTCCTGAACATCTCTTGGGCAGGTCCAGGTTATTTTCTTGGCAGCAATATTAAAGTGGTTTTCAATTGGCTCCTTTAATTATCCAGGCTGGCCTAAAGTCCTGCAATTTCCTACCGTCACCCTCCCATGCATTAATTACATTTGATCCTCCTTAGCTTTTTCAAGATTGGCCATGTCAGATGGATACTGCTACTGCTAATGTACACCTAAAAAGATGTGTTCTGTAATACCTATTTGCTCATGCCTATTCTCCTTGTTTTGTTTTGCTTTGCTTTGCTACAATTTTCTCTTTAGCAAGAAGGCTGTATATGAATAACAGAATAAAAATGATAGCATTAAGGCTACAATCCTGTACTCCCTTATCTGGGGATAAACCACTCTAAAATCAATGAGAGACTTGATTCTGAATATAAATGTATAGGAATGGATTAGAAGTATTTATATTTATGTCTCTTTAAGCTTTTTTTTTCTCATCCCAAAGTATCCTAAGCTTCTATAGCAGACATGTCAAACACAAGGCCCGGGGGCCGGATCCGGCCCACGAAGTGGTTTCATGTGGCCCGCGAAGCCATCCTGGAAACAGTGAGGGAACAGCACCCACTGCCTTGGCCCTGGCCCAGAGACCCTCCTTCTGCCAGAGACCCTCAGATATGTCCCACTCCTGCCCAGGCCCCCATAGGCACCCTTGATGCGAACAATGTAGAGCTGGCCACACCCACCCAAGTAGGCCATACGCACTTTAGCCACGCCCACCCAGTAGGCCATGCCCACCCTGGCCATACCCACCTGGCCCCCTTAGGGCAACTGCAATGCTGATGCAGCCCTCAATGAAATTGAGTTTGACACCCCTGTTCTATAGGATCAATTGGACCATTTTCCTCAGTTGTGTTTTCTTTATAGTTTATTTCTTTCTGAAGCACTCCCCATTTTGTTCTTCTTGGAAGTCAGCATTCAAATTTTCTTTTTTAAATCTCCTTATAGCCTTGATTCATTCATGTGCTCATAGACATAGGGTTTAAGTTCCTTGTTGACTATAGGACCATGGGCAATAAATATTTCATTGCTGTGCTGTATGTATGGTGTTGGGGAAGAAAAAGGGAGATTTTAATTTCATTGCATGTGTTCTCCTAAACTTAATATTCATTTCCTATTTAGTATCATGCATGAGGGGCTAAAGGACTGGAGTTCTGTCTTTTGCCCAAGAGAAAATATTCACTGGAGAACATGCAGTGTCCAAACCTTGGACATGAAATGTTTGGGGACGTCATTTTGTTTTGTTCATCCCAGGATCATTATCAACTCTGGAAAAGAGAGTCCTTATTTTAGGCTTGTCTGGATAGCTTGAAGAGAAAATTGCAAGAATGTAATGCCCACGATTGGGCCATTTGTTTATGGAGGAATCAGCCCACCAACAGCATTCTGCCAACATAGTCATCAGAAAAGAAAACAGTGGCAGGACTAATAGGACAATATTCATAATCCTCTGCGAATAAATTATCATCTTTGGCCACATTTTTCTCTCCCTTTTGAAGGAATGTGTTAATGCAAACAAAAATACCCTGTCAGTCAGTAGTCTTTGCAGCAACACAGCCACAGCACAAAATGATACTGATGGGAATTTGAAGGGATGGGGGAAGAGCTTTATTTTCTAAAACCTCCCCCACAGAAATCTGCCCTACCTCAGCATTTTTAAAGGTCCTCTGCCTTATTGTCTAGTTAGAATGGCAATGATGAGGATTTTATTCTCATTCACTTGATGGAAGAGATGACAATGTCGACTGATGCCAGTATTCATAAGCCTAAAAATGCTGCCCTAGGGTAAGCAACAGTGAGACCAATCAGATTCAGAATTTAATATTTCCTGCTTCTGAGAGAATGAAAAGAGAAAGAAAGAGAGTTAAAATTAGAATGCTGCCACATACAACAAGAATGTAAAACCAGGACAGAAAACATATATAGACTTGGGTAAATAGGGTTTAGAAAATGAGGGACAAATGGTTTGATTCTAAGTGACATTTTCCATAGTTAAGATGAAGATTTCTGGTTATACAATACAGACAGACAATGTAATATAACACACACACCAGCAATTGCCTGCTCTGCCTCACAGACATATCTGCTCCCAAATCATTCAACAAGTGAGCTCTGTTTTTAGCCTTTTCATTCTAATTGTTTCACACACAGACTAGCCCATTTTTCTTCCTGCCAACACTTGCATTAATTTTCACTCTTTCTTTCAGATTTCCAGCAGTATTTCCAGAATGCTTCTGAAAAATCACATTTCTCTCTCTCTCTCTCTCTCTCTCTCTCTCTCTCTCTCTCTCTCTCTCTCACACACACACACACACACACACAGAGAGAGAGAGAGAGAGAGAGAGAGAGAGAGAGAGGTCGTGTGTGTGTGTGTGTGTATGTGAGATATATGCATCAACATTCAGAGTTACATTGAGTATATATGCGCATAAAATTAAGGCATCAAAAACTACATGCATGCAAGTGCAACAAGCAGTTAAAAAAACAGTCTTAATGCTCTATTGCTTTGTAATGTTATTTGGAGCTACTTTTACTGCGAATGCTATAATCGCACAATGGTTATAACTCTTGCTTTGTTAACAGAAAGTTTTGAAGTTAACATTATTATTTTCCTGAGCGTCCTACTTTTCACTCTGCTTTTTAACAAAGACACCCAACAGTACATAATTTCATTGTTTGTCCAGTCACTCAAAGTATAATGGTTTTACTCTCTGTTCCCCAATACCGTAGTTCAAATGATATATGTACAATTTGAAGCAAGCTAGAAACCAGATGACTGGGAGCTCTACCCCTGCTTAGACACAGTCAGTGAGGTGATTTTGGATCATTTTCTTCTAGCCCAAGGAAGAAGGTAAAGGCAAAACACTTCCAAACCACATTGTCAAAAACCAAATGTGCATGTGCGCACAAACACACAGATTGGCACAACATCAACTTATTTGAGGAAGCATTCCTGCCTCTGAGAAGTAGCCAGTGAACTGCTGTGATTGGTCTGCAATAAGCTATTAGAAATTAAGTGCTTGAGGCAACAAATCATGGAAATAGAGAAATAAAATGCATCCTAATTGTGACTGGGTGATTATCAAAGGGTGATGCCATCTGTTTCTGCACTACAGAAACTATTACCAGCCCATTGTAGAGCAGAACAATTGGGCGGTGCTGATAAACTCTAAGTATCATTACTTATCACAGGCATGCTTAATAGTCATTCAAATTCACCAATTTATTTACTTTTGCTATTGAGAATTGTTGATTGGAATATAATGCCTAATATTCAACTACAATATTAACATTTAGAACATTCCATGTTGTCCACATCAAATTAAATGCTTCATTCATCCAGATGTTGGACCTCCCCATATTTTCATTGGAGTAGTAAAGTCATTGGAACTGTTTCAGGATTAAACAGGAAAGAACAATTCCTCAAGTACTTAACTTCTGTTGTACCTATAAAAGCTACACAGCTTTTCTGTCTCACTCCTTGCTTTAAAAAAAAAAGCAAGCTGAAATCCTCAACTTGGGAAACAAAAGACCACAGTCCTATATACAAACTAGCATCTGGTGTATGCTCGAATAATAATAAGTACTTTTTATTAAACAGCACTGGCTCTTTAAAGCAGAATGCAACAAATAAAATCGAGTCAGAATTCATTCTGAAGCCTTGCAAAGAAATGTCATGGCACATCAGTTTATACTTCTGTTGCATTACCCAGGGACACTCAGCTTCTACATATACGATGACCTGAAACTGAATGTGTGAATGTTCTTTAATTAAAAGTATGGTGATTACAGTGATGCTGTTTCACATGAAAGTTCAAATATTGAGACATCCTTGGATTCACACTTTACAACTGTCAATGATTTCTATAATACCAAATGAAGAGGAACTTTGAATTAATCTTTGGATTGACTTTCTATAAATTTGCTTCGTATTCTTCAAATTCATAACTGGAATTTATTCAATACTACAAACACTTGACTTCAATAGGAGTAATAAACCACTAGATAATTTCCCCCCTGAAATGTATTGCTGAAAGTCTCCTAAGATAAATAACACATTGTATCATTGCCTAACTATAATAGATGAGCTTACACAACACATTAGGCTAAAAGAGTTTGCCTAGAATGTGACCTAGTGTGCCATGTGGACACAATCTCCTGGTTTTTCCTTATTCAGAAAACCAAGAGTGGTCTCTAGTAATTGAGATCTTCCTGAGGGAAAGTTTTATATATTCTTTTTGTCTGATATTTGAGATATATACATACAATTACTTCCACAGTAGTTGGCATCACTTCAATGGTGGGATTTAGCTAGTTCGCACCGGTTTGATAGAACCAGTAGATAATTTTTTGTTGACTTCAGTAAACCGGCTGATGCCGTAGCTCTTTCTTGCCAGGTCCAGAATGGACTGCCAGAAGAGGGCAGACACCATTTCCAGAAGTCCGTTCTGGGCATGGGAGGCCTCCCCAGCCTAGAATGGACTTCTGGAAGTGGCATCCGCACACTTCTGGCTCTCTGTTCTGGGCCTAGGAGGCCTCCCCAGCTCAGAACAGACTTCCAGAAGTGGCATCTGCGCAGAGAACTGGTGTTCAGGTATTTGAATCCCACCACTGCATCAGTTGCATAGACTTTATAAAGACTTGACACCAAATAAAGATGATTCTTATGCTGGCTGAGTGGCTGGTAATTCTGTGTGGCCTTGGTTGAAGAGGAATAAATAAAATGTCTGCTTTTTAAAAATTAATTTAGAAGGCCACCCAATTCCGATGACTCAGGACAATTTACACAATTAAAAAAAGAAGAAAAAATAATAATAAAAAAGAGAAAAGAGCACATTTGCCAGGACAAAATGTCCCAGCCAAAGTTCCCATCAAATGATTGTTTTTAATGTAAGAAAAGGAAAATACTGTAAAATGGAGAATTATATTGTTTTTAATTAATTCACTTAATATTTAACAACATGCCACCATAATTACTTTTAGGCTTAAACAAAAAAAGTATCTCTCCTGGTCTTGCACACTTTTTGACATATCCCTGAGCCAAAAGGTCTGCAGTTTAAAAACAAATTCTGCGAATTAAGGAGAAACATTTTCAAACACTTGAAGAATTATTGCAAACAAAATGAAGGAAACTTGTTTCCTGTTGTTCCAAAGTAAAAACTATTGATGGAAATAGCAGAATGTGTCCGAATGTTAGAAGGAACTTGCTAGTGATATACCTATTCATCAGAAGAAGACAGTGTCACTGGATAGTCAGTAAATCTCTTTTTGAGGTATGCAATGGAAAACTTGATGGACATTTATTATGTTTGCAAGATTCTTGTCCAGGGTAAGAAGTAAGGCACCTCTAAAGAACTTCCAGGGGACCAGTTTGTGTGTTAAATTTAAATTTATTGACAAAGAATTAAAGGGAGACTAGTATAGCTATTTTGAACTCTTGTCAGTTAGTCATACCCTTCTGAGATTTGAACTCGGGCCAGTTGCATGTACTAGGACATGGCTCTCCTCTCTCCTCTCTCCTCTCTTTGTCTGGGGGGAGAGTCAGTGTTTTCCGGTGAGACTGGTCTATCAGGGCCACCTGGTCTACCCCAAATATGGGATGGCACATATTGCTTTTGCTTTCGCCTTTCAGCCTTTGAAGGCTCCTAGATTGCGGCTGAAAGGCTAAAGTGGAAGCAGTATGCTCCATCCCATATTTGGGTAGACCAGGTTGCCCTGATAGACCAGTCTCACCGGAAAACACTTTTTCCAGGGGATCAGCTTTTCCATCATCCAATATGAGTCAGCTGTGAAATGTTCTAAGGTGGATTGGTGGATTTATTCCCTCTACAATTAGACCAAGTGGAACTCCTAGAGGTGAAGATGGCAAGAAAGCTTCCCCTATTTCTTCAGCCAGAAAGAAGCTAGCAATACAAAAGATTAGGTGAAAAATGCTCCAAACAAATAGCCTCAGGCTGATTGTTCTAATTTAGTTTTTTTATTTTTTTTATTGAAAAGTTTTACAGTACATTTTATTTTTAACAAAGCAAAACAAAACCCCTCCCAACCCCCTCCCCTCTTCCCATCCCTCCCCAACACCTCCCTCCCTCCCCCTCCCCCCTCCCCGACTTCCCAGAGCTAAATACAAGGTATAACAGTAAAAACAATCATAATCTACCATATGCAAACAACAATAACTATTAAATCTGTCGCACTTTAACTCTTAACTACAAGCAATATAAATATCACATCAATACTTATTCAAATGCTAAGTGAAACTTTTTAGTCCCATATTTATTCTGGATGTAATCAATCCATTTTTTCCACTCCACAATATATCTCTGTTGCGAATGGTCTTTCAAGTACGCTGAGATCTTTGCCATTTCCGCCAGGTTGGAAACTTTTAAAGTCCATTCTTCTATAGTCGGCAGTTCTTCCTTCTTCCAATATTGCCCTACTAAAAGTCTTGCTGCCGTAATTAAATTCAACATCAACTTAGTGTCCACAACAGTAGTGTCAGTAGTAATGCCCAGTAAAAACAATTGCAGACAAAACTTTATCCTTGTCTTAAATATCTTCTGCATATTCCACCAAATTTTAATGCACCAAACAAATAGCCTCAGGCTGATTGTTCTAATTTAGTTTTTTTATTTATGTGGCTTGTCTTTTCCTTCTTTACTCAAGACTTAGTTTCCAAGCAGCTAAGACCTCTTTCTCTTTGTCAGGAGATGAGCTGGCGTGCAAAATACTAGATTGCTTAGTACATATTCTCTCTCTCTCTCTCTCTCTCTCTCTCTCTCTCTCTCTCTCTCTCATCAGTTTTGGAAAGAGCAAGTGTCTTGAGGCAGAAATTTCCTATTTCAACAAAATAGCAAGGACATTACAAAATTTTACACTAACAGAAGTCAAATGATGATGTTATTTAATCATTCTGCACTGTGCACCAACACCAGGTCTACTAATCATATAAGACGTTGTCTGTCTTGGAAATGCTAACTTTATTTAAATCCCACCAATGCTGTCCTGCAAGCACCTCTTTCAATAACCTGGGGAAATGTAACCATAGCTGTTAGAAAAGCAAACTCCTCAATGCATGCATAAATAGGCAGGGTGTATAATGATTTGATTCCTGCTCCAGCAATGCAAAAAAACAGTCGCAATATGTTGCGACACATCACACGGCGAGTTTTACACCCGGGCTTTAGATCAAGGCCCTGTTCCCACTGTGTACAAGCAATGCCAACTGAGGACGTATGTCTTTGTCTCAGTTTTCAAATCAAAACTCATTTGTATCTGTATTGCTATTTGAATCCATTTCCTGTCCTAATTAATAGCTGGCTAAGTGGAAGTCCCAAAAAACGCCTTCCTTTGTTTCAGCCCAGGCATTTCTAATGTTTTCTTTCAAGGCACCATGGGTACAGAACAGCAGCCAAAGGCAGCAAAGAGCCACTTGAATAGGCCTTGCTTTCAGATCCAGCCAGAGAATTTAAAGAGACAGGCCGAAAAAGAAATGCAACCTTGTTGCCTATTACCCTGAGTGTTAAACATAAGGAGACTGTTTCTCGTAGTTCTGAAGACACTGGTAGCACTCTGAGTTTTGTCTGCCATGGATGTGGTATTATTCCTTCTAGAGCAGATGCCAATAGCTTAGAAAAATGAGTTTTCCTTATTTTCTTTAGAAGCACCCCTAGTTTCAGATTCCTATTCATAGTCAGATCAGATACCATTCTGAATTCATCTCAGCAGTATTTCTACTGACATCACAATCCCTTCTTTCTTTCTTTCTTTCTTTCTTTCTTTCTTTCTTTCTTTCTTTCTTTCTTTCTTTCTTTTTCTTTCTCTCTTTCAACTTTCTTTTTTCTTTCCTACTTAAGGATACCAGTTGCATGACTTTATTCTGCTTTCTGCTCTTTGAACAGTAATTCTAATACAGAGCAAGGAAAAATGGGAAAGATGGAAATCTCCAGATTTAAAAATATGTGACATTATTCTTCAAATATGGAAGGAAAACAAAACAGGTTTAAGGACTAGTAACCCAATCTTACCTCAGCTCAGGTCTCCTACTTCCTGCCACAAATCATTTCTGATACTTTTTTATTTTTTAAAAAAGCTACATAAAACCTGCCTTTTAAATTTATCTACACAGTGCTCCAAATTTTCATTCTGCTTGTCTTGCTGGGCAGAGCTGTAGATGTTGCTATGTTCTAATGGGAAAAGATGTCTAAAATATTACCATAACCACAGTAGGACAGGCAAAGGCCTTTCTTAGCATTTGGATCTTCCACAAGAACCTTCAGCTGGGCGGGGGGGGGGGGGGTGGAGGAGAGAAGATAAAGTTTGCTATTGTTAGCTCACAAGTGGCTCAGACTTCCTGGCAACTAAAATGAATTACTCACCTCCTTTATGCCAGGCTTCAGAAACAGTTCACTGTTTTGCAACAAAAAAGGCATTCAGGCAAATAAAGATGGCCTCACTAGGCTCTGAAAAGCTAGCTTTAAGACAGTGAATGGACACTGGAGCCTCCCAGCTGAATGACCACTGTGGGAAAAAGGGAATTATGTCAGCCCAGATGCATTTCCATCTATTTGTCCCACTTTTCATTACATTTGTTCTCTCTCTCAATCTCTTTCTCTCTCTCTTCACCTTCTCTATACTCCTTTCCTGTCCTTTTAAGCAATTTTACAAAAGTTTAGATCCACTCAAATCAACTCCAATGACTCATTTTACTTTATTTTATTGCCATAGTAACATGCACTTTTTTTCAAGAAAAAAAGCCAAAGGATAAGGAAAGCTTTTTTTTTCTTTTAAAGGCAAAAGTAAATTTGGCACAGTGAGTTGTTGCCGAGCAGAATGCAAAACACCAGGAATGAAACGGCAGCAGAAATCTTTGTATCTGTATTTATATGTAGAGAGAAGAAGTAGGAAAGGAAGGGGTCTTTATTTCTTTCCTGCCAAGAAATCAGAACAACCCATTTTCAGAAACAAGTGAACAGTGCTTTGGGAAACATAATCAATTAAAGTTTAAGGGGGAAAGGTTTTGAATGCTGCTCTGTGTAAAGAAAGGAAAGGAAGAAAAAAAAGAGTTATTCCACCCATTATGCTAGACAATCACACAATCTATAAAATAGGACCCTAAGAAGTTAAAAGCATGGAAATACAGTAAGTCACCTGAGTCATTGATTGGTGTATTGTACCTACTTCCCAAGTTTCACCATATTCTTAAGTCATCTATATTGTATCAAGACGTTTCAGGACACCACTGGTTGGGCATTGCCCAAGAGGAACTGAAAGAAGCATTCATTACAATCTCTTTACTTTGTGTAAATGATACAATAGGCCTTTCAAACATGCTTGCCAGTCTTCTCCCCCCACCCCACCCCACTCTCAGTCCCCTTGCTAAGAATCATCCTAATGTTTTCTTCCTGCCTTTCATGAAATGTTTGCTATTCACCCTGGTAAACATTAGCAGCTCAGGCTTAGGCAATCCCGTGGCAGCATGGTGACGTGGCAATTTTATGCAAAGTTCTATTCAGCTGATCTCAGAGTTATGAGGAAACATATGCTGAATAAACATATTGGCCCATGGGGCAATCGGATGCAAGTAGAGGACCTTGGACTAAGGCCATATGCTGGTATTCTGTTCCCTGAACTGGTGGAGCGTGTGTGGCTTCAGGCATGATTATATGAAATTTTAGCATACGTCTATCTACAGTACATACGACTGTAAGTCTCTTATTGAGAAACCTGTCCTATAAATAAGCTGCCTTTTCAAGTTACTTATTTGTTTTAAGAGAGATGGAGGAACCATTCTGTCTCTCAAGGCTTGAACTAGGATGGAAAATATCCCATGTTTGTTTCAGATCCATGACTCTCATCTTTAAATTTACATTTACAACTAGCCGACTTAACTAAGTTAACTCTTGTCAGTATTGTTTTCATCCATGCTTTAAAAAAACATTTGAAAAAGAACAAGAGTCCCTTTCAGATTGAGGCTTCAGCTCTCAGCTGTTTTAGGAAAAGAAGACTCCTGAGGATATCATGGACATCCAAGAAAATAAACCAATAGATTATTGGACAAATCAACCCACTCACCCAAGGAACAAATGATCAGGCTCAATTCATCCTACTTCAGACATATTATTGAAAGACCCAACTCTCTGGAAAAGGCTCTAATCCAGGGAAGGGAAGGGAAGGGAAGGGAAGGGAAGGGAAGGGAAGGGAAGGGAAGGGAAGAGGTATTCAGCAAGGTAGATTGATTGATTGATTGATTGATTGATTTAAATTAATGTGCCTCCCATCTCATTATTGAGCAAGTTACAGTACCAATGAGGGCACCATTGGTAGACTTGAAAGGTTAGGGAGAAATCCATCTACAGGCAGTCCTTGCTTAACAACCACTTCAAGTTGTGACCGATCCAGCTCTCTCTCAGTTACATGACAGTTACATAACAGTGATCCAAATGTGCAGCCCAAATCTACGAGTTGTGCTGCTTCCACATGTCACATGATTGTGATTTCCAACTTCCCCTGCTGGCTTCCCACAAGCAAAGCCCAGGGGGAGGGAAGCCAGCAAGAAATTGCAAGACGTATTCATGTGAAGTCCTCGCTTAACAACCCATGGCAATGCATTTAGCAATGGCAACTGGGGACTGCTGGGATTGCTGTTGCTAAATAATGCAGTCATGTGATATTGCGCTTTATGACCAACTGCTTAGCAACAGAAATTCCAGGCCTGATTACTGTCATTAAGCAAGGGCTATGTAGTTGCTAGTTGAAGAAGACTTGATGACATTTAATGAATCATATGCACCATTCACAAATTCAACCAAAATGCTTATTCATATTTATGGATGGTGTGGACAAACCTAAGTTGGTTGGGTGACTTTGAGACCATCATTTGCTAGGAAGTCAAAATTCATCTACCAACCCAAAGCAGACCAGTATGATGGATTATGGTGCATAATCTTCAGTCTTGCTGCAGACTGATTTAGGCTGCTGATAGATAATACATACACTATGAGTTTATATCACAACTTCAAAGAGGCCATTTTAATCTAGACTTTCATTTAAACTATCTTTGTTAACCCCCTAATAACTGATGGGATAGCAATACTCTTAATAAATAAATTTGGTGTCTCAATACTGGCCTTAAAAGGATCAATTTCCAGTTTATGGCATTAAAGTTTCAAAAGCACCCTATGTCTCAAAGATATTATTTATTTATTTGGGTAAAATTAAGCCAAATAACTTCCATTTGATGAGTTCCCAGTACACTGGTATATAAAACCTGAAGCAATAAAATATGTCCATCCTCAGTGGTTGCCTAATTATCACTGCCTATTAAGTTGCCCTGTAATTTAATCAAACCAAGTACAAGGCACCAGGGTATGTGGTCTTAAAAGAAAAAGAAGAAACAGAGAATGGGGATACTCACGTGGCCAGAGCTTTAAATGTCAGCACTCTTATTTTAGGTGATAATATCAGCACTGAGGGAAAGGTTGACTGCATTAACCTTGACAGCACTATGGAAAAGCTTGCTAAGGAATTTACAGAAAGCCTGATCTGCTTGGCCAAGAATTAGGCAGTCTAATTTCAATGTTGCTATTCTCTCAAAGATGTAGAAGGAGATGATAGAGAAACACATGGATAGATACAGATGTGGATATCTGCAGAACACCCAAAGACATGTAATTATAAGTCAATTAAATGCTATATCACTTTAAAAGGATACACTGCATTCTATTTTACTTTAGTCCAGTGTTTCTCAAACTTGCTGGCTGGGAATTGAAGTCCACCCATCTCAGATTGCCAAAGTTGAGAAACACTTCTTCAATCCAATGTAAGTGCACAGTTGTCCAGTACAGATCAGGGCTGCCGTGTATTAGGAGGGAAAAAATACTCATCCTTCCCCAGTATTTTAAAATCCTATTCTTTCCCCCATGGATTGCATGTGGCTTCCTTCCAAGAGGGTGGCAAGGGGCTACAGCCAAGGATTACAGTTTATGGTTTTTCCTTGTATGATGATCCCTGTCAGACTGAACAGACTGTGCAAACATAAACAAAATAGAATATAGGGTGGTACAACACAATAGGAATTTTACATATCATAACTTTATATTCAGTTACTGCAATGAACAATAATGAACATCCAAACAGAGCACTGATATTATATCTCTGATGTAATTTCCTCTTTCCATAAGTGACACTCTAGGTTCCTAATCCTGCAGCACGGGAAGATGCTATCTAGAATGACCTCTGCATTCAGGAAAATGACATTTCTTCAAGTAGCCAAGAATGTTTGGCATGAAAATACAAAGGCTTGTTATTTTTATTCTACTCCCTCCCTCCTATATGCTTTTCTTGCCTTCGCATTTTCAGAATTTCAGTCCTCCTTTATATTCTTAAACATGGCCCCAAGGTCCACAATTCTCATAAGCCTTGGGTCCCCAGAGACCTCAGAGTGCTCTCAGAAAATGGCCATTTTGAATTTGACAGAAAGGGACAATTGTTAAAAACATAATTGGAGAATCAACACATTAATTATGCATAATTTAAATCCTTTAAATAAAATGTAATTAAAATCGATGCAATTAAATGAATTTAAATGAAATGTTATTTTTAGCCTAGTGTGCCACAAAACAGTGGGAGAACAATCTCTGGTCCAAGCAAAGTTGCCCTACAGAAGATTCCTGTTTTGCTTTTTTTTTTTTTAAATAAAAACACCTCTTTTGTTTTTGCTTGTTTCTTTATTTCTTTCTTTTAACTGTTGCCGTGTTCAAAAAGTTATTGCTGCTTGAATTGAAGGAGATCAAGGACATGAGACAGCTGCTAGACAGCAGCATTTGGCAACTTAGCGATCATTTGACAGCTGTACAAAGGCAGTAGAAAGGAGAGCAAATGCAAAAGTCAAACACCATTTCTCCATTACAACACAGTATCTGGAGATATTTTTTTTTTGCAAAGCACATGGAACAGCTGACAAACACTCCAGATTTAACTAGTAATTACTTTCAAGTATCTGACCTTCTCTACTACTGCAAAGGTCTAGCTGAGCCTTAGTCACACAACCAACCATCCGTTATGTTAGTCATGTTCAAACAGATTCCAAGAAAGATTACACAACCCTGGGAAAGACATTTGTATTGTCCCATGATGTCCAAAAGATTTGCTAACCTCTTTGTCATCAGTTGTAACTCTCAGTATCTTCTCTGACACTCCCCCAGCTCTTTCACTAAATATTTTAATATTATTCCCAACAAGTATTTCGTTCCATCCATTGTTTTTTTTAAAAATAAACCTGTTTGAGTTTATAGTTATATACATAGACATGTACACAAATACATATAGAGCCTTGGTGGAGCAGTGGGCTAATGCCTCCTTAAGTAACACCAGCTGCCTGCAAGTAACACCAGGCTCAAGGTTGACTCAGCCTTCCATCCTTCCGAGGTAGGTAAAATGAGGACCCAGATTGTTGGGGGCAATTAAGCTGACTTTGTAATAATGCCGCTTGGGTGTGTGTGTGTGAAAGCCCTAATAAGCAGGCATATACATAGAATGAAGGCTACTGCTAAGCTTGTAAGACGCCCTGAGTCTTTGGAGAAAGGCGGGATATAAATGGAATTAAAATAAATAAAAAAATATAACAGGTTGTAGAATGCAGATAACCACTATCACCAGAATATGTTTGTTAGTGAAAAGACACTTGTTTCCATGAACTCTGTAGGACATAATTATACTGTTAAATTGACATATTCATGATCATCCAACTAATAAATTTGTTATACCTCACTTTTAAAATGAGTTTTACTATGTAGCTAAGATATTAAGAACCTTAAGGAGAAAAATCCAAGGAAAAACCAATAAGTTTCTACTAGCACATTTTGTGGCTAGATCACCTTCCTTTTATATGTGTCTGAAAAATGCTGAGAATCACGTGTTGCATCTCGGGTCTATGTTTACCTAAGCACTTCTACAATATTTATTTATTTTATTTTTATTTTAATCCCATTTATATCCCGCCCTTCTCCGAATACTCAGGGCGGCTTACAATTTAAGCACAAACCAATGTGCTTAGCAATAGCAATATAAGACCATTTAGTCAATCTAGTGCCTTTTAGATGTGTTGCAATATTGTTCTTATGGACTAAGTTGGCTCAAGGTAATGAAATTGAAGCCTAATATATTTTACGGACAACAAACAGATCAACAGGAGGGAGGGGGGGGTTTAAAGAAAAATTGTATGTTAAAACTTTTCAATAAAAAAAAACAGATCAACATTGAATTAGAAATAATTAACGAGGATATTTAATGTCTGTTAGTAGTAGACCTTTCTGGACACAATATTTCTTTGATGAGGATTCCTTGTCTCATAAGCATAGGGGGTACTAAAATTTAATACAGTAAGTATGTTTACTACTTCATATTTATTTTATAGAAACTATTCCTAGTTTGGAATCACTATGCACTGTAATCGGGAAAGTGGATCCTAGGTACCCAAGATTCCACCAATAGTCATAATCTGAATGAGTAGCTGTGGTTCTCTCTGGTATACCAGAGAAGAAAAAAGACAGGTATATTTCCTCCAGAATTTAAAAAAGGGTAAATTTTAACATGTTGATTTGAAATTCATGAATTAGGATATTAGGATATTATCCTAATGATAATTAATGATAATTCTGCATAAGACTGCCAAATTTTGTTCTATTTTTTTTCCCTCCATCTTTCTCCTGTGCCATGCAAACTGCAAATTGATGACAGCATAATAGCCTTTTGGTTTGCTGTCACGATGAACAACAGTGGGAAAACATTTCATATATGAGTTTCCTTCACATGCAGTCAGAAGTTATGCATACCAGGAATAACTTTACTACACGAACCTCTGTGTATGTTGATTTAGTGGCCTAGAGACTACAAGCCTATACAGCCAAAAGTGTCTTACTGAAAATTCATCTAATGAAAACTGAAAAGAAAAGGACTTGCTTCTGGGTAAATATAAGTTGCCAAGGGAAATGTGGGAAATAAAACTGGAATGACAAATGAAAGATGACCATGAAGATGGGGGGTGGGTGGGTGGGGTGTCAAGCTAAAATGTCAGTATTTGGAAGGAAAGGAGAAAGCTTTTCTGTATTTAATCTCAGGTAAATGGGGGGGGGCTTTTTAAAGCCCTAAGACTCAAATGAACGTGTTTCTTCTTTTTCCTAAATTAAGATCTGTGCCCTTAGTTATCTTCTTGTAATACACTTTTATACAAATTCATAATCAATATTGGAGTTTATTGCCCTAGAGAAATGCATCATTTTTACTCCCGTTTGGAGAAAACACTGCAAAAGTGAAAAAGAAACAATATGGAGTATCACTTTAATACAGTGGCTTTTCTCCATCAAAACCTTATAGGCTTCATCAGCATTGCCCAGGTGTTTGTAAACTGCAGCGTACTGTATAATAGGAAAGTTTCAATAAGCAATTTGCACTTCTCTTATAGAGAGACTGCAAGTTATGATGTTCACAACAATGTCATTGATATTTTTGTAAGTATAAATGTTCCAAACAATCGCATTTATATCTGAAGAATTTATCCATAAGCTCTTCAAGAGAGCTCATAATGCATTCATTGTATTTTCCCTTACATTCCTTAGAAAATTAAAGCCAAGCCCAATAATCACGATCTTTTTAAAGTGCACATAAAACGTAACATAGGCAGCCCTTCCCATTCACTTCATAGTTACCAGCTGAGAGACAGAGGCAGATAGTTGCAGAAAGGTTTTGAGCAGTGTTGTGGTGATTCACATGTTTTTAAAAATGTAATGTAAATGTTTCCGAAGTCACGAAATTCTGGCATGCTGAAGGTTAGATTGAAATCATTAAGGAATCCTTGATCAAGACATTCGTGGGGTCACCAAAGTAATATTTTTACTAATCACTCATATTAATTGCTAGCCAGTTTGGTCTAATAGTGAAGGGGATTGATTAGAAGCTAGGAGATCATGAGTTCTAGTTGTGCCTTAGACCAGGGGCAGTGAGTAACTCTGGGCCAATCACCCTCTCTTACCCCTAGGAGGGAGGCAATGTAAAACTGCTTCTGAAAATGTTCTGAAAACCTAGAACTAAGCAGAAATTTCCTGACAGTTAGAGCAATTAATCAGTGGAACAACCTGCCTCCAGAAGTTAGTTGTGAATGCTCCAACACTGGAGCCTTGGTGGAGCAGTGGGCTAATGCCTCCTTAAGTAACACCAGCTGCCTGCAATTAGTGCAGGTTCGCATCCCACCAGGCTCAAGGTTGACTCAGCCTTCCATCCTTCCGAGGTAGGTAAAATGAGGACCCAGATTGTTGGGGGCAATAAGCTGACTTTGTAATAATGCCACTTGGGGGGGGCGAAGCCCAAATAAGCAGGCATAAATATATAGAATGAAGGCTATTGCTAAGCACATTGATTTGTGCTTTAAAATGTAAGCCACCCTGAGTCTTCGGAGAAGGGCGGGATATAAATGGGATTAAAAAAAAAGAAGAGACTGGACAACCATTTGTCTGAAATGGTATAGGTTCTTCTGCTTGAGCAGGGGGCTGGACTAGAAGACCCCCAAGGTCCCTTCCAGCTCTATTCTATTCTAATATGTTGCTACGAAAGCCTTGGGGACATTGTAGTCACCAGAAGTCAGTATTGACTCAATGGCCCATAACACATGATTCTTCTTTACCTCTGGAAACTCTTTTCTGCTCAGGTCTGACCCCCGAACCAACCATTTTGCACATAGTGATGTTCTGCCAAAAAAGCATTTCAGGTGAATCACAGTTCGCAATACTGGTGAGGTGGGGGGGGGAGAATGTTGCAGTAATTAAATGTTGAGAAATATTTCCCTATTTACACTCTCCAATGCAAACTGTAGAGTCTAGGTCTAAAATCTAAACTTACTAACTCCTACCTCCAGTGCTTTTTTTGTAAAATAAAAAGGTGCCGGAACTCACAGATGTCATACAACCCGCCTTGCCTACCCTACAAGGTTCCATCCAAAAAAGGTGCCGGAACTCCGTTCTGAGTGTTCTATGAGAAAAAAAGCCCTGCCTACCTCACACAGAGAGGCAGAGAATGTCATACCCATGTCTTTGCTTATGACCTACAAACACTCTCAAAAATCTTATTTCATAGCAAGGTTGTCCTCATTCACCAATCTAAATAGAACTTTATGCTGGCAAGCCCTAGTGTTGGAATCTGATGTAGCAAGATTGTTATTGGTGCTCCAATTTATTTATTTTACTTTATTGTAATTACAATGGATTATGATTATAATTATTTGATTACAATTAACAGTAAAGTATGAAAATACCATTTAAAAAACTAGAAAAATATGCATATTCATAGATTTATTAAACATTGAAAGTGGAGTATTAATCCTGAAGGAGTCTGTTTTATGACTTGGGAGTTTCCCCCCACATGGTCAAAAGGCAGATCTGACAATGCACCACCTTCAAAGGGTCTTTCCTCCATATCTTAGTAATCATTTAAGTGCCTCTTAGCTGGTTCTAAGAACAGCAATGTTCACAATGAGCTCAAGGACATTGCCTCCCATTGCTTTTGTGAGATGTGCCCTTTCTCCTCCCCCCTCCTGCTCATATAGCCTCCACCCACCCACCCAACATATTCAAACATATGAAAGTTAACTGTGCAAGATATGAAACTAGAGAAGAACAGACTTGCAAACCTCTGTGTTCTAGTCTTCCTTCATGAAGTCTGCATTTTGGAGGTAGGATACGAAACTTAACACCACACCTGGATTACCTGGCACCATATGAATAGGGATTCTGCTCAACAAACTCCTGTAGACTTTTTCTCAGAAGGTGCATAATTCTTGGTTTTGAAAGAAACTTTACAATATCATGCAAGATAAAATGATGGTTTGTTTCAGCTTGCAGTTTAAATACTTTAAAAGTACATGATTGCTTTTTACTTTAATTCACATTCAAATGCCCAGTTAAAACATTTTAAAAACTTGGCCATAGTATTCACATTTGTTCCCAAAGAACATGTAGCTCTGTCTTATTCGTTTTTGTAATAATCTTGGAAGTAAAGGGTAATTATTCCCATTAGGCAGATAAGAAATGAAAGCAGCAGGGAAAACTCATACTGAGATGAAAATAGCTCCAGAGATGTAGAATGGAAAAAATTATGAGGGCCCCAGTAAGGACTGCATTCACAAACTACAGTATATGATTTGACTTATTAATTCGGGAAATGTTAACATTCCTAGCCATCTACCTTTTTTTCTCCCATATTGTTTATTCATATTAAAAACCCTAGTTTGCAGGCTCAAGTGAGATGGAATAAACCTTTTAAGATGTAACCAATCAATGAAAGTCATCTTGGGAATTCCCTAAGAATCTGAATTAATAAAGCATTATACTGAGTGATGCATAACACTCAATTATGGGCAGCAACATTACCAGTAGTTCTACCCCCACAATCCTTCACAAGCGATTTGAAAACCTGCAGACATTCTCATCTCTGCCAACTTCAGAATACAGAATGCCGCGAGTCAATTAATGCTTGCCCTCTTTCACTTCAGTTAACCCTTAAGAAAAATGCAAAGGATGTCCTCCAGGCATCCAATCAGCTTCTTGTCCTCTGAGCTGTTGCCTGTCTTGGTATGGCAAAAATCCCCTTTGCTTCATTTAAATGAAAGGGAAATAAAATGACTTGCCAGGTGCATCTGTGGGTGGTGTGGTGGGATCAATATCTACAAGATGTTGGGGTGAGGTTTTGTGACCAAAGCTCCACCTTTTTTGTATGTGCGTCAGTCATAACTCATGCAAAAAGGGTAGAGTTTCAATTGTAACTTTATTCCAGCTAGTGTTCAAATTTTGCAAAAGCCCTTGGCTCACCCTATGTCCCATTTACATTTTTAGAGTATGATATAGGGACATTTGTCTGAAAGTTTGCAGAATTCTACTCGGAAAAATCATGAGGGATAAAGTTAGTTATAAAAATATTAAAATCCTCATTGTAGTGTTTTTGTGTTTTTTATCTAGAAGCTAGAGGTAGCAGAAGGAACTAGGTCTATAAGGACAATTGGACTTAATAACAGCAGGGAAGAAATGGGGGTGGAAATAGAATTTGGAGGAAGCTTGGGAGAGAATGACCATATGATCCTAGCATTCACCATATGACAGGCACGGAGCTGAAAAGCAGAGTTTTAAATTTCAAGAGAAGTGACTTTAATAAGGTAAAGGAAAGGGTAGAAAGGATTGCTGAGATGGAAATACTGAAAGGAAAAACAGTTCAGGGGAACTAGAAAATTCTGGAAAATAATTAAGCCCCAATTCAAACAATATTTTAAATTATAATGTGGTATTCTTTTCATTATAATTTTGGATTCTTATGGTTATGGTTTTATCTCTTTTAATGTTGTAAGCCATCCAGAGTTGCCTTGTAGCGAAATGGGAGGCAAATAAATTTAATAAATAAATAAATAATACCAAAGAAGAGAAAATGGGGAATAGCTACTGAGACCCATGTATTTGCGTAGAATTTATTGACAAATGGAGAAACAAAAATGATACATTTAAGAGGTAGGGAAAGAGTGATAAAACTAAAACAGAATATCAAGAAGTAGCCCAAATCTGTAAGGATGGATCAGGGAAGCTAAGAGTCAGAACGAGCTGTGAAAGAGCCTCTGGGTATATATCGACCAGAACCCTTTTCACGATAAAACTGAAACCAGATGGACTTGAAATTAGTTGGCAACTATATCTCACACATGATTCTTAAAGGATCTCTGTTATACTGAGAGAGGAATAAAGTGGGGCCCTTTGGGGTTCTGCTTTGGGGTCAGTGCTCTTCAACATTTTATATATAACTTAGATGAGGGAATAGAAGGGATGCTGAACAAATGACACAAAGGTTGTGAAGGGGAGGATATTACTAACTCGTCACATGAGAGGCTAAAGGTTCAAAAGGATTTTGATAAACTTTGAGCCTGCAGCGTGCCACAGCTGCCAAAACAGCCTATGCAATCTCGGGCTGCATCAGCAAAACATAATATCAAGATCACAATGTTGAAAGAAAAATCTTCATCAGGGTCCAGTTCAAGCCGGGAATAAACAACATGCAGACTGCTTTAGAAAGAAGGCTGTAGTTTATTGAAGAGGAGAGCCAGACAGAAAGATGGCTCTGGAAAAACTGACCACATTGTAGTAGAGAGTGGTGGGTTTTATACCTTCTTGAGCTTTTGTTTAAAGTTGTTCCTGTGGCATGAACTTTGACCTGAGTCAGAGTGTGCCTTTCTGGTATTCTTATGGTGGTGGGTTAATCCTATTATGTTCCAAAGGTTATATCCTTCTTCCCTGGGGCTGGGGCTGATGACTGTTGGATTTTTTTGGTGTGAGGGATTGTTGATTCTAGGGATCTTTGTCTTTCTAATCCCAGCTTCCTGACTCCAATCTTTCTGACAAGATTATCACATCTGCATTTTTGCAGACCTGGTTTCTGTTTGGGGCAGAGAGACTTGGAGGGGGGGCAGGTTCTGCCTTTAAGATCCTTTGGGGAAATATAATATTCTGCCTTTTAATATTCCCAAAAATATTTCTTTCTCTGTGGAGGGGGCTGACGTCCCACACAAGAAGCAATTGTTTTGCTCTATACTGCACTGATCAGATCACAGCTGAAATATTGCATCTATTTCTGACCACCACAATAGAAGAAGAATGTTGAGAAACTGGAAAGAGTACATAGAAGAGCAACAAATAAAGTGAGCAGCTTGGGTGCTAAATCCTATGGACAATAGTTAAAGGAACTTCGTATGTTTAACTTAGAGAAAAGAAGGCTAAGGGGAGACATGATAGCATTCTTCTAATACATGAAAGGTTGCTGCTGGGAAGAGGGGGTGGATTTATGTTTCATAGTGCTGAGGAGGGAATCTGCCCCCTTTACACAGGGGGATTCAAACTCAAACAATGGAATAATTTCTTGATCATGAAAGGTATTAAGCAGTGGAACAGTTGGCCTCTCAACTCCATTTCAAACAAATTTTGGACAACTATTGGCTTGGTATGGTCTGAGGATTCCTGCCTTGTGCAGAAGGTTGGACAAGAAGAGCCTTCCAACTCCATGGTTCTATGAATTCCAAAGTCTTCCCAGCTGCCCATCTTTATTTTTTATTTTTTTTTAATCTCATTAATATCCCGCCCTTCTCCGAAGACTCAGGGCGGCTTACAATTTAAGCACAAACTGATGTGCTTAGCAATAGCCTTCATTCTATGTACAGTATATGCCTGCTTATTAGGGCTTCCCCCCCTCCCCCGAGCGGCATTATTACAAAGTCAGCTTCTTGCCCCCAACAATCTGGGTCCTAATTTTACCTACCTCAGAAGGATGGAAGGCTGAGTCAACCTTGAGCCTGGTGGGATGCAAACCTGCACTAATTGCAGGCAGCTGGTGTTACTTAAGGAGGCATTAGCCCACTGCTCCACCAAGCCTCCTTTAATTCTCACTAAATGGCACTAAAAGGCCACTGTGATATATGAAGGGAAAATGATAACAGAATGCTTTGAACCTTGTATGAGGAGGGTAGGGAGTGAATTTGAATCCAGGAGGCAGAAGATGGGATAGGTTCCCCCCTGCAAAAAGCCAATCTGCCCACAAGATCTGCAAAATCAAAGCCATTAAAGGGAAATAACAGCTTTGCTTAAGTTTCCTGTGTACCAAAGTAGAAAAAAAATGATTTAACTCCTAAAAACACTGACAATCTGAGACTGATCAGCTCTGGAGCCAATCCCAAAGTAGTGCAAAAGTTATGTATAGCACGATAGTTGCAATGTATTCTGCAGAGGAAAGCAAATCTAGTTGCATACTGTTCACTAAACTCTGCCCTGAGACTGGCTGCAGAAAAGGACACAAGGAGTAAAACCTTTGCTCTTTACAAACAATTCTGCATCATACCAATAAATGTACTGCATGGTTGACATTTTTGCAAATTCCAGGATTTTATACCTACTTGCTCTAAAACTGACACTGTCGAAGTTGGACATTAATTGTTCTTTAATAAAAGACAACCATAAAACATGCAATTTAGTGCTTCATTTCTTTTAATTTTCAGACTAGAATCAAACTGTGCTAAACTAAGGCTATAATCCTCTTGGTTCTGCCTGTAACAAGCACTATAGTCAGTGAAGGGTTACCAACCCATAACAGGTAAATGAATAAGCTTCAGTAATTATATTTGGGTCACTTTGTTTTAAACCATGAAATCAAATGCTCTTTCCCTATTAGTGCAATAATATATTGGTCATTGGTGGTCCCTTGATAAGCCATCTGTGAGTATAATATACATGCATTTTGGGGTGGGGAAAGCTTTCATTATATATACTAAAAGTATAGAGACATTTGTTATTTTCAATGATGGGCTGATGGCATTTCAGTTTTTGTTGCTCCCCAGTTGTGTTATCTTCCATTCCTCTCATGAACTCTGTCCACTCAAAATATTTTGGCTTGTTGCCTCTTCTTTCAGGTTGATTCGGTTTTACACTTCCTATCCTAAATAGCCTGGCTAAGAGGCAGCAATCTAAATGACCTTGAATGATCTTGAAAAGCTAAGCAGGGCCAGATCTGGTTAATAGTTGGTTGAGAAACCAACCAGGAAATACCAAGGCTGTAAGCTACACTTGGAAAGCTGATGGGAAACAAGAGATTCCAGAAAAAGAGAATGATGAACCACTTCCAAATAGTTGCCAATGTCACATGCATGACATCCTCAGGAACTGAGCTTAACTCAGAACAAGAGGATTTACTTAGTTATGACCAGTAGAACCTTGGTAGAAGTAGAAACTGGATGGAAAGACCAGGGGCAGCAGTACTGAAGCCATAATGCTTTTGCCAGTGATATGTGAGAAAAGTAGCTGAAATTAACACTAGCAACTTAAGGAGCAGCGCAGCATAAGCTTGTCAGCTGCTGCACCCCACACAGTTCTAGTTCTTTTGAAAAAATGTTCTTCATGCATGACAAGAAATGGTAAATTATGAATCTCAAGGAAAGGGCTTCTCCTTACCTTGAGCTGAACATGCTCAGAGTTTGGCAAAACCACTTAGGCCAGGGGTGTCAAACTCGCAACGTCATGTGACATGTCACAACGTATCACAACTTTTTTGCCATTGCCAGCAATGGGGTGGGCACAGTTTCGCTATGATGCATCTGGCCCGTGGACTGGCAGTTTGACACCCCTGACTTAGGCCACTAAGATGAATCCCTTGCTTAATTCAGCAATCCAAATTAAAGCGTTCTTGACAAATGGTGAGAGATCCTTTTCCTCTGCTGATACTTTATGCTTCCTGCCAAGAGTTCTTGTATCCTTGGCTGCAATTTTGCATAAAAGAAGGGGAAAATTTTTTTTTGGGTTAATTATATGGAAGGAATGTTCACCATCTACCATTTCAGAAATAACAATAAAAAAAATTAAGCTGGAAATCATTCAAACACAAGAGAAACTGAAAACTGACATTTTTGTCCATCCCTTCTCAGCAGCAAACTCTTTCTTACCTCTTACCTAGTGCTTAATTTCACGGATACACTGAGATCTTCAAACAGGTGGATTAGACTCCACATAATACAGGTTAACATATGCAGCAGAAAAAAATCCTAGTAAATTCATCCTGGCTTCTACTTTTAGAATAACAACATTGTTTTTCACAGTAGAAATGTTTGTGTGTGTGTGTGTGTGATTGTTAATCTATATTTGTAATTTTAACACATTCCTTTATGCCTTGACTGAAGCTACTGAACTAATATTTTTTATCATTTCGTTCTCACAGAACAGACTTTAAAATTAAATTGGTCAAACATTGTGTTTATTACAAAGATTATTTTTAGCAACTATTTCTCTGCTTACACTAGAGCAGGGGTGTGAAACTGCCGGCCCACAGGCCGGATGCATCACATGGTAGCTGTGCCCACCCTATTGCCAACAATGGCAAAACAGTCCCAATACATTGCGCAACATCACACGATGTCACACATTTGACATGTCTGCACTAGAGTGTCATTTTAAGAAACTTTTGTAGACAACCCTGAAAGCCTCTTGTGTTTAATAAGACTTCTGAATGAAGTCACAGACAACAAATTGCCATTACTGCTCACACCTAGACAAATCAAGCAATATCGCATTGCACTAGCCGCCATGGGAAATGTAAAGGTTTTTCTTAGAGACCAGCTATGTTGAACTCTTTGTCCGTTTCAGTCATCATTCAGGAATAGGCTTGCTATATACTTTCATCAGGGCCTTCTTACAAGGTTATCTGGGCCTACTTACCCAGAAATCCTCAGGAGGGTCTTGAAGGAGTGACAGGCAACTGTTGCAGATTCATAATTTTGAGAAGTGGCCTGTGAGCAGTGTTTCTTGTTAAATGAGCAGCAGAATTTTTTCTCTTGGCTGTTGCTTCATAATCCCAAAATATAATTATAAATAAATAATTAAAAGGCTAACCTTTCCATTCAGGAGTTAAAGGCAGTATATAATGCTGCCTCTCCTACAGTATGTTACCTTCCAGCAGAAACCATTGAGATATGTTAGCCAAAGAGGATGGATAGAACCTGTTCATCTCATTCTTACTCCAGTGCCTTAACCACTACACTGCATTTAAAACATTTCAAAGTGCTATTAAAACTAATTCAAATTTTAAAAGTCTTCACTAAATACTTGTAACTTGTCTTTTATGTAAGATGCAGAAAAGTATTCACAGGGTAAAGCGATAATTTGCAAAGTGTAGCAACTAGCTGAAATATCTTCTTGTAAAGTATTCTGGATTTTTTCCAGTATAGAAAGATGCAAAGTCGCCTTAAGCTTGTTTGATCCTGTTGCACTTTGGGAAATATATTTTGATTTAAAAGGATATCAAGTTTAACTACAGGAGCCTTTGAGAGCCATACAATCCAGCCTGTAATCAAACAGCTCTTCCTTTAAGAACAATGTAAGACCAATGGCAATATCCCTTCTTCCTTCTGTGGCTTTTCCTATGCAACATTAGAAGGAGGCATTATCACATGATAATTCAGGTTGGCAGCCTTTTTAAAATATGCATTTGCATTGGAATGGGAAGCTCCTTTTATAGCATTTACACAAACCATAGCTATGCTGAGTAGGAGGAAACACTACAGTGTTGTGAAGTGAAATATTACTGCAGTTCTTAGTACATTATATATAGCTGGGGGACAACCAGGGAAGACACTTTGAGTGCTTTAGAGATATATTTGGAGTTTCTTAGGAGTGAAGTTGAGGTTTTGTTTTCAGCTATGATATAATTTTAATAAATGAAGTGGGCTATAAAGTCCAGATCTAAATAAATGTAGTGACTGTTACATTCTTTACTTAAACAGTGATATTCCTAATAAATACAATTCCTGCATTTCACAAGCATATATATGTATCTCCTTGGCTGCTGCTAGAAATCTTGATATACCATAATCTAAGACAGTTAAGAGAGGTGAAAGAAGAAACTCCAAATATGTACACGTTGCTTTAGAATGTTTCTTGTCAGTTATCACACATTCATTTAATCCAGAACTGTACTAATACTAATAAAGGAGAATATTTGTAGCTCAGGATTGACATGAAGGGTCCTTGGTGCTTTCTGAGCCAACTTGTTTCTTGCAGACGTTTCATTACCCAAACTAGGTAACATCATCAGTGCTGTTTGCTGACAGTTTATATTCTGGTTGCTTGGCCTGTTAGTGTGGGTGAGAGTGGACTCAGAGATTCTTTGGTTAGGCTGGTTGCTGTTGGGCTGGTTGCCAAAGACCACCCACACCCACACTGACAGGGCACGCCACCAGAATAGGAACTGACAGCAAATGGCACTTTTTACTAGCACTTATGATCTTACCTAGTTTGGGTAATGAAATATCTGCAAGAAAACAAGCAGGCTCAGAGAGCACCAATTCCAGAACTGTGTCTTGACCCACCTCTTTATGAGTGAAATTATACTGCCTAACCTTCTGTTCTTTTTAAACTTTAGAACCATAGGATTGGATATATCATTAGAAGTCATCTGGTCTTTGGCTTGCTCCATGTAAAAAGATCACCATTTATTCAGTTGGTATGATTTTATGATTGACGGATCCTCTCTTTCCCTGGACATTCTAGTTTATTTCTTTAGCCCACGCTGGATATGTCAACAATGACCATCTGATGATAAAGCAGAACCCATCAGCCTTGGTGTGATATAATGGGAGTGCTAGCATTTGTTGTACCTGCCTCTAGACCTTTTGGATAATTTCAACGCCTGAAAGGAACTTTGCCAAGAATGAAATTATTTGAGTCATTTTGATCTGAATATGGATAGTCCTTGACTGAGCCCAACATTTCCATTGCTAAGCAAGACAGTTGTTAAGTGAGCTTTGACCCATTTTAGGACCTTTTGTGCCTCACTGTAGTTGTTAAGTTAATAACATGGTTGTTAAATGAATCTGGCTTACCCATTGACTTTGCATGTTAGAAGTTCGCAAAAGGTGATCACATGACCTCGGGACACTGCAACTGTCATAAATACAGTTGCAAGAAAAAGTATGTGAACCCTTTGGGATTATGTGGTTTTTTGCATGAATTGGCCATAAAATGCGCTCTAAACGTCATGTAAGTCACAACAATAGAAAAACACAGTCTGCTTAAAATAATACTACACAAACATTAGCTGTTGTCATGTTTTAATTGAAGATAAAATGGAAACATTCACAGTGCAGGATGGAAAAAGTATGTGAACCTTTGGACTTAATAACTGGTTGACCCTCCTTTGGCAGCAATAACCTCAACCAAACGTTTCCTGTAGTTGCAGATCAGACCTGCACAAGGATCTGAAGTAATTTTGGACCACTCCTCTGCACAAAACTGTTTCAGTGTAGCAATATTCTTGGGATGTCTGGTGTGAATCGCTCTCTTAAGGTCATGCCACAGCATTTCAATCGGGTTGAGGTCAGGACTCTTGACTGGGCCACTCCAGAAGGCGTATTCTGTTCTGTTGAAGCCATTGTTTTGTTGAATTACCTGTATGCTTTGGTTCATTGTCCTGTTGCATCACCCATCCTCTGCGGAGCTTCAGTTGGCGGACAGATGGTCGTACGTTTTCCTGCAAAATGTCCTGATAAACTCTGGAATTCATTTTCCCATCAATGACAACAATCCATCCAGGCCCTGAGGCAGCAAAGCAGCCCCAAACCATGATGCTCCCTCCGCCATGTTTTACAGTGGGGATGAGGTTTTGATGTTGGTGTGCTGTGCCATTTTTTCTCCACACATAGTGTTGTGTGTTTTTCCCAGACAACTCAATTTTGGTTTCATCTGTCCACAGTATATTTTGCCAGTAATGCTGTGGAACATCCAGGTGCTCTTTTGCAAACTTCAAACATGGACAGATGAAACCAAAATTGAGTTGTCTGGGAAAAACACACAACACTATGTGTGGAGAAAAAATAGCACAGCACAGCAACATCAAAACCTCATCCCCAAAGTAAAACATGGCGGAGGGAGCATCATGGTTTGGGGCTGCTTTGCTGCCTCAGGGCCTGGACGGATTGTTGTCATTGATGGGAAAATGTATTCCAGAGTTTATCAGGACATTTTGCAGGAAAACGTAGGACCATCTGTCCGCCACTGGAGCTCCGCAGAGGATGGGTGATGCAACAGGACAATGACCCAAAGCATACAAGTAATTCAACAAAACAATGGCTTCAACAGAACAGAATACGCCTTCTGGAGTGGCCCAGTCAGAGTCCTGACCTCAACCCGATTGAAATGCTGTGGCATGACCTTAAGAGAGCAATTCACACCAGACATCCCAAGAATATTGCTACACTGAAACAGTTTTGTGCAGAGGAGTGGTCCAAAATTACTCCAGATCGTTGTGCAGGTCTGATCTGCAACTACAGGAAACGTTTGGTTGAGGTTATTGCTGCCAAAGGAGAGTCAACCAGTTATTAAGTCCAAAGGTTCACATACTTTTTCCATCCTGCACTGTGAATGTTTCCATCTTATCTTCAATTAAAACATGACAACAGCTAATGTTTGTGTAGTATTATTTTAAGCAGACTGTGTTTTTCTATTGTTGTGACTTACATGACGTTTAGAGCGCATTTTATGGCCAATTCATGCAAAAAACCACATAATCCCAAAGGGTTCACATACTTTTTCTTGCAACTGTACATGCCAGTTGCCAAGTGTCTGAATTCTGAACATGTGATCATGGGGAGGATGCAACGGTTTTAAGTGTGAAAAATTGTCCCATCATTTTTTTTCTGTTTTTTAGTCATTAAACAAATGGTTATAAGTCTGGGACTATCTGTAGCACAACCAGATTTCAGTTCCTGTACTGCCTTTTATAGAGTCAGTCTTCAACAGGTAATAAATAGATCTGCCTCATGCTGCGCATTCAACTTAAAAGACACCAATTGTTCTAGCAATATAGCATGCATGTGTTACAGTAAAATTTATCCATGTTGGGCATTCAACAAATACCTTGACATAATGATCAAGCTGTTCTCTAAGATCAGAGACTAGTTTGCAAATTGGAGAAACAGGCTTTATAGCAAAACAACACTCAGAGACTATACACCAGCTGGAAAGTGGTCACAGGAGCGCTCTCCTAAGGTGGCAGAATGGCTCCAACAGATCCCAGGAACAACATCAGAGTTCTCTAGCCAGGAAGAATGCAGTGCTAGGAACAGCTAAGATCCTGCACACAGCCCTCAAACTCCCAGATCTGAGGAAGACACATATCACCCACAGAGTGATAAGGTTGTGTATGTATTAATATATATATATATATATATATATATATATATATATATATATATATATATATATATATATATATATATATATATATATATATATATATATATATATATAAACAGTGCTTTTTTGTAAAAAAAAAAAAGGTGCCAGAACTCACACATGTCATACAATCCACCTTCCCTACCCTAAAAGGTTCCATCCAGAAAAGGTGCCGGAACTCCGTTCTGGGCATTCTATGAGAAAAAAAGCTCTGTATACATATACATATACATATACATATACATATACATATACATATACATATACATATACATATACATATACATATACATATACATATACATATACATATACATATACATATACATATACATACATACACACACACATACTGTATGTATATATATGTATGTGTATGTATGTGTATATATATGTGTGTGTATATGTATATACAGTATATGTATGTGTATGTATGTGTGTGTATATATATATATATATATACACATACATATACATATACATACATACATACATACATGTATACGTATATTTAACACATATATGTATATGTGTTAAATATTTGTCAAGTCATTTGAATATGCCTTGCTAATTAACTCTTTCTTTCCTGTTTTGGCCTAACTCAAGGCTATCCACAGGATATAGTCACAACTTATGACAGCTCATTATTTGTGTAAATTATTCAAATTGCTAATAAAGATATTATGTATATATATATATATATATATATATATATATATATATATATATATATATATATATTCATAACTGACATTCATATCAGTTGTTTTTCAAAAATACAGTGTGGTACAATTTAAAAAAAATACTAAAACACAGTTTCCCTTGGATCGAGCTTGAGTACTAGAAAGTTATAAAATTTATAAAAATAATCTGATAAAATATTTTGTTTTCTTTATACAAATCCAAACTAATTTACAGCCTCAACAAGATCCAGTTTGGGAAAAGTATTATTCCCTGTCAATAGAAGGTAGAAAATTTATCCCCTCTGAGGCAGATAAAAACAATATATAATTCATTGCCATTCCAAATAGAAAAACATTCTCTTTTGCATTAATTAGAAGTCTGGAAAAAACAAAGCTAAGAAAAAAAATATAAATGCATTTCTGACTGGAAATGTAATTTGAACATTCTCAACCACAGAGAGAATTTGAAATTAAGAATCACTCCTGAAGGGAGAAGAAAAAGTATTCTTGGCTTTATTTTAATTTGAGAAATCAACAAGGATTTTTTTGGTGTTCACAGAAACAATTTTTTCACTCTAATGTTAACAAAGTCTATGAGAACTATGTGATTTATATTTACCACATATATAATTGTGTTGTGCTCCTGTGCAAAGAGAGCATTATTAGCTACCACAAATAATAGCAACCATTCAGGAACCTGGCACATACACAGTTATAATTAAATTCAGATGTCTAATTCAAAAGCCACACACATATTTATTGAAGCTCAAATGGAATTTATATTTTGTTTCTGATGTGTCAGAATAGGTAAAATGCACAAGTAATAAAGTATAACAAAAAGCTGCTATTAAGGTACACTTAATCAAGGTAACTTTCATTTATTTTAAAAATGAATTTGCTGCTCACTCCCAAATGGTTCTTAATCAGCTTACAAAAATACAGGTAGTCCTTGACTTATGACCACAACTGAGCCCAAAAGTTTTGTTGCTAAGTGAGACATTTGTTAAGTGAGTTTTGCTCCATTTTACAACCTTTCTTGCCACAGTTGTTAAGTGAATTATTATAGTTGTCAAGTTAGTAACATGGTTGTTAAGTAAATCTGGCTTCCCCATTGACTTTGCTGGTCAGCAGGTAACCAAAGATGATCACATGACCCCAGGGCACTACAACCATCATAGTCAGTTGCCAAGCATCTGAACTTTGATCATGTGATCATGGGGATGCTTCAACAGTCGTATGTGTGACAAATGATCATATAGGTCACTTTTTTCAGTGCTGTTGTAGCTTCTAACAGTCACTAAATGAGCTGTTGTAAGTAAAGGATTACCTGTATAATCACTTAGATATAGGCAGAGTGTAGAGTAGTCCTAAGATGCATTCAGTTCAGAAACTTTGTGGGTTTCACTATGGCTCTCTAACTTGGAACCCAAACTGGTCTCTAAAGAAGAATTTCCAGAGCTCAGTGTTATGGGATACATTTTTGATGTGGAGAGTGATAGGTTTGATTGATGGCCACCTGGTGAATATTTGTCAAGCATCAAAATAGTTTAAGAGCTTTGAAGACTGCTACTGAGCTATCACTAATAGAAGTGACAGTAGACTTATATGAATCCATATATGAATTATATATCCAGATGTTATATTAAAGAAATTTTGAAATAATAAAATAAACCAATTAATGTCTCTGCAGTCTGAAAAGCAGCATTATAATTAACTGACAGTACATTTTTACATGCATGTTCAGATCAAGTTCACTGGGGCTTCCTCCCTGTAAACATGTATGTGAGATTGCAATTTTAGAATAGTTATGCAAAAATCTAAATTGTCATTTCAAAACCCATAATTATCATTAATATTTCCCATTCTTCCAATAGCTGGAAGATAAAAAGATCCATGCTAACAAAAAGATCCAACTCTCATATAACTTGCTGATCTAAGATGTTATTCATATTTAGAGAATGTTAAAATAGCACATTTTAAAAACTAGTAACTCAGAATGCATGCTGAAAGTTTTTGGAAGAAAGCTTCTCATATTTTGTGAATTTATAAATAAGCATTGCATTGACCAAGGTTGGATAATTAAATATATTGGAATGTAAATTAATGAGACCCTTTCTTTGATGTATCATGCATAAAAAAAGATCACATTTCTTTTAATCAATAGATGGCAAAATAGTATTTGGCAAGAGTGATTTTTTTAATAAATGCAACATTGGAATATTGATATTAGCTTAGTTTTCCTTGGAATATGTATAGCCTACACCCCAAAATACAATTCACCATGGAAACAGAAGCTAACAATCAACTTCCCTTCCTTGATGTCTTAGTCTACAAGAAATCCAACGGCTCCCTAGGACACACTATCTACCATAAAAAAACACACACAAACCGCTATCTGAACGCACTCTCACACCACCACCCAGCACAGATCAACTCCGTAGCCAAGACACTCATCTCCAGAACAAAACACCTAGCTGACGAACAACACCTAAAAACCGAACTACACACTCTCACTAATGTACTAACAGCCAATGATTCCAAAGAAACATGATTACCAACTTAATCGGAAGAGAGACACCCACAAAAACCCAAGACAGAGAACAAGAAAATGGCAAAGCCCTCCTCCCATACTTAAAAGAATAATCAGAGAAGCCATTGAGATAGAAAAACGCCCCCACAGCATAAACAAACGAGATGATACCTCTCACCTACCAACCATTTGGAAACCCACCTTGATTGACAGACGAGTCCCAACCACCAAGAATGATAGACCCAAAGTCATGATAACACCACAGGACATCACCACCACACAACTATTCAAAAAGCAAATCCAAACCCACAATGATAACGAGGCACAACCACAAAACAGAAACCTAACTACAGCTGCAACATCAGCCACTTTAAACCTCTCCAAACCACACAATAAGCAAACTGACACCCACTATAAAAACATGGCACCACCACAAACACGAAGCCGAACAAAAGCAGCACAACTCACCAGCTCAGGTCTAAGGCTGGCAGCTGAGACCAGCCCATCCACTCAAAACACACCCCCACCCAATCAGAACACACCCACCATTCAAAACACACTCCCACCCAATCAGAACACACTTAATCCCCCACCCAATCAGAGCACACCTCCACCCACAGAACACACCCCCTCTGGCAGTTTAAAAAAGAGGAACAAACAGCCACTACCTCATGCTTCTCCCAGAAGAAGGAAGCTGAAGCCTCCAGCCTGATGATGATGGATGGGATTCCGTCGAAACGTTGCACCTACACCTTTAGTTCTACGCGGGGAAAAAACCCGAATGACCGAAGATATATATATATATATATATATATATACACACACACACATACATACATGTATATACATAATAGTTACAAAACTAGACACTTTGCAAAATTCTTTAAAGCATACCAAAACCCAAAGAGAAAAAAAGTACGTTTTTCTTTTTTATTCCATGAAATTTAGTTTTGATTCAAGCACTGATTGGATTCTCTTCAGTTGGAGCTCATTTATGTGTCACCATGTTCAATAATCTCAGGAAGTAGAAATACTTCTTTTTCATGTTTGTAATTTCCATAACCAATCATTTCTGAGATTTTATTTCTTGGAAGATTGCACTGACCTTTGGATTAATAGGTTAAAACAGTTAAAACAATATATCTCAAAATGTGAATGTTGAAAATGTTCATGAAATTTTGCTTGTGCATCTGAGAAATTTCAAAAGAAGCCATGATTTCCCTAGTACTAGTCATATGTTTTTAAAATATATATATAAAGAAAAATATAAAGAAAAAAGTTTCTTCCAACAAACTAAGCAGAACAAGATAAGGTAATCAATACCCCTATTTTACTGGCTCTTTGAAAACTGTCCTATAGGACAAAGATATGCCAAAAGGCTTATATATAAACAATTTATTTTCAAGGTTTCCTTACATACTCTTCATCTAGTTATTCCTCCAAATGAATCAGAGTAGTGTAATGCAGTGGTTTTTCACCCTCAGCAACTTCAAGATGTGTGGGCTTCAACTCTCAGAATTCCGCAAAGAGCATGCTGATCAAATCCCCATTCAGTCATAAGAAGTCATAGATAACTTTGATTGAGTCACTACCACTCAATCTAATTTAACTCACAGACTAAAAAGTGGAAAAATATTGTGCAAGCCTCACTGACCACCTAGAGGTACAGAAATTGAATGGATTAATAAATAAAGAGCAGAAATATCATTACATACATTTAAACTATGAGAACCCAAAGTTCCTGCACCTGAAAAATGTATCCTCTTAAGCATCTTCCAAAAATTCCTTTTTGTTGTAAAGTGAATTTTGGTAGTAATTATTGGACTCAGAGTTGCTAATATGGAAGTGTGACCAGTGAGGTATTCCATCATGACACTTGATTATTTGGGATATGAATTTTAGAGCTGAATAAAGCTAAAACACAACATCCTCACCCTTCATGCTTTTCTGTCTATGACAGATTTATGGCCCTATGTCAAGTTCCTGGCTTATGTCCCTATAGTGCTCAGATGTTTTCAATAATATAGCTTCTGCTTTCTTCTCTTTTTCCATTGTTATACCTTCCCTGCCTTTTACCTTGTCAGGTTTTATTTTTGTTACCATCAGCTGGACTTAGCTTCATCCTTTCTGCAAACCAGTCTTCTATATTTTAAAAGTCTACACTTCCTGTCTGCTACCTGCCACCTGCAATCATTTCATCTCCTTCGAATTCTCTCCTAAGAGCTGCTTCTTTCACAAAGCCATTCTCCTGTCACTGCTTTGACATATTCCCCAAAATACCATTTGTCTAATTAGGAGGAGAGTCAATGAAGAAGGGCTTGTTAGAGTTTTTGTGCCATTGCAATTTGCATCTCCTTTAGCACAAAATATCATATAAATTTCAAAGGACACTGAGCTTCTTCACATTTTTATTATTAAGTATTGTAAATAACAGAATCCCATACTAGACATGTATGGCACCAGAAGGGCTATTTTGACTTAAAACACAAACCTCTGTTCCTTTATAACCCCATTCCATTATCATATTATTTTGTCTGAAAATACTTTTTAATCCCTTTTTAAATAAATACCACTTTGCACTTCCTTGGGAATGTTCTTTTCCTTTATATTTTTTCATGTATCTGTTTTCATTGTTGTTGGCTAGTATTAAACTTCTAATATAAACCTCAGTAAGTACATGGGCTCAGGTGTATGCACAGGCTATAGTCAAAAGAATAAAAATGGTGATAGCGATAGTGCGATCAATATTGTGCCTGGTCTTATATGTGTTGCATATGCATGCATGACTCACATTAAAAACTGTTCAGTTTTGATTTGGCTGCCATAATGACTTATTTTTCCTCACCCTGCATGGGCTGATTCCTAAGCAACCCCAACAATTTAGGGTTAAACAGATTCTGAACGGTAAGCATGTATGTCAAAAGATATAGGCCAATCTTGAACAAGCTGAAAACTGCACTGCATGGAACTTGTCCTCCTTGCTAATTTTTATCCTGCCTCTGCTGGCAATCGTTGCAAGTCTTTTGACTACTCTCCAAGGAAAGGGACAATCAAGCCTTACCGGTCCCTTGAGACAACTTTTGAACTCTGTCTGAATAAGGAGGAAAGCAATACTGCTTTAACAGCTGTACAACCAAGAACAACTTAAGTCTGTCTAACTCATGAGCTGACATGAAGGCCAGGCCATGAGGGAAGGTCAGGGAAAAAAAAAGTGTTGCCTGTGCATTTTTGTGTTGTTATAAGGTAAAAGTGGGAACATGGCCTTAGGCAAGAAAATAGTTTAAAAAATGCAAGAGTGTGTATCTGTGTGTGAAATCTAAATGGGGAATGGATGCAAAAGGGAAGGACAGGTAAAAGAATTTGAACTGATAAAAAGAAAAGTAAAAGCAAATGCTCTTGAGAGATGCAAGTCCATTGACAAGGCAGCATTAATGAATTTAAGTTAAGCTTCATCAGCTTTTAACTTTCATTCCAAATCTAGGATGTACTAAGCTTCCAATCAGATAATCCTTTTAACTCCAGAATCTAGTCATAGCCAATTAGATAATCCTGGCAATCAAATACTGGTACAGTTAATACCTTTATTACCTCTTATTTAATATTAGTTGCTCTGAGTTTTTCTTTTAATTGGATGAAAGTTTAATATAAAAAGTGTAATTTCCAGATGTAAATTAGGAATAGGTTGCCGTGGGAAATATAAGGACTGTGTTAGTATGTCCCCTAAACTATGAATTAGAGCAACATGAATTTGCTTGTTTGGGGCTATGAAAAAAGGAATGGCTATGGGGAACTTTTGCAAAATAAAATTGGGATAATGAAAAGAGAATTAAAGAGAATTAGAGCTTAAACAGGCTTTCCGTTCCACATTGCAAATTCTAATTAGAGATTGATGTATCTTTCAATTACACTCTGTCTTTGACCCTTTGGTTCACAAATCAACAGAAACAAAATAACAGAAATATTGCTTTCACTTTTTATGAACACTATTCATGCATATATTTTTATACCCTTCCTGATGTGTGCAAGTTTCTGAAAGGCATATTTTTTCATTTCAAAATGTGTTAATCTTCATATCATTCCCTGGAACATGTATTTCTATACATGTCTTCTATACTGCTAATTATATCCTAAAATTCAGAGGTGAGTGGATTACTGATTCTACTATATTTAGCAAGTCCCAAAATGGTATATTTATCTTAAAAATGTCATAGATTGAATGGTTAATCCATCCAAAGTCCTGGACAGATTTTTTTGAAAGAAGGAAAGTATCCCCTATCCCAAAAATAATTGCAACAGAGTGTATCCTAAAATTACACTGAAATACTTTGGCAAATTTGAGATCAAAAGTCAGATCTCAACTGAGCAGAGAACATTAGGCTGATTCTGTACTCAACCATATTAGAAATTGTCTATAAACTCCAGCATAATGACCAGAAATTTAGTTTACTTAGCATTTGCCTCATCAAGGATTAGACATAATCTTTACAATTATCAGTATTGGTGAAATCTGTACATATCTCAATTTCAAACTCTTTTGCAACTTGTTTCTAGAGTAAAATTGACAGATTGATCAAATACCAATTTGCAGACTTACAGCATTTTTCAGCATTTGAAAAATATCTAAATTTATAGAAAAGTAGTAAGAAAGGATGGAAGAATCACATACAGTATGTCAATTTCAGAAGCATTCAATCAAACGAGTATTCTGTCCAGTATCTTTATTTAACTGCTATGTTTCAAAAATGTTTTAGGAAACTTTCCAAACTTTTATTCAGATTCCATATCTTGAATTGAAGTGTAAGTGATCAACTAGTCCTTTTTTTCAAATGGTGTAATGTATTCAGTCATGATAATTAATGCAATCTGTATAGTCTAATCTTTCCTCAGCTGTAATGAATTGAGATTCCAGCTGATGTCCACCTTGATGGAAGACTTCCCTTGAACTAAAAATATTGTTCACTCTTTACTCTTATTATAGAATACTTTTGTTCCATCTCTTTCAAAAATGGAATGAATTTGCAGACATTAAAATAGTTGAGCCAAAACACTTAGTAATTGTTTAAGTTGCATGCTTTCTGTCTGGGATTATAGCCTTATGGGGGTTGGGAAAAACCTTTTATGACATGAGGTCCATCTTCCTCCTTAGTACAAGAATCCAAATTAAATGAAACATTGTGACAAATAGCCATGCAGGCTCTGCTTGAACACATCAAGTAAAAGGAGTCCACAATTTCTCTAGGTAATTGATTTCATTGCCAAAACTGCTCTAACAGTTAGTTTGTTCTGAAGTACAACTGGAATCTATCTTTCTGTAACTTAGAACAGCTATTTCAGGTCCTACTTTGGAGAACAGTGAAGAAGAAGTCTTCACCTTCCATGTGATATTGTTTCAGGTATTGGGAGGTTGTTGATGATTGCAAAGTTTGTATCACTTGAACAATTCTTCATTTGTTATTTGAAGAATCATATATCAACTATTGGTTCTATATTATTTTTATAGTGGAAAAGCTTTTGGCTAAAAGCAAAATATGAACAAAAAACACTTTTATCTCCATATGCTGTTTATCCACAACATACACATTTTTCAGTCAGCTTTCCTAATAAATCCATGTTTGTACAAAATGTTTTGTTGAGTACAGCCTACCATTCAGAGAACAGCATAGTCCAAAGCTGCATTCTCACTTATCATATTGTCCCAGGGAGTCTGAATTAGGATGTGTCACTTTAAAATGTGCAGCAAACAAAATTAATTCACATCTTGTTAAATGAACATTACTTCTGTACCTGAGAAAATTTCACACAGTACAACCCATATGATGCTTAAGCATATCTTTTTCTCAGTGATAAAAATCGGCTTAACTTTCAATACAGAAGTGTCTTAAATTTAGATACAAACATTTGTGTGTGTGTTTTTAGTATTCTTCCAACATATTTCAGAAATGGAAATTGCTCTTCTTAATCAAAAGTTAACTTATTTATAGACATGATTAAAACTGTCTAGAGGAAAGAGATTTCAAATCAACAAAGTATGTCCACTTGGATCAAAAAGGCTTACAGGTAGGTGTGGTTCTCAGAGTGTGTCAACTATTGTTTGTGAATTCTTAATGTGATTTATATGAAGGATAAGCATATTAAATGTATTTAATTTCAATTAAGTAAGTAAAAAATAGCTTGAGTCCAACTCATCTATTTTTCAATTGTAGCCATTAGTAAGGCACTCAAGAGTCCAAGTATACCTTGCAGTCTAGAAAACATGCAATTGTGTTTTAATTGAGATGGTGGGGTGACTATCTTCAGATTAAATTCTGGAGAATTTCAATTAAAACCAGAATAATTTAGCAAGAAATAACAGGAAGTTTCTACAGATCCTCACACTATAATTATAGTATTGCATAGAAAAACTATGTGAAAGAATTTCAGTGAAAACCTCATGACACCACAGGATATGGGAAAGTAATACCAGGTACCTTTAGATAAGGATATCAAGAGAGCTGCCTAAAGGAAAATGTCAAAATGAATTTAGGAGCCATTTTTCTTAAAAAATAAAATAAAAGTATTCTGAGAAAAATGTAAGAATTCCAGGGAGTATTTTGATGAAATGTTGTAAATTAAAATCTTATAGATGGGGTTTCAGATCCCTGTTATAAAACATTTTATGCTACCCCACAGATTACTTAAAGCTTTGGTGCACAATTTTTTGATATTATGACTGATACATTATAGCCAAAGGAATAATTTAATGCCAGGCAGTATCTATCAGTGTTTCAAGGGTTCTTAATTTTTAAGCAAAAATATAGAAGTAGAAGATGGAAACATACATGGAAAAACATGACCCCCTTTGTTTAAGATGCCAATGGACAAATAGTAATTGATTCATAGGAAATCAGATGGAGGGAGTATCCTGAAATACTGTACAGTAAAGATGGCAACACCCAAGATAGCTTGGAAGATATTTCCTACTTACAAGAACTTCTAGCCCTAGATGACAAAATTAGATTGAGGCTTCTGGTTTGCACGTGCAGTGCTTCCAGACGTGCAGGAAGAGTCTGTTCCCTGCCGTCCGATCTTTCTTCTTTGGAGGACCCTGAAAAGGGTCAAAAATCACCCTGGAGGGGCTTCTACTGTGAGGAGGCCCTCCCTGTGATCACAGAAGGGTGGCAGCCCTCCGCTTGAATCCGTAGCAGCTCCTTTAGCCCGAAGAAGAAGAGACCAGCCATGAAGATGGCCGATCATTAAGCCACTCCCTTCCGAAAGCCAAAAGCACTAGCTAGCACTAAGAAGGAATCTGGAGGAACTGAATGAGACTTTACTTTTCTTATTCCCCTAATCACCTTCCTGTAAAACTTTTCCGAAAATTGCCTCCCCCTCCTTTGAAAGAATGGTGATTATGTACTTGGGGAACAAATTTTAAAGCCTTAAAAGAAAATCAAGTAATTCAGCAAAGAAATTAAGCAATTTTATCTCTACTTACTAAAAAGCTCCTATTTTTTGGTCGGGATCTACTACCCTATTTTCTCTTTAAGCAGTGAATTAAAGAAAAAAAATGGACTAATGCTATAAAAGTGTTATATTAAATTGGGGAAAAAATTTACATAGCATTCCATATGCTATTGATGACATCTTGTGGTGAAACTTGGTACAGAAAGTAATTTTTTTCTCTACTGTGAGAGCTGACTGAATAACAGAGCTGTCCTTGACATCACTTTTAAAGATAAGTGTGGGAACACCTGGCACTGAAAACAACTCTTTTGGAGGTGGATAATCTTTTACTCTTATTACGATAGCCTCCATGGAAGATTTAGCTGCAAACAACAATGAAATGGATGAATACATCCTACCACTTAACTACAAACTGATACTAGACACAATTTTGGCAATGACAGAGCAAATTAAAGCCAAACTGCAAGAAAAATCTGACAATTTAAAGCCACCAAATCAAACTATGACCTTAAATGAGGAACTGACAATCCAAAAGGAAATAGAATAAGTAGAAACTAACGCTAAAATAGGAGACTTCAAAGAACAACAAATGCAACCTACAGAGAACCCTAAAGTCCAAATATCAATGTTAACTACAAAATTTACAACTCCAAAAGCAATAGCACCAGAAGAAAGCAACATTAAGAGTGAAGACATTAACGGCCTTCAAATGCACTATATTGAGAATTCAGCTAATCAATTGACAACCACAACACCAGCTACTATTTTTTACCTATCCCAGATGGAATTGGAAGAAGAAAAAGACCTGCCTGATCTAATGACAACTATATTACATCAATCATCAAAAATGAACTCTTAAAGCAAAACTTCAATGGCTACAAAGGGGACATTTTCTTTGCAAAACTGACATTTGGATGCTATCCCTGGAATCAAATAAGGGGTATAGGAAGAAAAGGAGATACATGTGAGAATTTAAAGATGCCAAAAGGGAAGCCTGATTGGCACAAAAGGAAAGCAAGAGTTCAATTGAACTTGTTTCTTCTTTGGGATTCCTAAGGATAGAGTTTAAAAATATCTCTTAATGGATTAAGGGGAATCTCTAAAAAGTATAACTGGTTTTACATTTAGGTTTTAGATCTGTAAGGGAAAACAAAATTAAGCTTCTAGAATACAATTCTGAACTATATTATACAATTTGAAATGATATAATGAAACATAGTATTTTAACAATTGATGAATGGTTAAGACGACATACAGAATATATTAGTTGTAATGATATAGACAGAAACTCATCTTGTATTTAACTTTTAAAGTAAAGTTGGTTATTTGAAGTGATACATTAGATCTTTAAAGGAAAACAGAATTAAGCTTTTAGAAGATAATTTTGAACTATACTATAGAATCTAGAATCTTATAACAAAAGATAGTATTTTAATAATTGTTGAACGGTTAAGACAAAAAATATTTTTCTAATAATTGGTGATTTGTTAAGATGAAAATTAGACTTTACTGATAAAACATAAGAATGTTTTGTAATGAACAATGTAAGTTTTGTAGACAAGAGAATTATTTTTTATTGAAATAGGGAATTGCGGGTTACTCAAAAATTAAGCTTTCTTTTTATATTATAGGCTATTCTAGAGTATTTTATTGCAATTAAGTAAAACTTAAAAACAGGATATTGATATGTATTAGTGAAAATATATTGGAAATTCTGTTAATGGACTAGGTCACAACTAGAAATGTATTAATTTGATTATTTTGACTATGTGATAACTAAAGGAATCGGAGAGGGAATCCTTGTGGATGCAACCTGAACTATTTAAAACAGCTGGTTATTTGTTATTTTGACTACCCAACCACTGTATTGCTTTAAATATGTAAATATTTAAAAAATCAATAAAAATAGTATACAAAAAAATAGATTCTGGTCATTATCAAGTTAGAAAGCTACAGAAACTGATGGAATACCCCCAGAAATATTGCAAGCAACAGAAGGAGAATCAGCAAAGCTTCTAACTTGGAAACAAAGACATTTTTTTAAAAATTATATCTTTTATAAGTGAAAAAAGACAGCTTATGAGATGAGTAAATGGGAAAAGGGAATATCACATTTTACAAAGCTTGAAAGTGCTCCATCATTTCTTTTAGCCTCAATTCTGAACTTATTTACCTAAGGGACCTCAGTACCATTTATTTCTAAGTAGACACATATAAGATTATACAATATTTCCAAATTAAGCTTGAGTTTTTATAGTCAATCGCTCTTTCAAATATTCTGCATTTAAGTATTAGCACCTGTTAGCTAATTGGTGGGATTATTTATGGCTGTGTTACAGTCACTGTAGTTGCATCACTGCTTCTTCAGTGATATATTGCTGGATAATAATAAAAAGACATATTTCTTGCCTTTCTTTCATATACATATTTCTTGTATATGTATATGCATGTATATGCAGGTTGGTCATGTTGGCATGGCCCACTGGGTGTGTGGCTGTGGTGGTCATGGAAGATTGGGTGGGTATGGCCAACCTGTGGTCACCTCAATGTTGCTAATGGGGAGGGACCCCTTGAGGGTGGGCAGGGTTGGGGGAGCTCCAGGAGATCTCTGACAGGTGGCGTGGTAGGCAGGAGACTCATCCTGTAGGGTGAGGCAAGGCAGGGTGGGGTGCCATTGCCATGGGGCAAGGCAGGGGCCAGGGCAGCTGCTGCCTGACACCATTGGCCCCCACACACAGAGGCCAGCGAGCGCATAGCCAACGGTCTCCCTCAGTAGCCACAGCCTGCCGGCCCCTCAACAGGTGCACTCTGGGGCTCTGCAGCCCATCGCCAGCAGTTCAAAGAAGCCGCCTCTGAGATGGATGGTCGGCCAACAGCTGAGGAGGTGATGCAGTGGGTTGTGCCTGGGAAAAGGAGAACATGCGAGGCCAGGAGAGATGGGGGGTGTAATGTATTGGGTTTTTGTCTTACTAAAGAGTGTCACATGGGGTTAATTGCTGGAAGATTGTTTAAGCAGGGAAGCTGGCTAACGGCTCACGGCTCCTCAGACAACCCATCTCCAGCACCACCATTGGCTGCTTCTAAGGCGGCAATAGGTTGCTTTAAACCTATTGGCTGCCACCTAGAGGCCAGGGTATAAATAGCTGCATTCGCAGCCCTGTTTCTCAGTTCAGTTCCAGTAAGCAAATAAAGAATGCTTCTTGCTGAACTCACTCGCCTCATCGCATCAATCAAGCAACAAACCCAGTATATAACAGGGGGGGAGGGAAACCAGCCATGCCAGGATGCATTCAGCCATGTGGGACCTTGGCAAATTAGCAGGTGACTGGTTGAAGAGGGACAGTTGCCACCTCTGGGGCATGGTGCGGATGCCCACAGAGAGGGCTCTGAGTGCCACCTCTGGCACCCATGCCATAGTTCACCACCACCAGTATATAATTTGTGCATCATTGTGGCTTATTGTAGTTGCTGCTGTTTTGATTTGGAATTTGAAAGAAGTGAATTGGTATCATGTGGGTACTCTGTGCTAGAAGAATGGAATAATGAAAAACTGGAGAGGCATTGACTTTCCACAGGTTAATAGGCTACAAATCCCATCATCCCAAGTCATTGGCCATGTTGACAGTTCCTGATGGGAAATGGCATCTGATTATAGATTTCCCATCCTAAGACAAAAGCACAATTGTGCAGTATATGTTTTTTATTGCAAAAGTACCAGATTCTTCCCACTCTAACTTTGACTCTAAAGCAGTAAATCTGGGAAGTTGTACGTTCAATCACATCTGAAACAATTCACTGCTTCTAGTCATAATGACAGCCACCCACAGATGTCTCTGAAAAAAAAAAAGGAACATATTTTTCTGCAGTAAAGGTTTATAAAAGGAACTATTCCTTGGTTAAGGCAGACATGAAAAGATCATAGAAAATTGGACCATCTACTGTATGTCTTGGATGTAACTTATGAAAGCAGCTATTTCCATCACTTCACATAGAAAATGCCTTGACAACAAACCTACTTAAAATGACTGAAATATGTCTGTAGTACCTAGTATCCAGGATATAACCCACCTCACATTTAAAGTTACTTTAATTCACTCAACTGTTATTTTTGTTTTTCTCTGAATTTATGCTGATTTCATTGCTTCTGGTCTGTTTTTCACCTAGTTATGTTAAACCAAGAGAAGCCACTCCTGATCCAGACTCAAATTTTATAAACTCCCACAATTTCTCCACTGAACTGGCCTGTATGAAAAACAACTCCAGATCTGTAAGAAAATTCAAAATAAAACATAACAATTCAGCAGGATGGCTATTGTTGTTGCTCCAAGTTCATTTTGTAATGAAATAATAATTGAAAAATTTAAATATCCATGCAACCTGATTCATTTCAGAATTCTACCCTCTTTTCTCAATGCAGAAGTAAAACAAATTGAAAAAAAGTCTTCACAGCAACAGTGAAGCTATTTCTTTAGCTTTTCTTGCATTTATAGAAGAAACATGTAGGGTAATGACTTGTAGAGTTAGGATCCTGATCCTGGTCATATACAAGAGATCTGCCATATGATGTGTACTGTATGGGTATACTTTGCAACCGTATTATATTTTATATAATTCTGTAATTTGTATTATAATTTTCAGTCCTAAATTGCACCAAATGAAACCTTGTTACATCTGGTGTTCTGGTTCAGAGTTCTAACCGTATCTTCTTCTAGGACAATTCATCCATTCAGTCTTCTGGTTTCTCCTCCAATAATTAATGAGCTTTTTGTAATTACCAAACATGCCTTCACTGAATCATTTGTGTAAACTTTCTTTTAAAACAAAACATGTTAAGTTTCCTTAAGTGTTTTTTTTATCTCCCTCTGAGCTGGGATGGTGCTATTTTACTTATAAAATTAATTTTATCATTAGTATATTAATACCAGGTTCTTCCAGATTGCAGACAAAGCTGACTATCCTTTTAAGGACTTCAACTGGTGCTGGGGATATTGGCTGGGAGAGGAACCAATTGCTTTCCTTAACATGTCCAGAATTCAAACCATAGAGAGAGTACCACTTATTAACCATGTTACTGAGGTAGAATTGGGTTTGTTCAACCAGAAAACACAGGTGAGTTGGCCTTCTTTTCTGCCAGTTCACTGAAGGAGATCACAGTAATGTGGCACTGAGGAAAAGCTTTTGATATTCTACAGTAATTGTTGCCTGGATGTGGATTTCAAGGTGCATCTACCCATCCTCAAAAGAGACTCTCCCCCAAACTATGAGAATAAAATGTTCAGAGCTAAGTGCTGTGCAAAAGGTGAGGCCAGTGAAGACTACAAGCTGACTTTACATAAGCCAAAGGTTTATGTGAAACCTTTGGTTTTTCTGGCATATAAGTCTAATGCTCTTGGTCATTGTGCATGTGGGAGCTGCAGTTTCTATATTTAAAAATCAGCTTCTATAGTTATTTCTACTGTCTGAGTTTTGTTTATGACTCAAAGAAAAAAGCTAATTGAAACATCCTAAATGAGATTTCTCTTAACAACTTATGGAATGGGAAAACAATAAGCTACTCTTGCTTTTATAATTACAAGTATTTATTTTAATAAATTACTGTTCAGAAGCATTATGACTAAATAACATTGCATGGGTCCTTTTTCATATTTGCTAGAAATGTATTGGCTCCAAGAATCTAACATTCACTAAATGAAATCTTTACTTCTGATGCTGTGCATCCCCTTTCCATCACCTCAGCTGTGTCATCTGATTCATGTTTCCAAACAGGAAAGGAATCTTTTCAAGAATAGCTCAAAAGCAATAATATAAAGCTGGAATTTGTGTTCATATTTAAAAGGAGAAATAATTATTAATATTCTTTGTTATGCATAAAGTCACCATTAATTTTAAAAGTATCGTAGGAGGAATTCTGCCAATTTCCCCAAGGATTTCTTTAAATCAGAAACTAGTAAACAATTCTGAGGAAGAACAGATTGTGTGTTTGTGTTTGTGTGTGTGTGTGTTTGTGTGTGTGTGTGTGTGTGTGTGAAGTATTTATCAAGTCTTTTGAATACCTGGCTGGTTAAATCTTCTTTCCTGTTTCAGCCTAACCCAAGGCTATCCGCAGGCTATAATCACAACTTACAACAGTTCATTATTTGAATAATTAAATACACACACACACACACACACACACACACACATATATATGAGCTGCCACTTAACAAACATTATATGTGTGTGTGTGTGTGTGTCTGAAATGTTTGTTAAGTGGCAGCTCATATTTGTGTAAATTTTTTGGCTTGCTAAAGGTCTCCCTTTATTCTTTGTTAGCAAGCCAAAAAATTCACACACACACACAGACACACACACACACATGTATATATATATACATACACACACATACATGTACATACATACACTGTATATATAGGTCTATGGAAATTTCAACATACTGGTGATTAGTACAGTGGAATAATAGCAGCATGCAAAAGTTGATCAGATGGGAGACATAATGAGACTGCCTCTACAAAGACAATAGCTTATTTACTTGGACAGAAACTGTTTTTTTTAAAATTACTATTTATGTGTTATGTTCCCTAAGTATTACTTCCTTCCTCCTCTTTCTTTCCCAGTGCTCTTTCTACCTTTAATTAGAATAAGATTAGAAATTTAAAAATTAGACTTTTGTGTCCAAATATTTTTATACATGAACTGATTAGTTTCCCCCTCCAGAAAGTTTGACAAGGGAATAATTTACCTGCCTTAGGTAATGTTATTTTCTTTCTACGTAATCTGAAACTTTTGGCTAATATTTTCAAGTCTCTGTTGCTTCAGCAAATCATGCTATTCCTCTCAGTTTAAAGATCTGAGCTGAAAAGTGAGATAGTAGATTAGACACAGTGAAATCTTCCTGTTTGGGTGGGGGAGGTAATAAATGGACAGGGAGGGAAACAATGTTATCAACTCCTCTCACCTATTTACAACTCATTTAACCTCCCCCCCCAAAAAAAAAATGTAAGAGAGAGCTTGAGTCACCTTGTCCTGGAATTACAGTAGCCTTAGGATGAGGGACACCAGAAAAAATAAAATTGGGAGAAATGGCCTCCTCCTGCTTTTCCTCCATCAGATAGTTGAATTCCAGCCAAGGATTTTCCAATAACTTCCATTCCAATTCAAACAGAGACAGTTATTAACATTACATGTAGTAAAATGATAAGTACAAAACTGCAATATGTTGTAAAACTGCCGAGGCGCCTATATCTTGTACTTCTATTTCATGACCCTAGGACATGCCAGTGACCTCCCTGACAGCTTTTAGTGAACACTAACTCTGGTTTTAAAAATTGCAAGGAAACCATGAATCTGGGCCTACTAAAAATGGGACATAAAAGCAATCCCCATATAGCTGACTTTGCATAACTCCAGATGAACAACCCAGTAATTTTCTGCACATGCTACTTACTATGGCAAGATAATGGCAGAGGTGACCTTTGAATGGCCCAGAGGCACATCTTGAAGCCAAACATCCAAATTACATACACAAGTACTTAACGTAATGATTTTTTTTCATATACCCTTAGAAAATTCTATCCAGAAAGCAAGTGGCAATGACAAAATACTAATAATTAGTTTTTACTCAAGAAATACCCATCTGGTAGATTTTCTTCTACTGTTTCTTTGAAACACTATTGAAAAGAAAGTACACTGTTGGTGGAAGTGTGCCGATTTACATGTTCCCATTACTACTACTACCTTTGTGTTGGAAGCACCTATGAAAACACTTCCAGGTCGAATAGATTAGCCAGTGACATCACAGTTGCCCAGGGATACCCAAGGGGACTCCTTTCATGTCCCTGTTATTTTCCTACCAAAGCGATACCTATTTATCTGCTTGCATTTGCATGCTTTTGAACTGCTAGATGGGTATAGGAACTAGGAAAGCTGACAGGACCAATTGCCTCACCACTTGCCTCTTTCTAGCAGATTATTGTAAAAAAAATTTTTAAGAAAACTTGTCTAACATATTCATAAACCTTTCTCTTTTTTTGCTAATTATGTTCAATTTTTATAAAATTGATTTTTCCTCAGTATTTGATTATCAATGAGCAAGATCATATCAGAAAATTTTTCGGAAAGCTATGATGCAGAATTATTGTATGAATTGGGTTATCTGATTTTGTGGGGGATTGAGACACCCATTTACCAGGGATACAATAGCATTGTTGATGAAGAGGCATTCTACTTCTCTGTTCTGTTCAGAAACTTGAAGTAAAGAGCAAAGTCATGGAGCTCCTCCAACAGCATTCTTCCTACAATATTTGCTTGCTACAAGTTGTTATCTCAAAGTAATCCACATTAAAACCAAAGCCTTTTAAATTCAGAGCCCTGGCTGCACCATTTTGAATGATTTAATATTGTGCTTTAAAAGAAAGAACTGGTTTGGATGAGTTAATTTATGTCAGATGTTCACAGTCTGAACCTTCATGCCCAATTAGTCAAATTAATCTAACTGCATCCCCATCAATGTACACACCTGCATTTTTTGACTGGTTTTAAAATATCATCCTATCTATATTAAGCACTCTTTATTCAGTTCAACTGTTGGCACTTAATTTGTTGATATAGGTTGCTCCTTGAGTTAGCAAACCTTATTAATAAACTTCTATTTTCTAATCCTAATCTGATTATTCTTAAAAGTTACCCACTATAGATTTTTCTGCATTAAAAAAAATCACTGAAATGCTAATGGAAATTGAAAGCATGCTAGATCCTTTTGATTTTAGATGGCTCAATAAATCCTTATTAGAAATATATAAATAAATCAATAAATCCTTATTAGAAATATATCCTTCCATACAAAGACTCCATCCATACCAACAAACACATTCAGTGTGAACAAATACATACGGAATTCAGTATCAACAATTCCCTATATCTAAAATTTATTTTTTGCACATGTACAAGTTCTTGATAGAACTTGAAGAATGGAAAAAGTTATGGGATAGAAATATTAGATTAACTAAAGCTGTATCATATAAAGAAAATTTGTATAAAATGTTTTATAGATGGCACATGACACCAGTGAGACTAGCAAAAATGTTTAAAAATACTTCAAATGTTTGTTGGAAATGCGGCCAAAGACCAGGTACTTATTATCATCTCTGATGGACATGTTCTAAAGCTTAAGATACATTTATGGTTGGAGAAGATGGTTAAAAAACAATTGTTTTTGTTAGGAATGATAGATACCAATTATGATAAAGAGACTGGGTATTTAATATCACATGTATTTAGAGATTAAAGAAAAAGAGCATTTAGTCTACTATAGAACCTGGAATAAATTTCATCAGTGGCTAGACAAACGAATTAGAGAGAAAGGAATGTGATACTTATTTTTTGACCTTATTTTACTAAGAAAAATATTATAGATTGAAAATTTAACATTGTTTACTATAATTTGCTATATCTATTATTGTTATCAATTATTATTCTTACTACTTCTATTGATGTATATCAACCTAGACAATATGCTATTTGCTAAATATTGAATGTAATTGGGGGAAACCCCAACCCCTCCCCCAACTTTCCTGCTATCCCAACCCCACACCCGATCCCTTCATTTTCCTCCTCACTCTTATAAAAACCAATAAAATTTACATTAAAAAAACTTTATGAAACACATTTTATGCCTATGACTGGTTGTATCTTCCTAGTGATATCAACATATTGCTGGTCTTCAGTTTTTTAGAATTCTCAGCCTAGGCCCTAGGATTTATGGGAAGTCATCCCAACTGGATGGTTTTTTAAAAAAAAATATTGTCTGCAAGGAACGGATGCCATTCCAATGCCAAATTGATCTGGAGTTCCTCCATTAAATTTACAAAAACATAACTGATATTTGTCTTTTCTAAAAGCATTTGGATTATAGATTTGTTTCATGGAATGTCTGGAGTGGCACCAGATCAAAGATGTCAGGATGACATTCCCACACAGCAGGTGGCATATGAGCATAACTAGTCTCCAAGGAAAGATCACAGCATCTCAGATTCGGCAAAGGAGAATATTATTGAGCATACTTAAAGAATAGTTGAGAGTTTCTGTTTTTGAAATGTTAATACAAAAGAATGAACCTTTATTCTCAAAGTACAACATATACACAGTGAGATTGGCTGAGCCTCCCTTCATGCCCTCCCACCACAACTCACAGAGACAGCAAACCCTCCATCTTGTTACACCATGTGAGCTAATTGCACAACACACCAGCCTTGCAAGTCAATCATACATAGAGTGATTTCCCGTTCAGGAGCCTGACAGCCCAAGGATAGAAGCTGTTCTTCAGCCTGTTGGTGTGGCTGGGTATTCTTCTATATCTCCTACCTGATGGTAGGAGAGTAAAGAGGTACTGACCAGGATGTGAGTCGTCCCTGAGAATTTTCCTCACTCTTCCAAGCGATGTCATCCAGTGGTGTCAGGGGACAGCCCACGATGTTTTGTGCTGTGCTCATTACCCTCTCTAACATACTATTTTAAACCTCATAGGCTAACATGTGGGTTGAAATTGAATAATTCACTTCCATGGATATGTCCTCAATGTCTAGTGCAGTTATTGACTCAAGAAATGTGCCACGATATGTTCACACTTTATACTATGAGAGAAAGTAGATATAAAATTAGATTTTTTTTACAAATATATTTTACAGAGTTTCTACAGATTAGTATAATAGATATTATATCCTTTCCCACATCAGTTGTCAGCCCTTGGAAATAGACCAAACCAAAAATCAGGCACAGCCAAGATTCCAGAAATGCCTTTTATTGTAATAATAATAATAATAATAATAATAATAATAATAATAATAATAATAATAATAATAATAATAATAATAAGAAGAAGAAGAAGAAGAAGAAGAAGAAGATGATGATGAAGAAGAAAAAGAAGAAGAAAAAGAAGAAGAAGAAGAAGAAGAAGAAGAAGAAGAAGAAGAAGAAGAAGAAGAAGAAGAAGAAGAAGAAGAAGAAGAACAAGAAGAAGAAGAAGAAGAAGAAGAAGAAGTTGGAAGGGATCTTGGAGGTCATCTAGTCCAACCCCCTGCTAAGGCAGGAAACCCTATACCATTTCAGACAAATGGCTGTCCAGTCTCTTCTTAAAAACTTCCAGTGTTGGAGCATTCACCACTTCTGGAGGCAGGTTGTTCTACTGATTAATTGTTCTAACTGTCAGGAAATTTCTCCTTAGTTCTAGGTTGCTTCCCTCCTTGACTAGTTTCCATCCATTGCTTCTTGTCCTGCTCTCAGGTGCTCTGGAGAACAGCCTGGCTTCCTCTTCTTTGTGGCAGCCCCTGAGATATTGGAACACTGCTATCATGTCACCCCTCACTCTTCTCTTCATTAAACTACACATACCCAATTCCAGCAACCGTTCCCTATATGTTTTAGCCTCCAGTCCCCTAATCATCTTTGTTGCTCTTCTCTGTACTCTTTCTAGAATCTCGACATCTTTTTTACATCGTGGTGACCAAAACTGGATGCAATATTCCAGGTGTGGCCTTACCACGACATTGTAAAGTGGTATTAGTACTTCACGTGATCTTGATTCTATCCCTCTCTTAATGCAGCCTAGCACTGTGTTGGCTTTTTTGGCAGCTGCAGCACACTGCTGGCTCATATTTAAGTGATTGTCCACTAGGACTCTGAGATCCCTCTCACAGTTACTACTATCGAGCAAGGTACCACCTATACTATACCTGTGCATTTGATTTTTCCTGCCTAAATGCAGAACCTTACTTTTTTCACCAATGAATTTCATTTTGTTAGATAGTGCCCAGTGTTCGAGTCTGTCCAGATCCTCCTGTATATTAAGCCTATCTTCTGGAGTATTGGCTATTCCTGCCAGCTTGGTGTCATCTGCAAATTTGATGAGTTCCCCATCTATCCCCTCATCCAAATCGTTGATGAAGATGTTGAAGAGCACTGGGCCCAGAACAGAGCCCTGGGGCACCCCACTACACACTTCCTTCCATGTAGATGCAGTTCCATTGAGGACCACACGCTGAGTACGGCCTGTCAGCCAGCTACGAATCCATCTGGTGGTGATGCTATCTAACCCACATTTTTCTATCTTATCAAGTAGTAGGTTGTGATCTACTTTATCAAATGCCTTACTGAAATCCAAGTAAACTATATCTACAGCATTCCTCTGGTCCACTAATTTTGTCACTTGGTCAAAGAATGCAATAAGGTTTGTCTGGCACGATCTGTTTTTGACAAACCCATGTTGACTTTTAGTGATAACTTTGTTCGCATCAAGATGTTCGCTGATTTGTTGTTTGATTATCTTTTCCAGAATCTTCCCAGGTATTGAGGTCAGGCTGATAGGTCTGTAGTTTCCTGGATCTATTTTTTCCCTTTTTTGAAGATGGGAACTACATCAGCTCTCTTCCAGTCCTCTGATAGTTCCCCAGTGCTCCAGGATCTTTGAAAAATATAGTTCAGTGGTTCTGAGATCACGTCTGCCAGTTCCTTGAGAACCTTGGGGTGTAATCCATCTGGTCCTGGTGATTTGAACTCGTCTAGGCTGGACAGGTGCTCACTTACCATTTTCTTGCCTATCTTAACTTGCGTTTCTATTCTGTTTTTTATGGCACTGGTTTTGGTAGGTTGGACTGTTTTTTCCCTTTGTGTAAAGACAGATGCAAAAAATGAGTTAAATAGTTCTGCTTTCTCCCTATTGCTTGTCACCTTCTTGCCACTTTCCCCCACTAATGGACCAATCATTTCCTTAACTTTTTTCTTGTTTCTTATATGTTGAAAGAAGCTTTTTTTGTTATTTTTGACTTTGGTCGCAAGCCTTAGTTCATTTTGAGCCTTAGCTTCCCTCACTTCATCTTCAGTCCAGCCGATCCGAATCCGACCGATTGCGACTAAGGACCTACATTAGGTCTTATCTCGCTGCGATAAGGGTGGCGAGGTCTAATCACTTCGCTACCCTTATCACGTCCGCAGATAATCGCCCGCCCGCTCTGTTTAGGGTGACTCGCTCCCTCCTTAATCAGGAGGTGAGGGAGAAACCCTTGCAGGGTCGTGCCGAGGAGTTTAACAATTATCTGTTGGACAAAATCGCTCGGATTCAGACCGGTCTGGACTCTGACTGGGCAGAGTCTGGCGATCAGGACACGGGCGGTCTTGTCGATATCACCTGGGAGGAGTTTGATTCTGTGACTCCGGAGGAAGTGGACAGGATTATGGGGAGACTGAGCTCCACCACATGTTTATTGGACCCGTGCCCTTCCTGGCTGGTTTATGCAGCCCAGGAGAGGACACGCAGCTGGTTCCAAGCAGTTATATCAGCTTCTTTGAGTGAGGGCAGCTTCCCTGCCGTCTTGAAAGAGGCGGTGGTGAGGCCTCTCCTCAAGAAGCCTGCCTTGGACCCAGCTGTATTGAACAACTTTCATCCGGTCTCCAACCTTCGCTTTCTTGCGAAGGTTGTTGAGAGTGTGGTGGCGCATCAGCTCCCTTTGGTCCTGGATGAAGCGGATTATCTAGACCCATACCAATCAGGTTTCAGGCCCGGGCACAGCACAGAGACGGCATTGGTCGCGCTGGTGAATGATCTCTGGAGGGCTCGGGACAGGGGTCATTCCTCTGTCCTAGTCCTATTAGACCTCTCAGCGGCTTTCGATACCATCGACCATGGTATCCTGCTGCGGCGTCTCAGGGGATTGGGAGTGGGAGGCACGGTCTTACAGGGACGCTCGCAGTCAGTGTTGACAGGAGGGCAGAGGTCGACCGCGAGGTCTCTTGTTTGTGGAGTTCCTCAGGGGTCGGTCTTCTCGCCTCTCCTGTTCAACATCTACATGAAACCGCTGGGTGAGATCATTCGTGGCTTTGGAGTTGGGTATCATCAGTATGCTGATGATACCCAGCTTTTTCTTCCGACCCCAAACCACCCCAGTGATGCCCTCAACGTGATGTCCCATTGCCTGGAGGCGGTTCGGGTCTGGATGGGGAGGAACAGACTTCAACTCAACCCCGACAAGACCGAGTGGCTTTGCATACCTTCATCCCAGGTCTATTCGGATATTCCATCTCTTTCTATGGGGGGTGAATTATTACCCCCCGTAGATAGGGCTCGCAACTTGGGAGTCCTCCTAGATTCACGGCTCACCTTGGAAGATCACATGGTGGCTGTGACTAGGGGGGCTTTCGCCCAGGTTCGCCTGGTGCGCCAGTTGCGGCCCTATCTAAGCCGGGATGATTTATGCACGGTCACTCACGCACTCGTGACCTCTCGTCTAGACTACTGCAACGCTCTCTACATGGGGCTTCCCTTGAGGACCACCCGGAGGCTCCAACTGGTACAGAATGCAGCCGCGAGAGTTGTGTTGGGAGTCTCCCGATACTCCCATGTCACACCTCTGCTCCGTGAGCTGCATTGGTTGTCAGTTGTCTTCCGGTTGAGATTCAAGGTGCTAGTAATGGTGTTTAAAGCCCTACATGGCAGGGGTCCGGAGTACCTTAGGGAACACCTGCTCCGGCGTCTACTTCCCTCCGCCCTGTGCGTTCCCACAGAGAGGGTCTCCTCAGGGTGCCACCGGTCAGAGAATGTCGACTGGTGGCCCCCAGGGGGAGATCCTTCTCTGTGGGTGCCCCGGATCTATGGAACCAGTTACCGGTTGAGCTCTGGACAGCGCCCGATCTTCGCTCCTTTCGCCGCGATCTGAAAACATACTTGTTCGAGCAAGCCGGCCTGGCCTGAGGGGGGATTGGTGGGGTTTTTTACTATTTTTATTGGGTTTTTTTTTTACTATGTATTAACTGTATTTTTAATCGGGCATGTATTTAATTATCTTTTATTTTTTGTAAATCTCTGTGTTTTACTCTTGCCCTGTACACCGCCCTGAGTCCTTCGGGAGAAGGGCGGTATAGAAATTAAATTAAATTAAATCTTTGCAGGCACGGGCTGTTTGCTGATATTCTGCCTTAGTTATGTGCCCCTCTTTCCACTTCTTATACTTGTCCTTTTTATCTTTCAGTTTATCAGAGAGTTCTTTATGCAGCCATGCTGGTTTCTTTTGAAAGCTGTTATTTTTCTTCTTTGTTGGTATTGTGCTAGACTGGGCCTTTATTATCTCACTTTTCAAAATTTCCCAAGCTTCTTGAGTTGTTTTCCCCTTTAGGATTCTCATCCATGGAATTCTTCCCAAGGTCTCTCTAAGTTTATTCAAATTAGCTCTTTTAAAGTCCAAGATTCTAGTTTGGCTGTATTCTATTGCTTGTGCTTCCATAATGTTGAATTCCAATATTGCATGATCACTTCCCCCCAAGGTTCCTGTGGCTTTGACACTTTCTATCATTTCATCTCTGTTAGTGAGAATTAAATCCAATATGGCTAAACCCCTAGTTCTCTTCTCTGCTTTTTGGGAGAGAAAGTTGTCTGCTAGGTTTGTCAGGAATCTGTTAGATCTTCCACTTGGTGCAGAATTTTTCTCCCAGTTGATGTCAGGGTAATTAAAGTCCCCCATTACTATTGTGATGCACTTCCTACATACCTTAGTTAACTGACTAGCAAAAAGTTCATCTATTTCCTCTGTTTGGTTGGGCGGCCTATAGTATACACCTATGGCAATGTCATTTTTTCCCCTTTTATATTGACCCAAATACATTCAAGTTTACAGTTTTCATCATTGTTGTGCTCTATTTCTGTAGAGATAAAGTTATTTCTTATATAGAGAGCAACTCCACCTCCTCTTTTGTTTAGTCTATTTCTTTTAAATAATTTAAATCTGTAATGGCAACAATATCATATCCGCCCTCATTTACCTGAATTTCTAGTTCACCCTGCTTACTGTTCATACTCTGCGCATTGGTGTACAGACATTTGAGTTCTTTATGACTGACCCTGTGTTTACTTGCTACATAACTTGTATGGTGCATAAGTTCCCCTATTTTCTTAGATTGCCGGGGACAGTGATGTTCTGTATCAATTAACTCACTGTCCCCGTTGTTTAGTTTAAATATTCCTTCAGAAAAGCTGTAAATTTATTGCCAAGTAAATAACCAGTAACAGAATAACACAAATATTGAAAGCTTTCCCATTTTTCTTCCAGCCGCATCTTATACTAAGCAAAATCAAGGTGGGCTAATTTTGAGTTTCTTTCTCATGCTTTCCTTTTGGCTTTGTGCAACCTTTTCTGAAAGTACCTCCATAATGACTCGCTCCTTCTTTTCCTATACTCAACATTACATCTATATTTTTTCAAACCACCTCTCCTATCAGAATCATTCCCTTCTCCCACACATAAAGATGGTCCTGACAATTTTCCAAGGGCAATGACAAATCTGGTAAAGAAGAAATAGACAGAGCTGGAAAGTGCCCCTTCTTCTTAAACAACTACCAGCTACAAAGAATCTAAAATAGAGTTTCTTTTTTTTTATCCTGGGGGGAATGTGGCTGCAGAAATTTAAGATAGAATGGGTGATGAGGTTTGACGCATAGACATCTGTTATCCTCTCCCAAAACCTCTCCAATTCAAGATCGTCCTTCCAGTGAATAATATACTTTAAGTGTTCCTACTGTGGGAAGTCAGCTCCCCAGAGAAGGAAATATTAAAAGAGGCAGAAAAGCATGCCCAGGTTTTCTTAATAGCCCCAAGTCTCCCTCCCCCAAGCAGAAACCAACTCTAGAGAAATGCAGATGTAAACCATTCAGGAAGGCTGAAGCTAAGAAGACTTCAGACATCTAAAATCTACATACCCCAGCCCCAGGGAGGTGAGCTGGGACAGACAACCAGCAAGAAAGATGGACACCTAGGCTCAGGACAGAATATGTGACAAAGGAAAGTACAAAGCTTGAAACAGGAAATAACTCCAGACAAAAGAGTCCAGGGGGTATAAAAACCCACTACCCACATGTGCTTGGCCCTTCTTTTTCTGTTGGATCCATCTTTCTGTCTGGCTTTCCTCTGCAATAAACTACAACCTTCTTCCCAAAGCAGTTGCCATGTTTATTCCCCACTTGGAGGAACCATGATGAAGACTTTTCATCCTACACTACCTAGGTCTAGAATGCATTCTACTGTATACTCCAGAATCAGGGTAAGGGGCCAGGAAGAGCAGATGCTGAATGGAAGGGGCAGGGCAGGTCATCCTGAAGAAGGAGCAACTGGTGGGATATCAAATGAATCCTCATTGAATCAGACAATTGTAGATGGAAGGCAACTTGGTTGATGCAGTTTATAGTTAGGAAGAAGCCAATAAACTTTGAACCCAGCTTCTTGGATGGGTAGGAGGAAGGTAAAATTTTACAGAAAGTCACACTGAACCCTCCATCTCAATCTTGTCTATTCCTGCCCTTGTCCTATCTGTTCCTTTAAGAGAAGGTGAGCAGCCTATTTCTCTTGGAGAAAGAGAATCCTGAGGAACAATGGAAGCAGAGCTCCAAAGATTAATATATCGGAGTTGTAGCTCTACACCAGGGGTCTTCAAACTTGGCCCTTTTATGACTTGTTGATTTCACCTCCCAGAATTCCTCAGCCATTGTGCCTGGCTGAGGAATTCTGGGACTTGAAGTCCACAAGTCATAAAAGGGCCAAATTTGAAGAGCCTTGCTCTAAACTGTTTGAAAGAGGGATGAGCTGATAGAATAACACAGTAAGTTCTTAGAAATTCTGCAAGAGGCAAATAATTTAGTGCAGGTTCACTAATAGCCTAAGTTCTGCTCAAGTAAAATATTTGCCTTCTTTTATTGTCTGTTTGATGCCAGATAATGAGAGGATGACAAATGAATGTGAATGTTCAGTAATTAGAAAAGCTCCTTCCAAAACCTGGACATAAATTGAGAATCATGATCCAAGATCACATGATTAATTAAGCTCCTATCCCTATCATTTGACTCAATGTTAATGCTTCATGGGGAATAAAAGGTTAATACCTCATCAGGAATAATATGAGCCATCTTGCTAAACAAATCCACTTTTTGGTGACGTTTAATGATCCCTCAGAACTTTGTCTGCAGACAGCAAGGTGCCTTGTGGTTCTGTCACTATATTCAGTGAAGTTTCAATGCCTCCCTGGTGAGACAGTGGTCAGATTTTCAAGACTGATGTAAGTCTATAGAGGCAGGCGAGGTCAAAAATTAAGCAAGGCAGAGAATTCTCTTTATTGTAGAATGGTAAAGAAAGCCTATCCAAGAGAATGATGACTGCTGGATATCTTGGAGTAAAAATACCAGCCGGATTTAGAGCCAAATATGGTCATGTTCATTTTTTTATATAGCTAATCCTTGACTTACAACCATTCTTTCAGTGACCATTCTGTTACAATGGCACTGAAAAAAGTGACTTTGTTATGACTGTTTTTCACACTTAAGACTGTTGCAGCTTCCCTGTGATCAAAATTCAGACACTTGGCAACTGGCATATCTTTATGACGGTTGCAGCATGCTGGGGTCATGCGGTCACCTTTTGTGACCTGCTGTCAAGCAAAGTCAATGGGGAAGCCAGATTCACTTAACAACCATGTTACTAATTTAATAACTGCAGTGATTCACTTAATAACTGTGGCAAGAAAAGTTGTAAAATGGGACAAAACTCACTTATAACAACTATCTTGTTTGAGCTCAATTGTGGTCATCAGTCAAGGACTACCTGTATTGAGTATTTTGTATTGCCATCACTAATGGGATCTCAAAATAGATTGCAAAAGTGCCTATAAGCAACAGTAAAAGTGTCTTTCACACAACCAGAGCAAGTGTGGAGAGATTTGATTTATTTGAAAGGCTAGGAATAACCCATTTTCTGATGAAACTGAGGGAGGGAAGCATAACAAAAATCTCTCTGTGCCCCTTGACATTAGCCTTTTCTCTATGGACGAAGACATAGGGAGTCACTGCTGCTATATTAGATGCATGGTTTGCCCAAACATGCTTCAGGCGAACCCACTCAGTCAGAGACTGTCCCTACTTGTATTTTATCCTTTTTCAGAGAATAGTAAAAGGCAGAATGTAGAGAAAAACAACCCATTTTTGGGGGGGAGAAAAGCAAAATGAGAGAAATTGGGAAGGGGGGAACCTGCGGTGGGGCCAGGATGTAAGACCTGCCGGTTGAACATTCTATAATTCTTCGTACATTATTAAAGCAAAACTTGGGTCTGTTATGTATGTACGTATATGTGTTCTCTCCTGCCCTGCTTTTATCATTTCAGGACATATTTTCATTTTTGTGTTTTGGCACCACATAACCTAAATGTTTTTCCCTTTTAAATTCTTTTAGGTAAAGGTCAACTCTGGGTTGCCAATCCTGCTGCAGATGTTTTAAAGGGTTTCATATTTCAATAGCTATAACATTGAATTTGGTGAGGCAAATGGATTCTGTGCTTTTTCTCATGTTGTTTTACAACCATGAAAAGGTTGACATGAATTACACACGTGTCCTCAAAGAATCTCATATATTTTTGTCTAAATCAATAATACATGGACCTGAATTTCCAGCAAACCCATGAAATATGAAGATATTCTAAGGCATTACTGGTCACAGCTGACAAACATATCTTTTCTTTAGAGAAGACTGTCTTGGTTTTGCAGATATGAGGATGATTTGTGCTCATGGTTTCAATTTCTACCCTCACATATTTAAGCAGTTTATATTCAGGATTACATCTGATGCTTTCAAAATGTTATAGCTGAATCTTTCTTTAAATGTCTACAAATCAAGTCATGCTGAAGGATAGCATAAAAATTGGAGAGGGTTCTGCAGCTCCAGAAAACCGTGGTGGACGTGGATCACTGGGACCCTTCCCAGCTGGGTTCCAAGGTGGGAATGGGAGTGAAAGAACATTACTTACACTTATAGATTACTTCCAGTGGAGCGAGATAGAGTGGGGAGAGATAGATCCTTCTTTCAGTCTCTCAGAAGTATTCATGATATACTCCAAGACCAACTCAGGGGACTAGGAATGAGAAGCATGATGTAGTGCCATGGTTCTCCTTCCAGGATCAGTTCCAGTCAGTTTTGATAGGGAGGGAGAGGCCTAGCCTAAAACTCTTTTTATGTAGGGTCCTTCAGGACTCTATATTCTCCCTGCTCTTGTACATGAAGCCATTGGGTAAAGTCATTCACCAATATGGCGTGAAGTACTATATCATCAGTTAAGTGATTATGCTCAGTTATGTATCTCTATTCTAGGCCAACTAAACACTGCTTTTGGAGTCCTTATAGGGTTCTGAATGGGAAAGAGTATGCCTCAGCTCAATACTAGCAAAAGTCCTTTAAGTTTTAGACTCCTGGATATCAGATTTTTCTATTTTTAGTTCTGAATGGAGTAGCACTGCTTCCATCCAAACTGGTACACAATTTGAGAGTCCCCCTAGATTCACAGCTATTGTTTGAAGAACAGGCAGCAACCAAGGATAGGTGGGTCTTTTGCATAAATTCATCTGAGATCCATTCATCTGGATCAGGAAGTCCTGTTCATGGTAACTCATGCCTTAGTCACCTTATGAAAAGTTTGCTGCATTGTGCTTTATAGCAATAGCAATAGCATTTATCTTATATACCACCCTACAGTGCTTTAAAGTACTGTCTGGGTGGTTTATAATGTAAGCATTATTTGTGTATTGTCCCCAATAATCTGGGTCTTCATCCTAGAGTGCCATAATTCTACTGTCTATTCTTGTTTTAGCTATTTCTTGTTCCATTTTGGATCCTATGTTCTCTATCTAGAGTCACATTAGTGAAATGGCTAAATATATAAATTAATGTGATATAATAAATACATAGTGCAATAATGCAGAAAATAAATATGCAGCAGTCTTAGGGGCATAGTGTTAAACAGAAGCAGGAATTAACCAATGGGAGGAAAAAAGATAAAATAATTAATTTGATTCACTAACTGAAATCTCCTAAAGGTTATAACCTAGTACATCAAACAAGCCTAATTGCTACATATAATAGCTCACTAGAGACTCCAAATGAGAGAAAACAGTCCTTAGGATGCTTAATAGGCAACTCCCCAAAAGCTAACATTTGACCCTCTTGAATTTTAATAACTTCTCATTGGAATCTAATAGTTCTAATTTTGGTTAAGATCAGAGTGTATTGTGGTGGCTTTTGCTTTTCCAGCTCCACCACCCAAGGCTTTTTGTAAATCTTTTGCACTTTCAAGTCACTTCAATTTTGTTTTCCCATGCTAGAGATCATGCTTGGAGATTCATGTCTACATGCCTCCATAATATCTCTTCCTCCACTATTTACCTTAACACTCCCTTTTTACATTAAACTAAATTCTCTGATTCTTTCTTCAGCCAAAATTAAATAAATTCAGTAGTCACTTTTCATAGTGAAATGGGTAGCATATAAATTAAATAAATATGCCTAATTTAATTAATACCTATTATAGCCCTGGTATTCCTGCTTTTGTTTTCTTCCCCTTCATCTTGTGTCATAGTTCACGTTTGTTGTCTATACCAGGGTCATGAGAAGCACAAGAATTCAATCCTTGATTTCACCTGATTTCACTGTAACCAAAGCTTTCATTTCATACAGAAGCAGTAACCAGCAGTAGCAGAATTCTTTCCTAAAGATTCCATCAACTTTGCTTCAGGAAATCTCCTGCAAGTTTGGGATCCATGGAAGCCTCTTGGAGTGTTTTGCTTATCCAGTTGAGAGGAATCTAGCACTCTTGCTATTACTTCATTCTCACAGCTAACAATTATGAATTGCAGTCTGGAATAGCTTATTGGAATCTCCACAGAGAGTAGTACAATAATATGACAGCATAAAACACCGATAGGATGTTACTTTCATTCCTGAATACATATTGATAGTCTAACCAAAATGTTAGACTGATGAACTCCTGGTCTATCCTTCAGCAAGGCTCTTCTAATTCTTTTAATATATCAAAGGCTGACATCATATTCTGCTTCATTAATTAAGATCTTCTAGCAGTCAAGGGAGGCACACACAAATGTTATATTTGCAGGATATAGCTGACTGAGACATTTCTTTCCCTAGCAAATTAACTATAGTATGTGCTGGCAGTCCAGTATCCAGAGTATTTTAAGTAATTGTCTTGATAGTCATGCTTATAGCCCTCAAAGTTTGTGAAATAGAAAACTGTCACTTCTCTTTATAGATTTAGATTTTTACAATTTATGAATGGGATGGCACAACAGGGCTATATGCTTATAGCCCTCAAAGTTTGTGAAATAGAAAACTGTCACTTCTCTTTATAGATTTAGATTTTTACAATTTATGAATGGGATGGCACAACAGGGCTATATGCTTATAGCCCTCAAGGTTTGTGAAATAGAAAACTGTCACTTCTCTTTATAGATTTAGATTTTTACAATTGAGATGAGGGGGGAAAAACAGCATGGTGCCCAATCAGGATCAATGCCACCATGGAAAGAACTAGAGGATCTGGCCCTTTTCTCTTTCCTTTATGGACATGGAGATGTACACGAAAGGGAAATAGTGACAGACATATAATTCCTAGAAAGGACCCGTTTCCCAAAGGAGTCATTGGGAAAGAAGCCAGACTACTATATCTCCAAGGTATCTTCCAACCATTATACATTATATCATTTCAAGACGTGATTCTATGCTGCTGATTGGGTTATTTCAAGGGTTAAGAGTTAGTCCCTCTGAGTTGTTTAATCCAGGCAGCTTTGCACATCATGCTAAACTAGGTTTAATAAAACACAGCTGTGGAATTTATAAAACATACTACACTTTTTTAAAAAAAAAAGCTACTGTAGCTCCCTAAGGAAAATGGCAAAGATCAATCTCACAACAGGATGAATATCAACCTCATTTTAATCTAATCTAGTATGTTGTGCCATCCCATTCATAAAGAAAGGTCCTTTATTCATTCATAAAGTCTTTTATTCATTCATAACAGAAATGGCAAAGAATAGGAAACAGACTTGTCGGTTGTTAAATGGCTCCTTAGCACACACACACAAAAAAAGATCAACTGTTATAAGATCACTTAGCTAAACACTTCCCAGGGCATCTTCTCTGATTAAAGGTTTGCAAGAGTTATTGAGTTTTAAATTAGGGACCCTTTAATAAAACAGCAGAATGTTCTTATCTGATTGCCCCAGCATTGATTATACTAAAGAGAGTTATCCTCAAAACAAGGCCAATAGTTTTACATATACTTAAAAGAAACATGATTCACTGTTAGAATTCCTGTAAAGTGATTTTGTTCATTAAATTTATATGACATATTCACAGAAAGTAAATACAGACAGTTAAGAATGCTCTCTTTGTCTCTACCCCACTCCATCTCGAACAAAAGGAGATTTTAAGCAGTGGTGGGATTCAACTGGTTTGCACCACTTCGACAGAACTGGTAGCTAATTTTTTGTTGCCCAGGCCCAGAATGGACTTCCAGCAGTGGCATCCACACAGAGAACCGGTTGTTCACATATTTGAATCCCACCACTGATTTTAAAGAGGGACGCGGTGGCTCAGTGGGTTAGGACGCTGAGTTTGTCGATCAGAAGGTCGGCAGTTTGGCGGGTCAAATCCCGAGTGCCGCGTAACAGAGTGAGCGCCTGTTACTCGTCCCAGCTTCTGCCAACCTAGCAGTTCGAAAGTATGTAAAAATGCAAGTAGAAAAATAGGGACCACTACGTTGGGAAGGTAACAGCGTTCTGTGCGCCTTTGGCGTCTAGTCATGCCGGCCACATGACCACGGAGACGTCCTTGGACAAGCGCTGGCTCTTCGGCTTTGAAACGGAGATGAGCACCGGCCCCTAGAGTCGGAAACGACTAGCACCCATGTGCGGGGGGAACCTTTTACCTTACTGATTTTAAGATATACTGTACCTATTTATCTCTTCTATCTGCTACTCACTGCTCCTCATGGTCTCCCATGGCCATACAAAGAAAATTCCCCTTTAATGGAATGAGAAAATGAAAGCAAAGAGTGTTATACAATATGCAGATTTATTTATTCTGGTAGAAAGAACAAGGTTATCACTACCAGTGGCAGAGTTCTTTGAGCATAATAGTGTAATAATAATCATGCCCTCTAAAATATTTCCAAAAAATCCATGGAAAATACAGCCTATGTCTCCATGCATATTTAATTTAATTACCCTGAATGCACAATGTGTGAATGTCCCAAAGGTGCTTTTTCAAGAGGCAACTGGACTTTGTTTTTCTTTGAAGAAGTTTTGCTTCTCATCCAGAAAGCTTCTTCAGTTCTGACTGGATGGTGGAGAGCGGAAGAATTTATATTCCTTGCAGACAGCTGGTCATTTGCATTCTTTTAGAGAGTCGTTGAGGCCACTTGGAGATTTGTCTGTGTCCTCAGGGTCACCTGAATAGTGCAAATGGGTATGGAGCCTTCCTGGAATTGCTGAAATGAGTGTTGTGCAGCTGTGCTTTCTGCAGGATGTTTTTTGTCCTGTGTCCCTTCACTGCTGAACATGGGAACAGGCTGCTGGAGATGAGTCTGTGTTGTCTGCATCTCAAATTGAAGTGCAAATGGTTCCTGTAGTCTGCAATTCTTCTGGAAATCTGTTCATACTCCTGCACCATTCACAGGGTGTTCATCCTAAGATTAAATGTCTATGGAGATTCTCAGCCATCCATTTGCACTACTCAGGTGACCCTGAGGACACAGACAAATCTCTAAGTGGCCTCAATGACTCTCTAAAAGAATGAAAATAACCAGCTGTCTGCACCAAATATGAATCTTTCCATTCCCCACCATCCAGTCAGAGCTGAAGAAGTTTTTTGGATGAGAAGTGAAATGTCTTTAAAGAAAAACAAGAAAGCACCTTTCGGACAGCCATGACCTGGATGACTGAGAATCTTTATAAGACAATGCTGTAAAGGAAGTATTAATATGACTTTTTTTAAGACAAACACACCAAACCTTCAAGAAACAGAAATTTGAACATTTATCATACCTAGGGATGTTTACCTCAGGCCTTTAAATCTGAGATTATTTTATTTTCTGTGAGAAAATTCTGTACATAGCAATGAATGTTGAAGACTATTCACTATCAGAGATTGGCATATGAGTTTTAACAGCAATAGCATTTAGACTTGTATACTGCTTTACAGTGCTTTACAGCCCTATCTAAGCAGTTTTCAGAGTCAGAATATTGCCCCCGCAATCTGGGTCCTCGTTTTACCAACCTCGAAAGGATAGAAGGCTGAGTCAACCTTGAGCTAGTGAGAATCAAACTGCCGAACTGCAGTACTGCATTCTAACCACTGTACCACCATAGCTCATAGAATATAGATGTTTGAAAGTTTCAAGGGCAGTCATAACTAAATCAGTGGGCAAAATTTTTGAAAATGGCTTTCATCCAAGAAAATGTGACATCCAAGAAATGTAACAGACTCAGTGAAAGGATCTTCTGACTCCTCATATGTATTCCAGACATGCAGGAGGATTCATCTTCTATTTAATATTTGCTCTTCCTTCTGGTCCTCCATTCCGACATAATTGTAACTATGTGTCAGGAAGTTATGGAGCTTGAAGGTTTGCTGTGTTCATTTGTTTTTTATTTGTTACTGGCTATTATTAACACTAAAGCAACACTGCAGTATGGCTTTAGATATTGTTAGATATCCAGAATGAATGTTATCACTTTCAAAATATTTTAAATAAAAACAAGCATTCATCTTCCACAGTTTCATCATGAATCAAGATACTGATCTGGTTTGCCTTACTAGTTCTTGAAGGGATGATTTAGAGATGTATGTAAGTAGTTTTCCTTACCTGGATTTTCAATGTACTCCAGAGTAACTGTACAAAAAGGATATTTTCTGGGAATTTTGAGATTTTTTTTTTGCTGTACCTTGAATCGTGCAAGATCATATTTCTGAAATTACTGATTTTGGCAGCATTTGTTTCCTTAAAAAATAATTAAGATAGTTGTGTTAAGTCAAAATAGGCAAGGAATTGTTATAAAATCACCTTTCCACTTTAGATGAATTTAAATTGCCAAGACCAGATGATTTACATCCCAGAGTTCTGAAGGAGCTGGCAGATGTGAACTTAGAACTAGTGAACAGAGCATGAGGAGAACTGCCAGAGAACAGGAAAGGAAGTGATATGGTTCCAATCTACAAAAAGAGAGAAAAACATGGAAACTACAGATCAATCAGCTTAACATCAATACCTGTGAAAGTCCTGGAAAAGATAATCGAGCAGTGGATTTGTGAGCATATAGAAATGCTCATAAAGTGATTATCAGAAGCCAACATGGGTTTGTTAAAAACAGATCAAACCTTATTGCCTTCCTTGACAAAGCGATCAAATTAGTGGATCAGGTAAATGTTATGGATATATTAAAAGGTAAAGGTAAAAGTTCCCCCGCACATGCGTGCTAGACGTTTCCAACTCTAGGGGCCAGTGCTCATCTCCGTTTCAAAGCTAAAGAGCCAGCGCTTGTCCAAGGACATCTCCGTGGTCATGTGGCCAGCATGACTAGATGCCAAAGGCGCACGGAACGCTGTTACCTTCCCACTGTAGTGGTCCCTATTTTTCTACTTGCATTTTTATGTGCTTTTGAACTGCTAGGTTGGCAGAAGCTGGGACAAGTAACAGGCGCTCACTCTGTTACGCAGCACTCGGGATTCGACCTGCCAAACTGCCGACCTTCTGATTGACAAGCTCAGCATCCTAAGCCACTGAGCTTTTATATTAAGATTACAGTAAGGCATTTAACAAAATAAACCACAATCTACTTCTTGGTAAGACAGAAAAAAGTGGAATAGACAGTACCACCACCAGATGGATATGCAGTTGGGTAACCAACCAGACTCAGTGTGTAGTCCTCAGTGGAACTAAATCTCCATGGAGGGATGCATGCATTGGGGTACCAAAAGGTTCTGTTTTGGGCTTGGTTTTCAAGAAAAGATTGGACAATCAGTTGTCCAAGATGATATAAGATCTTCTGCCATAATAGAGGATTGGACTAGAAGTATCTTCCAGTCCTCTGAGTCTATTCTAGTGTATTCTAGTATATTCTAGTCTAGTCTAATCTAGTCTAGTTTAGTTTTTCTTGACACATTTCCCAATTACTCCCTATGCACAACTAAAAAGGTTGAAAATCTAACTTCAGGTCTTCTGGTGATAATACTGCCATAGTGACATGTTCTCTTCTGCCTTGGAAGGAAAATATATAACCAGATTTCTAAGTAGACTATCATACTCTCCAGTTCCTTGACTAAATTATATTTTCAGGGTTTAACCTGGGCGATTTGAAAGAGTCACAATTTTATAGATATGCTATAGAGGGTTGCCTGAAAGATTCCTTGGGTAACTCTTGCTCCTATCCCAACAACATCAATGAGCCATGTAGTAATTCCACTTTCTTCATAGAGTCAGTTCTTCAATTATTCACACATTCAACATTTTTAGATTTGTGCAAGTTTTGCCAAATTTGCTTTCAGGTTTGTGTGTGAGCTCCTGAAAAAGATCATAGAATTGGAAGGTTCATAGTGATTATGATATCTATCATCTGTCTTAAGATCATCTATTCAGTTCAGGATTCACTAGAATATCTCTGGTAGATAACCACCCTCTGATACACAATAATAAAATAAAGTGTAAACTCAAGATTCAGAGGCAAATAAGTGGTTGAGATCTATGCCTTAAGAGGTATTTCATACCAGTTTCCAGTTTATGAAATAGGAATTCTCATAAAATTCATTCTTACCATTTTGTATTCTGTAATGCAAGTGTTCCATTAACCTAATTGTTAAAAGGAAATTATGCAAGGCATTTGGAACACATGCAAAGTATATTAATAAAAAAGCTAGGATGTAGTAATACATATTGGTGACAAAGACCTCTTAACTTACAGAGGTAGAAAATTACTAGGAGGATTTTATAAGAAAATATATATGTAAGTTTGTGCATACAAAGTTGTGAAAGCTGTGCGTGGTGCAAATGTGATAAGCAAATATTTTTTTAAAAAAGAATCCGTAATTTATTTTAATTTCTTTTCTGGATCTTGCACGAGGCCTTCAATATCTTTCCTAGTTGTAAAATAGTAGAGTTGCAAGACAAGCCTGTTCACGCATAGCAGAAAATAAAATGTGAATTACTGAAATTGGAACAGCCACAGTTTTTGGACTTATGTTGGGTTCAAGTTAGGAGAGAGACACAGATATTCCTTTTTGTAAAGTAAACTAAGCTATGGAGAAGCTTTTTTTTCTTTTGATGAGTGATACACAGTTATCTTGGTGTTACTTCATACATTTCTCATTTCACAAAAAACTTATTTATAAAACCATAAATAAGGAAGAAACTTCAGTAACCATCTCTTTTCAGTCCCTAGGAGTCACTAGCATCCTTCATGGAAATATAACTAGCATTTTTTTCCTCAAAAACATCAAGTGAAAAATAGTTGCACAGCCTTATGAAAAATTGTGACATCCCATTTAAGTTAGTAGTTACTTAAGTATTTAATGCACCTTTAAACTCCATTTAGGGATGGAAAAATATCCTCAACATACCTTAGAATAAATTGGGTTTTTATCAACCATTCCTTGCAAAGCTTTGCTGGGGGGGGGGGCAGGGGTGCACACACACATACATGCAAACAAACACAAGTGTAAGCAATTATTTCCAGGTTTCTGTGCCAGCACCCACCTTCCCAAGCAAATTTATGTTTGCAATATCTTGTGGATTACTATAGTTTTACATGAATAGCCCTGAGCATTGCTTTATAATGGAAGAATGAGATGTTCAGAAAATTAATAAGCAAATATCCATTACATAAATAAATGGACTTCACTAATAAGAGAGCTGGTTTAGTCTGGCATAAATTTTGTGTAAGTATTTAAAATTAATTCTGAGGGCTATCACAAAGTAATACACGGAATTTAGTCCACTGTGCCCTTTAGTTTCTGTCATCTAGTTTTTCCTGATGGGGGTGACTGTTTTATTTCTCATGTATTTCTACAAGGTAACATGCACTTTAGCATTTATAATGTTTATGAATGTTCTTAGTGGATTTTATTATTTCATTGGTGAATTTCTCGTTAAACAATTCAATGCTCCTTGGATTTTGCTACTCGTTTTGCTCTTCTATCATTTTAATGGTGTTTGTAGGACCCTTTTAGAGTTGATGAGATAAGGCAGAAGGCCAGCTCTACCACTGGATAAAGTAAGGCACCGGTTGATCTTTTCTGGATGGCATTTGAAGGGTAAATGGACACTTGCTATATGATCTGGTTATTATATTGATACTTATTCATCTTGATTCTATGCTTTTAATCGTGTATTTTTATGCTGCAAACTACTGGAGTTGTTTTAGAATAGACTTACTATTAAGGGGTAAATTTCAGGCATTAAATGTTGTAGAGAATGCCAGTGAAATGCTGGAGAACAATGTGTGCCTTGTGGCCCAACCTTAAGCCTTATTCCATGGCACTAAAGTTTTCCTGTTTCCTCTTCCTGTCAGTTTTGTTAGGTTTTGTACATGGAATGTAGCAGTAACTAATGTCCCAAGTGACAAGACTCCAAAGATAAGCAAGCCTGGGACTGGCAGGCCAGCAGGAAATTAGGATAGTTGAAAATACATCTCTGAAGAAAGCAGTGGCAAACTATTCCTGTACTGCTTCTAAGAAAACTGCATCAATATATGACTCCACCAGAAGCTGAACTCAAGGGAGAGGTGACCTACCGAGAATGGGAGGAAACACCTTAGCTTTAGGTAGCAAAAGGTCTTGGCAGAGTCCTGCACAGGATTAGATTAGATTAGATTAGATTAGATTAGATTAGATTAGATTAGATTAGATTAGATTACATGATGGATAGGTAGATAGAGATAGAGGAGAGAGGAGAGAGAAAGAGATTAAGAGAGAGATGATAGTTTCTTGAGGGGACAATCAATCTATTAGGCTTGGAGTTAAGTTTACAGTTGGGTTTAGGGGTAGGTTTAGAGGTAGAGGTGGATTAGGATTGTGGTTATGATTAGGGTTAGGACTAGGATTTATGTTTAGGTTAGGGTTGAGGTTGGGGTTAGAGTTAGAATTAGGGTTGGGATTAGGATTAGGATTCATTGTAGTTGAATTTTAATTGAAATGGGATTTTCCCATACATTTCTCTGTATTCACAAATACGTGCAAATGTAAAGCAGTCGTCCTAAATCTAACCCTATTTCAGTTTTACTGGGAATTGGATTTTTCATGTAATTTATAGTGGTCCAAAAAAAAGGTCCAAATGCAAAGCTCACAGCTTCATTTTTCTAAAAGAGCCTTTGCTATTCTAACCCTGATGTCAATTTCCAGCTCTGATTGCAAGGATTTAATTCTAACCCTAATCATAATTCTAGTTTAATTTTGACTGGAAATGGGATTTTTCGATGTATTTTACTGTCATTCACAAATAAGTGCAAACTGTCACCCTCACTTTCCTTAGAGACCCTCTAATGAATCTAACCCTGGCATCAATTTTCAGCCTTGACTCCAAAGAAACCTAACCCTAACCCTATCCCTGATCTTAGCTTAATTTTCACTTGTACTGAAGATTTCCCATGCAATTTAGTGTGGCACACAAATAAGTTGGAACAGAAAGTTGTCACCCTCCCTTCCTTTCCTTAGAGACACTTTGCAACCCTAAACAGTATCTTCATCTCATTCCCATTTGATTTACATGCAGTCAGCTTTTGTGTTCTGAAAACTATCAACTAATACAATTCATTTTGAAGCTATTTCATTTCTGTCAAGGAACAGTGAAGTGCAAAGCGTAGTTTCTTTACTTAATGGAAATGAAGGAGGGATTACATTCTAATCAGCTCACAAAATACTAACAGAAATCAAAGAAAGATTGAAAAGTTGTGAGCCGCAGATGCACATAGATTTTCCAGCTGACAGGTTATCCTGATCTTTCTCAAGCTGCACTCTTCATTTTAGCTAATTTTATTAAGGTTCAAAAAATTAATTGAAAGAAATGAAGAGCTGAAAATTGCATCTGAAATTAATCTGTTTTTATTGAATCACATCACATATGACTTTTTTTAAAATTTTTGATCTACAAATCTCTTTCAGATTATATTGACTACAAACCATTAGAGAGAAATTGTGAGTTTCTTGACACCTTCAGAAAACCAATTTTATTTCAGAGAAAGATGAAATTCATAGCCAACAAAATCAACTCATTTGTGTGCATTTATTTATCGGTAGAGATTGTCTGACATGTCCACCCCTAACTTGCATTTTGCCTAGCTCACTTTGGGAAAAAGTCCTTAAATGCAATTTTCCAGGCATGTAAATTTTCAGATATGCGAGACTTTAAGGATTTGCTGGAAAATGGCACTTCACTCGCAAGGCTATTCTGGCTCCATGGAATTATTAAAGTTTTCAGGGCTTCTCACGACATTTGCTTTTCAAAGACAATTTTCCCTTGCAAACGTCATCATCTGGCTAACTGACAAATAAGGCTTAAAAGCACTCTCTGTGTGCTACTAAGCTGAAAGAATATGGACAGCACTATACTGAAAGTACATTTTTATTTGTAGATAGTGAGGGCAAAGTTGACTTTAAAATTCATTGGGATGATTTGCAAATGGGAAGGCTTGTGGTATGGCAGACTTCACTGTTTATCTGCTTTTTCCCTAATTGCTAAACTATAAAGCAGTCGCTCTAATTCCTTGCAAGTCAAAAAAACAAACAAACCAGATTCTACTTTGTCTTAAGTAAATTGGAATTCATGAATTATAGGGGGAGGGAGGGAAGAGGGGAGGAAGGAAGGAAGGAAGGAAGGAAGGAAGGAAGGAAGGAAGGAAGGAAGGAAGGAAGGAAGGAAGGAAAAAGAGAGAGAAGAAACTGTGGATGAGTTGATGATGCTAAACCATGAGAAGTATAGCTGATCAAAATCAGCATTCCTCCAATGGAAGCAAAAAGAAACAGTAGTAAACTTGAAAATATGTCATTGCATCTATTTTAATTTCCTTGTTGCCTTCCCTGCATGGAATCTGACCTTCTTAGAATCTTATGTATCCAGCTGTCTGCACAAAAGGCTCATTCATGGCTTAGTCGAGGAGGAAGGGCAAGGAGGGAATAAACCCACCCCATAGAACTACAAACACAGGAAAATTAGGAAACCACAACATGTTCCCAAAGAAGTTCTGTACACCTACCAATTCTTGACAAAGGGCATCTGCAGTTTGAGGCATGTAATAAAATGCAAATGAGTGGCAGTGGAAGAGCTGGAGTCGAAATGTTTTATTTCAAACATGGATGATGGGTTTTTGGTTTTTAGGGGGAAACACTCCCCCCCAATGTCACTGGAAAGAAGCAAAAATAGAATAGACAGTTACTTCCTCTCTCTCCAATTCCCTCTAGTTGTTGTTTTCAAGCAATTACAATGAGATCTTGCATACAGTATGCTCAAGAAATTCAGTGGACTCCCAAAATCACTTCCAACAGGAAGCATGTGTCACCACACAATAGCTAAGAGCGCTTGCTTTTTGTTTCAATTTGTTTGTTTCTTTTGAAAGGAATGATGGTTGTGTGGGGTTTGGAGACACTTTGAAAACTGATTGTTTGCAGTTCCCTAGGGACCTAGCTTTTCTATGACAGCCAAGATTGGGCTACTCAATCAATCAATCAATATCTAAAATTGTGCAGCGTTGATGACGAATGCAAAGAAAAACCCCAAAGAATAAATCCAGTTAGTTGTGCAATAGCTTTCCCAGATTTGTCAGCTTCAGAGGTCTTCAGATTTGATCGTTTCAGTTGACATGGCATTACCTGGAAATTACTGAACTTGTAGTCACAGGTTTATGGAAGGCACCAGGCAGAGAAAAACTGTTGATGAACAGGGCTTAATCATACAGTGCCAGTTTTTTTAATTGTTTCCTGGAATATTGAAACAATGGAGAAAAAGACAGAAATATAGCTCTAAAGGCCTTTAAAATAAAAATTTATCTGACCTTTTTATGCATTTTTTAAAAAAATGTCAGTGTGGTTTCGGTACATCCCTATTCAACCTGACCATTTGTGTTTGTTTGTTTGTTTTTATTAAAGCCAGGCCTTGCAAAATGTTTGTTACAATAGGCACTAGAAAAAAAATCATTTTTTAAAGGATTGACAGTTCACTACGCTCTCCTTTTTCACTATCTTTCTTTCTTGGTATATTTCTGAACCCCTGAAGTAGCAAGATTGGAGAAGTAATGCAAAATAGGTTTCTGATCACATATTAAGGCAGAGTACAAATATTATTGTATCTTAACCAATATATGTTCCCACACATTTGGAGGGTTACAAAAACATGCAAATGTTACCATTTTCTGGGTACTTTTCTCTGCCCATTTTAAAAAAACCCATCTAGGATTTTTCATCTCTGAAGCATCCCACAGCAGAAAACGTAATTTTGGTTGAAGATAATCTTACTGCTTTAAGGTAACCTACTGAATGGAACCTTTGAAACCACATTACTGCCCCCACAAAGGTCAGAAGACTCTATTATTGTAATCTAAAGGCTATTCAGTCAGCAAATGGCTTCCAAAATGCATTTGGCAGCTGAACTTCAGTCCCTAGTGGGAAGCTATCTGTTCAGATCATATAGTTTTATCATGAATTTCATGCATTTAAAGATCCAGGGTTATTGAAACTGTGAACATCTCTGACCTGTTCATGAAAATATTTGGCCCTCAGAAAAAGGACCAAGAAACATCCATGTTGCTGAAGGTCATCCCTTGGAATGTGACTTCTGGAACAGGGTTTTTCCCCAGCATTCCAGATACGGGAAGGAGAAAAGCTTGGCTGCCAAAGAGGTGAGGAATTCAACTATTGTTCCATAGAGGAAAAGCATATGATGGTGATGGGTGACATTGTTGAGGTGAACAGAGTCAGCAATCTGCAGACTAGACAAGGAAATATGACATCTCCCAGGAGCACAAATGTAGGATATCATGGGAGACTGACCTGACTAAGCAAATCTAGTAGCCAGTGTCTCTTTCTTCTGTTTCATGTTGAGACAAATGACATCAAAAAGATCCTGGAAAAAATATTTAGGTACTACAAGGAGTTAGGCAAGAAGGCAAGAGTTTGCAACACAGGTAATGGTTTTGTCCATACTCCAGCTGAAGGTCATTGTCCAAGAAAGGAAAAGAAAATTCTGGAAATGAATTGCTAGCTTAAGGAATGATGCTATCAAGAAAATTCTGGATGCCTGGCCCATAGTCTACACTATCTATAGGAAGGGTTTCTGATAAAAGATAGCTTCTATTATGGTTACTACAGGCCACCCAACTAAGAAGAAGTTATATATTAAATCTTCACACAACTTCCGATAGCTAAAGTGTCAAGGAAACATAACACTATACTCAGTGGTGGAATTCAGCCCGTTCGCACTAGTTTGGCAGAACCGGCAGCTAAATTGGGGTGGGGTGGGTTTCATCAACCGGCTGTCAGTCTGGGCCTACAATAGTTCCCGGTGAGATGGGGTTGGGGGTGTGGGCTTTTGGTTCCGTTGGTATGGGGGTGGGGTTAAAAATCCCCACGATGATTGGGAATGGCAGCAGGCGGTTACATGGAGGGCTGTATCAATATCCGGGACCGCGCCCCCGCTGTCTCCGAGCGGTGGCGTGTTCCGACCCTCCGGTTAGTACCCTTGGATCCGGCTGTGAGGGGGATCAGGACCCTGAGCTCAAACTGGTATATTTTAATGCCAGATCCGTTGTGAACAAGGCTCCCCTCATCTGGGAATTGATCGAGGAGGAACACGCGGCATGCATTACGGAGACCTGGTTGGGCCCAGAGGGTGGTGTCCCTCTGGTTGAAGTTTGCCCTTCGGGTTTCTGTGTGCTGCACCAGCCTCGGGCTCAGGGCAGGGGCGGTGGGGTGGCAGTGGTTATACGGGAGACCTTATGTCTGCGGGAGACCACCGTTGTCCAGATAGGCGGGAGTGAGTCCGTTCTCATGAGATGTGGCCCTCGGGTTCAGTTGGGCCTGTTGCTAACATACCTGGTGCCCAGCTGTGTGGCAACGGCCCTGCCTGAGCTGCTCGACACCCTCTCAGGGTTGGTGGTGGAGTTTCCCAGACTTATAGTTCTGGGTGACTTCAACCTGCCTTCCCTGGGAGAGTCGTCAGAGTTAGCTTAGGAGTTCATGGCTTCCATGACAGCCATGGACCTGACCCAAGTAATTCAGGGCCCGACTCATGGGGCGGGTCACACCCTTGACCTGATTTTTCTATCTGGACAATGGTTGGATGATTTGGGAGGGGGCTCATCAACTGCTGTCCCCCTGTCATGGTCCGATCATTATCTCCTGCGGCTGGTCTTCCATTGTGCCACCCCCTGCTGCCGGGCTGTGTAACCAACCAGGTGGTTCCGTCCCAGGCACCTAATGGATCCAGAATGGTTCCAGATGGCGCTTGGGTCCTTACCTGTCTCCCTCACTCACAGCCCAGTCGATGCCTTGGTGGATGCCTGGGAAAGGGTGGCCACTGAGGCACTTGACCGTGTTGTACCCTTGCGACCCCAGACTCGGCAGAGGTCCCGCTGGGCCCCATGGTTTTCTGTGCAGCTCCGGGAGATGAAGCATCGGACACGGGGTCTAGAGAGAGGTTGGAGGTCCACCCAGTCTGAATCTGACTGATTGCGACTAAGAGCCTTTACAAGGTCTTATCTCGCTGCGATGAGGATGGCAAAATCTAATTACTTCGCTGCCCTCATCGCGTCCGCAGATAATTGCCCAGCCGCCCTGTTTAGGGTGACTCGCTCTCTCCTTAATCGGGAGATGAGGGAGGAACCCTTACAGGGATGGGCTGAGGAATTTAGTCATCATCTGGTGGACAAAATCACTCAGATCCGGACCGGTTTAGACTCTGACTGGGCAGAGTCTGGCATGGAGGAATCAAGTGGTCTTGAGCATGTTATCTGGACTGAGTTCAACCCTGTTTCCCCCAATGAGGTGGACAGGATCATGAGGAGACTGAGTTCCACCACCTGTTTATTGGACCCGTGCCCCTCCTGGCTGGTCTATGCAGCTCGGGAGGAGACACGAGGCTGGTTCCAGGCAGTAATATCTGCTTCCTTGAAGGAGGGTATCTTTCCCACTGCTTTGAAGGAGGCGGTGGTGAGGCCCCTCCTCAAGAAGCCTGCCCTGGACCTGGCTGTTTTAAATAACTATCGTCCGGTCTCCAACCTTCGCTTTTTGGCGAAGGTTGTTGAGAGTGTGGTGGCGCATCAGTTTCCTCTGTTCCTGGAGGAAATGGATTATCTTGACCCATATCAATCAGGTTTCAGGCCCAGGTACAGCACGGAGACGGCATTGGTCGCACTGGTGAATGATCTCTGGTGGGCTCGGGACAGGGGATGTTCCTCTGTCCTAGTCCTTTTAGATCTCTCAGCGGCTTTCGATACCATCGACCATGGTATCCTACTGCGACGTCTCAGGGGATTAGGAGTGGGAGGCACTCTTTTACGGTGGTTCTCCTCCTACCTCCTGGGCCGCTCGCAGTCGGTGTTGACAGGAGGGCAGAGGTCCGCCCCGAGGTCTCTCATTTGCAGAGTCCCCCAGGGGTCGGTTCTCTCTCCCCTCCTGTTCAACATCTACATGAAACCGCTGGGCAAGCTCATTTGTGGTTTTGGGGTGGGGTATCATCAGTACACTGATGATACCCAGCTTTTTTTCTCCACCCCGAACCAACCCAGTGATGCACTCGACGTGATGTCCCATTGCCTGGAAGCGGTCCAAGTTTGGATGGGGAGAAACAGGCTTCATCTCAATCCTGCCAAGACTGAGTGGCTGTGCATACTGGCATCTCGGATGAACCAGGTTGCTCCACCACTAATGATGGGGGGTGAGGTGTTACCCCCCATCGATAGGGCTCACAACTTGGGCGTCCTCTTGGATTCACGGCTCAATTTTGAAGACCATATAGGAGCCGTGACCAAGGGGACTTTTGCCCAGCTTCGTCTGGTGCACCAGTTGCGGCCCTATCTGGACCGAGATGCCCTACACACAGTCACCCATGCGCTCGTGACCTCCCGGCTAGACTACTGCAATGCTCTCTACATGGGGCTGCCCTTGAGGACCACTCAGAAGCTTCAACTGGTGCAGAATGCAGCTGCGCAAGTTGTTATGGGAGTTTCCTGATACTCCCGTGTAACACCTCTTCTCCGTGAGCTGCATTGGCTTCCGGTTGCCCTCCGGGTGAGATTCAAGGTGCTGGTAATGACCTATAAAGCTCTAAATGGCTTGGGTCCGGATTATCTACGGGAACACCTGCTGCCGGCATCAACTTCCCATCGTCCCATGCGCTCCCACAGGGAGGGCCCTCTTAGGGTACCGCCGGTGAAGGAATGCCGGTGGGTTATTCCCAGGGGAAGGGCGTTCTCTGTGGGCGCGCCGGCCCTTTGGAACCAACTTCCCATGGAGCTTAGGACTGCCCCCGACCTTCACTCATTTCGCAGGGACTTGAAAACCTGGTTTTTTGAGCTGTCTGGCCCAGACTGAGGGGTTTTAATTATTTATTAATGGGGTTTTAGTTTAAATTCAGGGACTTAATTTAATCTTAGTTTTAATCGATTTTAACTTTGTATATTATGTATGTTTAATTTTTCCCTGTAAACCGCCCTGAGTCCTACGGGAATAGGGCAGTATACAAATTTAAATAATAAATAAATAATAAATAATAAATTTTGCTGAGTTTAGAGAACCAGCTGAATGCACACTGCTTCTGGAAGTCTGTTCTAGGCCTGGGAGGTCTGGAGGAGGCCTCCCAGGCCTAGAATGGCCCACCAGAAGTACATGGATGCCACCTCTGGAAGTTCGTTCTAGGCCTCTGAGGCCCAGGCCTGCATCCAGTAAGAGAACCGGTTGTTCAGGTATTTGAATCCCACCACTGACTATACTGTAGCAATGGGGTATTTTAAGTAATCCCAAATCAACTAAGAATCAAATTCTACAGAAGTTGAAGAACTAATAAGTCCTTGTGATGATTGCAGACAATTTCATTGTCCATCAAGAAGAGAAAGAAATCAGAGGATTGGCACGAAAGAACAGAAAAGAAAGGTGAGGAAATTGTAGGAACCCTGGGAAAGAGTAACCATGTAATCATAACATTCGCTATATTGAAGGCAAAAAATAACTGACAGTAGTCAGATTAATGTTTTGGAATTCAAGAGACCTGACTTTAATAAGATAAGGGGAAAAGGATTCCATAGATGGAAATCCTGAATATCTTAAACTTGCACTTAAACCTTGGGATCTATCCAACAAAATGTTGATATTTTTATTTGAAAATATTACTAAATTCTACCCATGTTCATCTGCCAGTAACCCCCTTAAAAATTAACAAGTCATTTTTGGAGCATGTATAGATAGCATTGGAGTAAAAATATGTTTCCTTCTCTCAACTAGAGCAATTTCATGAAATATTTGCTTTTTATAGTGTGCTCCACTTCTAGGCAATCCACAGCAACCACCTGTATCCAACCCTGCTTCAAATTATGGTGGGAAGCAGCATGGCGGGGAGCAACTAAATCATGCTCCAGTCTCAAATGTCTCATCTTCACCCCAATCCCCAACTTAGAGACCTTGTTCTGCTCAAGGACCAACAAGCTCAAGAACTGAAAGGCACCAAAAACTTTCATCAGACCCATCACAGAGCTTGTCCTGCTTTTGCCTCTTGAAGACTGAACTCGTTGCCTTTCCTGGTTGGATCCTGACTCCAAGAAGAAAAGTTATTTGAACTTTAATCTAGACTATTTGCAGCCTGTAATGGCAGTTCTTATTATTGCAATATGTATGCATGTTTATTTCTTATATCTCTCAGGTTTTTATGTCTATATATCTCAGGTTTATCTCTAATATATCTCAGGTGTTTTAGGACAACAAGCAAATGACAAACGAGTATTGCATTGAAATAACTACCGTTATATGATTTATATGGTGGTATTATGAAATACCAGATGGGGAGTGTGCTGCCACCACGTGGCTGTTTTGGGAAATTATACATTATGCTAATGGGCCACTCAATCCCTCCCCCTTTGTGATGTATTTCCCTCTTTCTGAGCTAACTTCCTTCTTCTTCTTGGCTCCGTGCCTGATCTCCATAACCGGCAGATTCACATGCTCCTTCATTTCACATGCAGACGCTGTGAGTAATTACCATCTTCTGACCTTGGGAATACTGTCCAAATATCATCTTAATGCACCTCATCTGCTGTAATCTATTCTACATGCAAATAAAGGTATTTCTAGTTGATAAAAGATGTTTCCATGATTTCTGCTATCTGGAAAAGGGCTGTTAACAGTGATAGCATCTGTTTATAAAGACCAAGTGCAGAGGTCTTAACAAGGGATTAATCACAATACATCAGCTTGATATATAGGATATTTATTTAAAATTGGGGAAACTCTCTTTCTCTCACTGTTTCCCTAATTTTTTTCAGATTCAATGCAGAATAAAGTCAAAGGAACAATAATAGGTGTTTCAGGCATCCCCAAAAGGGTTAACATTTGTGTATGTGTATATACACACACACACACTTACACAACACAAAACATTTGCTTAGCTAGTATTAATAAATTAATTCACCACATTTTGCCTCCTAAGGCTGGGATGACTACTGCATGTGCACTGCAGAGGCTAAAAAGGCCACAAAGTTGGCAAATTTTCTCAAAAAGTCTAGCTAAAGTCCATTTTGGTCCTGTGGCTATTTTCATATCAGTAATTAACTTTATAGGTTTTCTGACCTAAGCAATTCTCTGTGAGGTGCTTGGTGGTCTAGAAGTTTTCGAAAATGCTACCAAATGATTAAACATAAAATTCTTAAATGAAGAGAACACATTTTATGAAATATCCTAGAGCAGGACTGTTTGCCTGCTCTCTTTCCTATGTCTGGCTGCCAGCTGATAAACGCCTTTGCTTTAAGATATTACTTATTAGCATGCCTGTATATTTCTACCTCATACTGTCACCCAAGGGTGATTGCTATCTGTTAATTGAATTCTATGCCAGGGACTATGTCTTTGTGTGCCTGCCATTATAATTTTTGAGGACTGTAACTTTATTTCATATTTTTAAGTTATGAAAATGGGTGTCTACATACTTAAAGTGTGCTTATGCCTATAAGACATAGAGGAAAGAGAAAGACACATATGCATAAACCTGCTCTGAACTCTCTCTCTCCATGGTGTGTGTTTATTTTTCAACTTAGTCAAGAAAAACAATTACAAAATTAGCAATACAAATGAATACTGAAAATCCCTGGTTGAAATGCTTTAGCAGTGACTTCTAAACTGGAACTGGATATAACATGTGTGATTTGTCAGTGGAAGTCGGTGTCTCTGAATTTTCGTGGAATTTTCCTTTCTGGTGATCAAGCTAGGGTACAGATAACTAACATCAATTGGTATGGCTTTCAGATCAAAGCTATATGTTCAACAAATGTATATTGGAGTTTGTTTTGATATGAAACAAATACTTGCATTTTTCTATGTCATATGTTGCATGTATAATCATTTTTAATATGACTTATTGGTTGATTGATTTGATTTGATTGCCACCCATTGCACCTCCTGGTAACTCTGGGTGGCTTACAACATTAAAAGCAAAAATAGCCATGAAGAATAAATATTTCTAATGACAATTAAAAAGACAGGGAGAAAGAGAGCAGAATGCACAGGAGAGGTGGTGTGGTCTTCTTTAAATCCATCAATCACCTTCAACTTAATATAACCCGTTGGGCTTCCATGCCAACTGGGAAAGCCAGGTCTTCATGCCCTTACAGAAAATCCAAAGAGTGAGAGCAGATTTCACCTCTGGAGGCAAGATTTCCAATGGGGAGGCACCACAGCAGAAAAGGCCCCTGTCCTGGATCCTGCCAGCCAGAATTCTTTAACTGAGGGAGCCCACAGATGTCCCTTCTGCTTGCACAGGTGGGGCAGGCCAGTCCTGTTGAGATGAGATGGTTCCTCAGATGTATGTATCTTTTTTTTTTATTCTCTGAATCCTGCTGTGCTCTTTATTCATCTTCCATTACTGACCAGAAATGGGGAAATAAGAAAAGAAAAAGGAATAAGGGAATTGAAGAATGCAAACTAAACTATCAACTGGCACTGTTTAAAGCTGATACATGGAAAACAACTCTGTCAAGTTTGAATAGCCAGCACTAATAAACAAGGCTTTATTTCCTTGAGGAAAAAAATGACACATTAAAGCAAGAGTGAAGGCCATCGTCAGAGTGTAAGCCAGGATTGGGAAGGGCGTTCTTATAGTCTCTGTAAAGTGAGCAGTTTAGCTAATGAGTGTGTTACAGGTCTGTTCAGGCCCCGGGCACCTTTAATCAGTTGCATCATTCCTGTTTCCGTCAGACTCGTTGATGTCTATTTACGTTTTGGCGCTCTGCCTCTCTCTACTCGCCCCGCCCACCAGAAGCATTCGTCTTGCCGAACGCGATCATCTCGCTGCTCATCTGATACTACTATATGTGATGCTGCCGTCTCTGCTGATTGTTTCTCCCTAGTGTTGGCATCACAGTCCACATTGGTCAGATACCCTCTCATAATGTCCATGGGTCCGGTCTGCCTCCTCGTCATTGCTTGCTGTAACAATGTGTTGGATGGCAAGGGGTTACGATCCTCTACTCACCTGTTCGTGCAGGGGGGGAGGTGATCATTATTTCATCCTTTCAGTATTCCTGCCTGATGATTCATGCAGGCACAGCATCTAATAAGCTGGCAATAACTCAATATGCCAATTAACAGAATACTGGTTGGATAACAACAACAAGCGGCCGCCCTTGGTGCGTCGTGAGCAATGACTATGGCCTCTGTGAAATTGAAAGTGTGGTTGTGCTCAGTGATGTGAGCCCATACCTGGGATCGTTTTTCTTTTCTTTTAATGGCCAGTTCATGCTCATGGAGCCTTGTCCGGAGGCATTTTGTGGTCTCCCCAACATAGTTGCATGGACAATTATTGCAGTTTATTTGGTAGGTCACTGACGACATTTCACCCACAAATAGGGGTTCTTTAGGGCACATTATTCATGTACAGAGGGTCTGATTGGGTCTGTGCACCATTCTGATGTTATGTGCGGATAATATTTGTGCCACTGTTTCCGAGACACCGTGGATGTAGGGGAGTATGGCCCAGGTGATGGTAATTGTTCTATCATCCGCAACCCATGGTGCTCATTGTTGGTGGCAGCATCGGATGAAATCAATGGGGTATCCATTTTGTGTTCATACCTGATAAAGGTATGCCTGCTCTTTGGATTTTTGCATTGCTGTGCATTGCTGTGCATTGCTGTGTGTTGATTCTGTTAAAGAGTGTGCAGATGCAGCTGATTTTATGGGTGGAGTAGAGAGAGGCAGAGTGCCAAAATTTAAATAGACATCAAGGAGTCTGATGGAAACAGGAATGATGCAATTGATTAAAGGAGGGCGGGGGCCGAACAGACCCGTAATACTCTCATTAGCTAAACTGCTGGCTTTACAGAGAGTATAAGAACGTGCTTTCCAATCCTGGCTTACACTCTGATGATGTCAGCAGGTGCTGACAAAGGCTCAGTTTCAATAAATTTTTAGTCTTGGTGATCCATGTTTCTAGTTTTAAATATAAATATACCCGAGACTCACATTCTTAGGACTATTTTAGATATATAAATGTATATATATATATATAAATGTGCTTATTCAGCACTTCGTTAACTCAAGAAAGGAGATTATCCTCTCCCATTTTTAGTAACAGGAAACCCCTTCATATCTAGGGGTTGTCCTTAAGTTGGACGTTGTTAACCTGGGAACTCCCTGTTTGTGCACTGTGTACATGTGAATAGGTGCACATGTGTGCTTTAGAACTTGTGCTATAAAGTACTTAGGAAATGATTAATTGTGCTTCTGCCTTCTTTGCTTTAATCTTTGCCATGTTGCTGGTGTACTGCATATAATTTTCAGCTCTTGCCTTAAATTAACAAAGAAAACCTCAAGAAACAGCAGCACATATTAAAAAGGCAAAACAAATTTCTTAACAGTTAACATTTTTGGTTGTGGAGGTTAGGCTTTTTATTTTAATTTTCCTTATTTGTTTTAATTTTGTAAGAATAAGATGGTGTATAAATATCCTTTCCCTCCAATAAATAAACATAGGCCTAGAACTCAGAAAAAGAACCCCTGAAACTTAGGCTAGTTCTGAGCACTTTTCTTACCTTGAGAACCTGAGAACCTGGCGGGGAGACCAGTTGAGAGGTATTCCATAACAATTCCATAACAAAGGCAATTTGGAAATAGAAGCTGGGTGATCAAAGTCTTCCTATGGGACATCTGTGGGAAGATGTCAGCTGCAGAAACATGCATTACTTTGAAGGACAGGTGCCTTCTAAATATGTTTCATGGAGATTAACAGAAGCAGCTTTCTAAATTCAGCCGGTAAGGAATTTCTGCAAACAAGAATCTTGAGACAAAATTCTTTTTACTTTAAGGGAACACACACATGACACTCAAGCCAGTTGTTGTTGTTTTTTTGTTTTTTTTAACAAGAACAAGTTTGTATCTGCCACCATATGGTCACTCTATATTTGTCACCTCTATATTCTGTAATGATTGTAGGATATTTAGAACAACATTAGCCCTTAATTGGATTTCCTTTGAAGGTTGAAATGATTTATTTATTTTTATTTTTTTATTTTTTTATTTATTTATTAATGGGACTTATATCCCGCCCTATCTCCCGAAGGACTCAGGGCGGCTAACAACAACAATATATAATAAGTACAGAGATTAAGATAAAATTAAAATTAAAGTCATCTGTGCAATAAATTAAAATTAAAAATTAAAATAAATTAAAAATTGTAAATATAATTAAAATGCCTGTCAGTCCAGGTCAGCCAGGTGGAAAAGGAGTGTTTTGAGGCCACAGCGAAAGGACTGGAGATCTTGGGCCATCCAAAGCTCAGGGGGGAGCTGATTCCATAGGACTGGCACTCCCACAGAGAAGGCCCTTCCCCTGGGGTTCACCAGCCGACATTGTCTAGCTGACGGTACCCTGAGGAGGCCTTCTCTGTGTGAGCGTACTGGGCGATGGGAATTCGTTCCCGGTAGCAGATGGTCCTGCAAGTATCCCGGGCCTAAGCCATGTAGGGCTTTAAAGGTAAGTACCAGCACCTTAAATCTTACCCGGAGGGCAACCGGTAACCAATGCAGCTCATGGAGCAGAGGTGTTATATGGGAGTATCGGGGAGCTCCCATCACTACCCGTGCAGCCGCATTCTGCACCAGCTGAAGCCTCCGGGTGGTTTTCAAGGGCAGCCCCATGTAGAGAGCATTGCAGTAGTCTATATGGGAGGTAACGAGTGCATGGGTGACTGTACGTAGGGCATCTCGGTCCAGAAAGGGGCGCAATTGGTATACTAGGTGAATCTGGGCAAATGCCCCCCTAGCTACGACTCCAATATGATCTTCAAAACTGAGTCGTGAATCTAGGAGGACGCCCAGATTGCATGCTCTGTCAACGGGAGGTAACATCTCTCCTCCTATAATCAAAGATGGAACCTCTTGGACTAAAGCCATTTCATAGATGTGTTTAATCTGATAGCAATCTTGCTGTTAGGGGAACCTGCATTTTTAGAGATGAAGAAAAATCAGTTTTTAGCTTCCCAAATGTCAAATCAATGTCCTATTCTCTTATGGAGAGACCCAGATATATAGATGGTATTCACTTGATAACAGATACATAGACAGTTCTGCCAGCTTTCTCTCCTAGTGGTCTGTACTGGAACCAGTTCATGCAAAAAGAACTTTCACAGAGTTCTGATCAGTATTATGTATTAAATAGAAGATTCAGATTACAACAGAAAAATTCCAGGAAGTAGTCTGCTTACAGCTGAGAAATTTCCTTCTTTGCAAATCAAACTAAGACAGCAACACTATTGTCCATTTTTACTTGTGCATTTTTGATACAGTAGGGACAGAGCTCTCCTCTTGTGAAGGCAAAACAACTTCCATTTGTATTGTCAATAGCTTGGTTTGTAAACTGTTTCAAAAACAATCTTAAATTAATTCAGCAATTCTAACTTTTTTGTTTAGCAAAATTGAATGGATTTTTTTTATTGAATTAGGCTAACACATACAACACCATTAAAGGATCAATATAAATGCTAAATCATAAGGATAGCAATCCATTTTTAAGGGGAGGAAAAGAAAGAGAAAGGAACTGGAAATTTTGTTATAAACAAAACAACTCCAAAACCTGTTCATATGAAACTCCCTTATTTTTTTAGAAAAAGAAAATAATTCAAATGTTGATCAGCAATGCATATTAATACATATTTGATAAATGTATATATCAATACATACCACCATGGCTGTATATTGGCTTTAGATTTCTCTTTGAAACGTTACATAATGGTTTTGCAAAAGAATCCATAACTTTTGATATCTTGATAGGTTTCAACAGTACTTTTTTTCTAAAAAAAAAAAAAAAAAGAAAGAAGGAAAAAGATGCCGGAACTTAGAGGTGCTGTCACTGGGAGCGATGCCGGTGTCTTGCTACGGCTTCGCCGGTCATTCTTTGCACCCCCACCCCTACGGCTCAGAGGCACATGCCGTGGGAATTCCTCTCCCCACAGTTGCCACGCCGTGGCCCATGCTGAGCCCCCATTCAGAGCTTCTCCAAACCCCCAGAGCTGTGTTCCTCATGGCAGTGGTCTCCGGCGCCAAACAGCCTCTTTCCAACTACATTCAGAAAAAATTGTAACAAACATTGGAATTCTCAAGGCCATGTTTGGTATTTCCCAGCAATCTGTTACTGGAAGGAAAAAGCAATCCCTGCTGTTTAACTGATCCCAGAGAAGCATTTGCATGTATGCAGATATCCTTAGCGTGCCATAGTTATGGATGAGAAATATTGGTTGCAAAGTTGGCATTTCTGGATGTAATGCAGATATTTTGGACTTATTTTTGTTTCTTTGCATGTTTGATATTTTTTAAAAGGCATATGCTACTGACTACAATTATGCACATATGTAACATCTCTTGCTAGGATACATGACCACTGCTTGTCCTGAATGTGAAAAGTGAAAGATTGTGACTAAACAAAATTTTAATGTACAGATAATACCCCCAGAAATTGTTTTAGCCTTTTTAATAAATGTTGTTATTGATGTTAAGCTCACCATGGAACACCTGCTGCCGGCGTCAACTTCCCTCCGCCCTGTGCGTTCCCACAGAGAGGGACTCCTCAGGGTGCCACCGGTCAGAGAATGTAGATTGGTGGCCCCCAGGGGGAGATCTTTCTCTGTGGGCGCCCCGGAGCTATGGAACCAGTTACCGGTTGAGCTCCGGACGGTGCCCGATCTTCGCTCCTTTCACCGCGATCTGAAAACATACCTGTTCGAACAAGCCGGCCTGGCCTGAGGGAGGATTGGTGGGGTTTTTTATTATCATTTTATTGGGATTTTATTAATGTATTTATTGTTTTTATGGGCATGTATTTAATTACTTTTTAATTTTTGTAACTTTGTGTTTTACTCTTGCCCTGTACACCGCCCTGAGTCCTTCGGGAGAAGGGCGGTATAGAAATATTAATAAATTAAAACCATGGAAAACATCATATATTGTTATGTATATACTAGGTTAATTATTTAAAGACTAAAGTGCAACATAACTAGATTCTAAATAATCTATTTTTCAAAACACACAACAGTCCAAACAGTAAAAGTAAAGTCCAAATTAAGAATATTTCATTCTTAAGAATTCTTTAATTTAAAGTGGTTTAGTTGTAATAGAGTATGTACAAAAGATACTATTTTTTTCTAGCATCAGCTAAATTAGACATATTACATTGAGAAAAATGTTTCTCATTTCTTTCCTGTTACCTTTATTGATTTCATTGCAGAGATGTTAACATAGGAAATAGATTATTTTGTTATCTAATTTTACCTTCCAAAAGACAGAAGCAGATGAAAAATGTGAGATTCTTTCCTGTTGGCTTTTTTGAATTACTTCCAGAAGTTGTGGGTGCTCCATCACTGGAGGTTTTCAAAAAGAGATTGGATGGCCATTTGTCTAGAATGGTATAGGGTCCTGCTTGTACAGGGGGTTGGACTAGAAGACCTCAAAGTTTCCTTCCAACTCTATTATTCTGTGATTCTGTGAATTAGCTGTTTTAGATTCTAAAAGTTTAGTTCCTAAAGAAGTAACCTTGTAAATAATTTTAATGTCCTCCTCTAGTGCAGGTTAGGCAACCTTGGCTCTTTTATGACTCAAAGACTTCAACTCTCAGAATTCCTGAGCCAGCATGGTTCAGCATGGAAACCTCTCTCTTTCCCCTCAGCGTGGCTGGCTCAGGATTTCTGGGAGTTGAAGTCCATGAGTCTTAAAAAAGAGCCAAGATTGCCTACTCCTAAAGCCAATAGAGGGAGCTTTTTTTTAAAACAAAAAAAAGGTGCCGGAACACCGTTCTGATTCTTCTATGAGAAAAAAAAGCCCTGGGTTTCAAGTATTGATGGCATAGCAATGAACATATAAATCCTTGACATGTAAATATCATTGACAACTTCAATTAAAGAAGACTAAGAAAAGTATTATCCTGCAAATTTGAGAAACCATTAGCAGCTAAGGCTGACTCAACTTGACAGTAAGAGCTCTAGTCATCAAGTTATGGTGATTTACACCAATATAGATAAGGTATTGAAAAAGCAGTGGAATTTGAGATGTTAGACTAGGAACCTCACTCATTAAGAATCTATCTTGTTGACACCAAACTAGGTAGCAATGTTTTCTTTTTCCATAGATCAGGTTTTTCATTAAATGGCACAGGCAACTGCAGAAGAAGAGAAAAGACAAATGATAAATATGATCATGGCACAAATAACGTGACTTAATTTTTTTGGAACGTAAAGGTGTGATTTCTATTATGATCATACTGCACCAGTATCATTTTTATATCATTCTGGTTTACTATAGATCCTAATCTATATCAATAACTTCTCATTAAATGTAACATTAAAATATTTGAGGGAAAGTTTGAAAAAGCCATAGCATTGCCTTTCTTTTCTTTTTCACAATATATCAGCATTTTTTAAAATAATAATTTTATTAAAAATTACAGCTGCAATAAAACACTAATGCAACTAAAGGAAAATAGTGTACACAAAAGAAATAAAAGGGAAAAAATAGAAAAGAAAAAATAAGAATACAGTAAAGAAGAAAAAAGTAATGACTTCCCCTTTCATCACAAGTATAAACAACTTTAGCAACTTCTCTTGCTCTTGCTCATCTTCTCTTAAAATACAGCAAATAATCTCTTCTTTCTATATCCCATCTCTTATCTATAAACTAATCCTTAAAACCTCACCATTTCAATCCTGATCTGCAAAAGTCCTTTAAGCATTATCAGAGATAACAACATCTATTTTAACTATGATCAAATAAACCAACTTTATATTTCTCCTTTTACTATTAACAACCTTGATCTTTAATCCCTTCATATAATGTCCTAGAACTTAATTTCTTTTCATTTTTCTCTGTACCTTCTTATTTTTAGGGGAGCTGTCTTTAGTTCATCATTTCTTTCCCAGAAGAAGTCCTATATCAGTCCGCATTTTTTGTATATTGTATAGAATTTATAATCAGACAAATGGCTGTTCAGTCTTTTCTTAAAAACTTCCAGTGTTGGAGCATTCACTGCTTCTGGAGGCAGGTTGTTCCACTGGTTAATTGTTCTAACCATTAGGAAGTTTCTCCTTAGTTCTAGGTTGCTTCTCTCCTTGACTAGTTTCCATCCGTTGCTTCTTGTCCTACTTTCAGGTGCTTTGGAGAATAGCCTCCTCTTTGTGGCAGCCCCTGAGATATTGGAACACTGCTATCATGTGTTATCATTCATAACTTATTCCATTACTTGTATGATATTACTGTTTATATATTACACTCTCATTTTAATGGAAAATTTCTCTCTCTACTCACAAACACACACACACACTTTTTGAATATTTGCATAATAAGCTATTTAAATGCAAGAATCTCATATATGTAAACAATTGGGGTAAACTGTTTTATATGAAATGCTAAAGAAAGAAACAATCTACAAAGCAATTCCTATAATCCCTTGCACAGGCATGTAATTCAGGAGTCTTCTGCAGCACATTTTCTAAAGGTTCACAGAGTTTAAGAATTATTTCATATATCAAAAAGTATTTACTAAGAACAACTATTATATTCATTTTGGTAAAACCAAAAGCAAAGATTTAACAAGATGGCTTTCATTATTTTGCAATGACACAGAATAGCTGCTAGGGTATTTGCCTGATCATAAAATGGCTGCAGTGGTGATAAGGTAAGGTATTATAAAAATGGTTCAACAGAGAATAAGGATCTTCCTACCATCACCTCCACATTCCTGAAATATTCTGTATCACCTTAGTATATCTTCATATTTTTTCTAGGCAAGTGGGCATGTTTCAAAACTATGCTTCAGTCAAAGAACAGTTCCTGATTTATTTTCTCCTTTACTTCTTTTTTTAAACTGCCATCAGTTAATGAAGGGAAGGGAAAGCATGAAGAATAACTTTATGAAGGCAGGTAGGAAGACTTGCCTGGAGAACAAAGCCAAGAAACTGAAATAGGAAATGTACAATGTGACCTTTGCTGGTAATCTAATTTGGACCACTCATCATTTACACTGGAACTGCAAATTGACCAGGAACAAATAATGATAGACATCTCAAATGAAGAATTCAGCAGGTGAAATTCACCATAGGATAGGAAGAAATAACTTCTCTTTTCAGCTTGGAAAGATCAAAATGTTGTTTCAAAATAAGGTTCTTCTTTAAGAGGTATCAACCAGAAAAGGCCTGTTGAGATTTCCAGCCAGCATTTGTCACAAACCTTATCCAGGAATGGCAAAAGAATAAAGGTTATTCTATATTATATAGATAAATCCACGTTTAGCTACCTGGTAACTATTGTCAAGACTGCTATCCTGCTATGTCATGCTTTGTTTGCTATCAGCCTGTCATACTCAGTGAGGGGGAGACTACGGGGTGGGATAAGAGCAGTTGTGGCACAGTGGTTAGAATGTAGTATTGCAGACTAATTCAGCTGACTATCAGACTGCCAGCAGTTCGATTCTCACTGGCTCAAGATTGACTCAGCCTTCCATCCTTCCAAGGTTGATAAAATTAGGACCCAGATTGTTGAGGTCTATATGCTGAATCTCTAAATCAGGGGTTCCCAACCCTCATTTTGTGGACCAGTACTGGGTTGCAGCATGCCAGCAACCAATCTGCACAAACAAGCAAAGCGCCATCCATGGGATGCAGGCAGAACACAAAACCATGCACCCTCCGGTCTGCAGAAAAACCTCTCTCCATGGAACTGGTCCCTGATGCCCAAGAGGTTGGGGACCTCTGCTCTAAACCACTTAGAGAGGGCTATAAAGCACTATGAAGCAGTATATAAGTCTAAGTGCTCTTGCTGTGTGTGTTTGTATGCGTGCACGTGCGCATGTGCGTATAGCGTGAGAGGAATTGAAACTACTCATTGTGCCATCCTGTGAGAGCCACTGGTGGTCACACTATGGAATGCAGAACCATCCAGCCTGCAAAGACAGGAACTGTTACCAAAACAATTTGTTAGAACCTAATTAGACACTTACAGATAATCAGGGGGAAAATGGGAACAAGAGAAAAGTTAACCATATGCTTTGGGTGGGAAAATCCCAGATATGGCTTTACTTCTTCTGTCGCCACTTGGCTTTTGTTAACAATAGATTTAAGAGTCTTTTTTCTCTAACTGACCAAGTTGGGACAGCTGACAACTTTTGCACATGTTTTCTCAAAAGAATTAAGCATTAAATGAATCAGATCCAGACTCATAGGTTACCTCTTCTATTTCATTATGGTTGCAATGGTTGTCTCATGAAGACATGTCAGTTTGGAATTAGAGTTAAAGTAACCTATGCACAGGAAAAAAATCAAAAATTTAAAAAAGTTGGCTTGTTCTGGTAAATTATAATCAACCACAGTTAGCGCAATTCCTTCTATAATAAGATTGAGAAATAAGGGCATCCAATCCCCTGGAGAAAATAAAATACTGGACATAGGAATTAGAAGCTTGTTCAATGAATACTAAACTGGTTTAAACTCTAGTCTACATATAGAGATTGGTTTATTTTTTGATTGATCCTATTTATATGGCCTCCGATCTCATAGAAGGTGATACTGGGTGGCATTACATCACTCCAATAAAACAGTAAAAAACAAAATAAACAATCATTACTTAAAATCATTATATAATAATTATTAAAAGAGCATTAAAAATATAAGATCAGAAGTAATTTGATAATAACTGAACAGTAGACTGGATCATACTTATGAACAGAGATCCTTTGTTAAATGTTCCCACTCACAGATGGAAGAAAGGAAAATGTGGTTCAATCTAAAAGTCTTCTTTGAATAAATTGGAAGATCTCTTGAACCATTCCTGTAGATGTAAAAATATGTGTGGATAATTTGCAGCAATCTTTTTGTGAGCAATAACTTGAGATGAATATGGGCTTCCTAGATAACTGTAAGTAAGATAACAGATGGGTCAATAAATGTGTTGACTATATACAAATCAGTTCTCAGCTGAATGGTAGGGTATGACTAATTCTTGGACACAAGCTAACTTACAGGCTTGGTTTATGCTCAAAACCTACTCTCAGCTCCTCAAAGGTAGGACAAGCAGAAACACAGACACATGTGAGTGGTGGTGACAACATTGGCTGGACAGGGTTATAATTTGTGGCTACTTTTGCAGTGTGCAACCAAAAATGTTTAGGGGAGATAGATACCAAAGTACTAAATGGATCATTCCCTCAATGCATCTCTCAGGAAAATGAGTTCTTTGAATAGATTAGGGTTCAATGCTCCAGTGGAAATTAAAAATCACAGAAAAGGTTCTGCTGTTATGAAGTAGGTGACAGAGTTCTGCATCACTAGCTGCTTATAGTTTAGTGATAGAAGATCTAATTGAGACTGCATAATTATCTCCCCACTATAAGGTAAAGTATTTTTTTTGCTCATTGCATACCATTGATGAAAAGCCAAATGGGAAAGGCTAAAATATGCAGCCTGGTCATATTTATTGTTAAAAGCTGTTAATATTTATAACATATATTTTAATGGCAGAAGCAAGGGGGAAAGAAATGCCTTGTCAAGTGCTGCATTATGATGAATCATAGGTGATAGTTGCATTTTCTTAGTTTAAAATACTAATACTGTACCTTGGTATTTTTATAGCAAGCATAATATCCATAGAACAATTTTCAAGCAGTGCTTTTCAAATTTGGCAACTGTAAGATATGTGTATTTAAACTCCTGGAGTTCCCCAACCAGCATGGGAGTTAAAATCCACACTTTTTAAAGTTGTCAAGTTTGAAAAACACTGGAATTGACTGTGAAGTTATATATTTCATTATGAGGCTCTATAGCTGTACAGCCATTTAAGAGATTTTTTTTAATGTTGTGGAGTAGCATTATGGGGTCCAGTGAGTAGAGTAGGCTAAAGAGAAAAGTAGATTGAGTAATAATCATTGGATCTGTTCCATAGGAGTCAGTGGTCACAGAACTTAAGAGACTTACACAGTACAGTGTGTGCATCTCATATGGTTTAATCTTTGTTTGCTCTGTATTGTTAAATTTTACATGTTTTGCACACACAAAAGGCACATTTGTTTACTGACTTTTTAAAATCTAGCCTTTGTTATTTTTATAAAATAATTCAAGGTGCTGAATGTACCTAATGCTCATTCTTCCTTATTTTCCCCCACAACATCCCTGTGAGGTACATTGGTCTAAGAGAGATTATTCCAAAATCACCCAACTGGTTCTTATGCATACTGTAAGGCAGGACTCGAATTCACAGCTTCCTGCTTTCTAGCCTAGTGCCTTAACCCTTAGACCAAATTGACTCTTTATTCCCTATATGGTCTTTTAAAATGCTAACTACTCATTTCTTTACCTTAAAATGTCTTGACAGAAATATTGTTTTCCTGTGTTGCTTTCCTTGTATAATATATGCTCTGTTTAGAGTTCATAAAGAAGGGCCTTTTATTTCTTCCCACTGTGTTATATTGCTGATAGCAACAGCACTTAGACTTATATACCACTTCACAGCCCTTTACAGCCCTCTCTAAGTGGTTTACAGAGTCAACCTTTTGCCCCCAACAATCTGGGTAGTCATTTTACTGACTTTGGAAGGATGGAAGGCTGAGTCAACCTTGAGCCTGGTGAGACTGGAACTGCCAAACTTCTGGCAGCTGTCAGTCAAAAGTAGCCTGCAGTACTAGACTCTGATCACTGCGCCACCAGGGCTCTGATGAAATATATATATATATATATTGTTATTATATATATATTGTTATTATATTGTTGTTATATATATTGTTATTATATTATATTGTTATTGTTATTATATATATATATATATATATATATATATATATATATATATATATATATATATATATATATTTGTTTTCGTAGATTCTCGCGGGTGTCTGTATGTGTAGATCTAGAGTCTCGGGAAGAACGCGGGAAGAAACCCGAGACTCTAGATCTACATATATATATATATATATATATATATATATATATATATATATATATATATATATATATATATATATATATAATAACAAAATGCACAATACACCCCCAACTGCAATTTGTCATAGAGAATGGAGACCATATCAGTCAATAGTGAGCTTCTTTTCACTGATATTAATGAATTAAATATCACATTTGCACTAATATTAGCTCAACTATCAATTCTTACTATCAGTGTTAACCAAGGAATAATGATGAACTATCATCGTACAAGATGATGATGATGACAATGATGATGATTTTAACATGTATTGTTTAATAATATCACTATTGCTGTAACAAGTTAAAATAAAATCTGAAAAAAGACCATGTTTAATTAACCGTTTGAAGAGATATTATTTGGCAAGTGCATTTAATTTCAAATTTAGAATCTTTATGGAAGACAACAACAACAGCAACATCAAAACCCTGGAATTCCCAGGCCAAGCCTGTGGTTTCTGCTCTTGGATTTATTTAGCGTGGGAGACAGAAGTAGTAAAACTGATATTCTTAAGCTTGCCAACAAACCCTTTTTACTTCATTTCAGGGCTTGCAGCGCAATTATTTATTGTCCAAAGAGATGAATGGTGTTTTGTTCTTGCCAATTTCAAACCTCTATGGTTTCTCTACACAAAAAAGGTTGCCTGCTATTAAAACATCAGTGTTGTTACAGAGAACTGAAGAAAAATAATTAACTGGAGAGTTCTTGGGTTATCTTTGTCCACCTCCCAGTTGCAAAGGGTAACGATTACTGATCACTCTTCAGGAATAGAGAGTGGAGATTCTAATGCTTTGCATTTGTTTCCTAATTCGATGTGCTGTGCAGACTCAGGTGGCTTTGTGTCAACATGACAGTCCCCTCTTGTGGCATCAATGGTGCAGGCATGCTTTCCAGCTAATCAGGTTAATTTTTCAAAGACAACTGAAGAGGACTCGAGATCATCAGAGCTCACTAAAACATAGAGACACTTTTCATCTACTGAAATGGCCTTAGTGAAAGGGAGAAGCTATTGTGGAAATAGTTATTTCTGCAGGCACAGAGTATCAGAGCTCTGTCCTACACTGCTACAATTTCCATTACTCTTCCCTGGAAGAGTCCTCTTTGGGGGAAGAGCTGGAGTTCTCCAAAGCCAGAGACCACGAGTAGAAACTCTGAACTTAATCAGACAGATCCTAAACTTTTGAGGGGTTTAAGATCCATTCGTCAGAGGAGGATCTTAAACTATAAGAAGCTAAGCTCTAAGCTTGGAGCTGCAATAAATCATTTGCTGGGAAAAGTTTCCATGTGAGTAAATAATTACTCATAAATAAGGCTGTCTTCACAAATACAACATCTTCATGCACCCCTCTGTAGTTTTGCAGATACCACACTAGTCTGACAATGTATTGACAGGTTCTTTTTTAAAAAAAAATATTATCCTTGACCCTTGGCTTTTCTTCAGATCTTATTTCTTGGAATTATGATTAGCACAAGTCTGAACTTCAAGTAGCCTTTAGCTACTCTTTTTTCTGTTTTTTCCACACATATTTTAAGTACCCTATTCCCCCTGTATTCAGCTTTCATGTTTCTCCTGATTATTCCATTCTCACATTTATATAAGGCAGGAAAACACTCTCATACACAGCCATCTTTATTTCATTCAACACATGTTCATTTCTGACAACTAATTACATACTATCCACTGACCTAATACCACATGTTTCTGCATCCGTTTTTCCAACTTTAGTAATCATTTTAGCAAGATACAGGAATGCCACTCGTGCTAATTTTTTTCCATTTCTGCGGCCACCAGTTCCATTCCTAATGCCCTTTCATCTGCTCTCTGCCTGCAACCCTCATCAGTGTTGAGTGTGTTTTTTATTAAAAATATATAAAATCCTTGTTGACTTGACCTGTAGTTCTGCACATATGTACGTATGTGTGTATGCTTGAAGTAAGAAATCGTGTTTCTTTTGATATAATTATAGTAGGGAACAGAGCATCTGGCTTCTTTTAAAGGATGTAGAAAAAAGTAACTTAAAATAATGGGAAAAGGAAAAGTATTGTATGCAATCTTCTCTGTGAAATATAATTCACAGAAGCAGACTTTTCAATGACTGGTTAAAAATCCTTACGTTATTCTGTGGTCTTATGTCATAGGAACAGCTGGAAGCACTTCATCTAGGCTTGATACTTTTTATCCATGCAGAGCTACCTTGCCAAGAAGCTTCCAAAATTCCTTACATAGATTCATTGCTTCAACCCAGCTTTTCCACAGTAATTTCAGGTGTCTGGGAAATTAGGTCCATTCAAAGGTACTCATGGAAATGAAATAGTTTGACACTAGGAAGAGCTAAGACAAACCCCAAGATGTTTCATTCCTATTTATCCTTCCATGCATTTTAGACACTTCAGTATTAAAAAAAAAACACCCACTGTTTTATGTCCTGATAAAGATGAAAAAAGCAATGTATGATTTTCAAAGGATATATGCACACATGCACACATACACATTTATCCATGGTCTGTAATTTGGAAAGCATTGTGCCTTCAACAAGTATTGTCATAAAATTGGAAATCCTCTTTGTTTAATCATCATTAGAGGTTTTATTTTCATTTATTGCAGAAATAATCAATTTATACTCAGCACTACTATGTATTGTTAAAGTTAATTTGGGGGCTGAAACAAGCAGGGGTCACTTACAGATGACTAGGCATCATTTGGCGGAAGGATCATCAAGCCCATGTAGATAGGCTTGGACAATACGAAGTGAATAGAGATGAGGAATGAACCTGCTTCTCAAAAGTTTCCTTCCAAAAACAAAGGTAATAATCCTTCATATCCATAAAACATTCCTTATATAATATTTATAAGGAAAGATTTATTTTAGCAACAATTAGACAAAATCATTGATTTGATTCCATTTGTATTTCAGTTAGATTTTGTATTTTCATTCAGTTCAGAAACTGAATATGTTTTGAGTCAGATATCCAAATGAAACTGTGGAAGGTATTTGATTCAGACTTCCAAGTGATTCAGAGATACCTGATTCAAACTGATGGTTTCAACAGATATTCCAACTGGAAATATTAATTCAGTGTATAAAATTTTCTTCAAATCCTCACCATTTTTGTTTGTTAAGTCTTTTCTTTATACACAGAACTCTCATGGAAACACTGCAGGTTTTCACTGTGCTGAGGCGTTTCCACAATCAGCCTCTGAGTCTTTTTTAATAGCTTGTTAATACTTTTGGTACCTAAGCTACCATATTAATAGCTGCATTTTAGCAACAGCAGAACTGTTAGTTGTAAAAAAGATATGAGAAAGGTGAAAGATTATAGCTCAGATATAATTAACTCCATAGATTATATGTGGGTGTGTGAATGTTGACTATGTGAGAAGATGCAATGCTAATGAGAAGGCAGAGATAGACGTGGACCTATTATAAGCCCTGCTAACTTTGACCTTAATTTTAGTTCACAATTTTTTCCAATATGAGAAGAAGACTACCTCTTTTCGACTATTGTTCCTCTGCACTGGGATTTCAAGACATGCTGATTCCAACCTGTAGAAGTCAATGACTTTCCAAAACTGAAAACCCTCAATAGTCCTATCCTCCATGAATTTATCCCTATTAAAACCCTCCATATTAGTGATTGTTGTCCAAATTATGGCCTGAGACCATACCATACAAAGCACTTCTGTTTCTGCCCTTCAGATTTCCTTCATGCCTAGTTTACTCTTATTCTATTTCTCATCATAAGTCCAAAGAGCCCCCTTAGTTTTGAAAAATTGACCAGCAGAACATTCTTCAGACCTTGAAATAACATGCTTAATTTCTGATTAAGAGCTACAGTATACCTTGTAACTGTAACCAGTCAACCTAAAAACCATTTTGTTTATTGTGACACAGAATAATTGGCAAAAAAACCAAAAAACCAAATCCATTAATAGTTCTTCCCTTCCTCCCACAATTCCCTAGCTTACAAATGCTGCCTTGAAATAATTTCTGCTTTCCTATCCCCCACTGTCATCCCTATCCTGGCTCTTTGTCGGTCTTTGGATGATTAATGAGGATATGACACTCCCGCACGCTCTCAGTACATCACCCACATTCTTGCTGAATAATACATTTCTAGGTCTGAAAAAGTTCAAAGCAGGTTTAATTTAGCATCAATTCCCCTCTCCTCTCCTCCCCTCCCCTGCCGCCACTTAAATGCCTTTGCTCAAAACCAGTACTTGTTATTATGATATGATCACCAGAGGCCCCAGCTCATGTTACCTGCCTGTAAGCTGCCCATGACTTTTAGAGGTCAGAATTGTGTTATCCGTCATCTTGTCCTGTCTGAGCAAAAGAAAATTGTGTTCTACTCTGTGGCCAGATTCACCTCTGCCTGCAGAGGTGCTAACTGACAAGCACATGTATAATGGGGACACGATCTACTAACAGAAACTGCAGCGAAGAGGTAAAATAAAATAAAATGAAATCTTTGCAGCTCTTGACTTCTGATAAAATTGAACTGAAATGGGAAGGCACCTGGTTAGTACAACATGTAAAATCAGAGTCCAGACATGATACTTCTACAATTTTAGGCACTGTACGTGTACCTATACACATTTTCAATAGACTTACACTGGGAAAATATACATTTGAAGACAAGCCAGACATCTGGTAATAGGATACAAAATAACTGTACAATAAAAGACCACCTTGAGTGGAAAAGCAAGCAGTACCTCTCCAGAGAATACCCAGAAGCATCTGAACATGGAGTATTCAGAAGAAGGAACTGTGATAGACGCATGCTAGTTTCAAAGAACAGCAGACAAAACAGCTGTAGTAAGAGTGATACACTACTCCCAGCAAGACACAAACTATTTCCTATTTCTCTCTCTTTTTTTATTAAGGTCCCTGTTCTTTAGGATTCCTGTGTTTGTAGGTATAAAACCATTAAGCAAATAATTTAGTGTTTAACATCTATGAATTCCAGTAGCAGAGCTGAAACAAAGCTCTGTGTTAGTTTGAAAAAAAAGGGTAAAAATTTTAAATCTTTTCACATATATTTGGTATAAGTCTAAATTGTTTCCAAATTAGGCAGCTACTTATCCCCATTTGTGCTCCACTTTAAAATACATTGAACCCATTAGCATCCACACTTTGATAAGTATGATAAAATAATTCAAAATGGGGAGGAAACAAAGGGAAAATATTCAAATATCTGAAAACATCTCAGAATTTGCTTAGAAAAACAATCAGGTTCATCATGAAAAATGTCATTCTGTGTGTGAGTTGAGTGGCTATATAAATTTGATAAATAAAGAAATGAAAAATAGTTTAGAATTTAGCAAACCTACAGCTAAAACAAACTCAAAATCACAATTAAATTGAGTTAGCAAAATCTAGAACAGATATCCAATAATTATTTCTAATGACAAGAAATCAGAAACAGGGAAAATGCACTAAATTAGAGTGGAAGTCATCTATGTTCAGTATTTGTCCTGAAATCATCCATCCAGATATCCACAGTATCTTGCAATTCTTTCTTCCTTGAAACTAGTATTCGGAGGACAAATTTGGATTTATATCCATTTTATAGTGGATGAGATTGGAGGAAACAGTCAGAAATGGATAGAATTTTTTCTTATAGCTGGAAGAAATACCAGGAACATATATAGCAACTGGAGAAAGACAACCATTAGGACCAATTAACAATATTCATTCATTCATTCATTCATTCATTCATTCATTCATTCATTCATTCATTCATTCATTCATTTCATATGATTGCCTAGCTCAAGTTCATGATTCTGAGTAGCTATAAGAATTACAAACTATATAAAAAGGTAAACCAGTATTTTAAAAACCTCTCACAAATACAATTAGCAAGTAAGGTTTTCAAAAGTCACCAACAAATTAGCACAACTATTGCACTGATTCTGGACCCAGCAATTTTAAATAACTATCGTCCTGTCTCCAACCTTCACTTTTTGGCGAAGGTTGTGGAGAGCGTGGTGGCGCATCAGCTTCCTCTGTTCTTGGAGGAAACTGATTATCTGGACCCGTACCAATCGGGTTTCAGGCCCGGGTATAGCACGGAGATGGCATTGGTCGCACTGGTGAATGATCTCTGGTTGGCTCGGGACAGGGGTTGCTTCTCTGTCCTAGTTCTATTAGATCTCTCAGCGGCTTTCGATACCATCGACCATGGTATCCTATTGCAGTGTCTCAGGGGGTTGGGAGTGGGAGGCACTGTTTTGCAGTGGTTCTCCTCCTATCTCCTGGGCCATTCGTAATCGGTGTTGATGGAAGGGCAGAGGTCAGCCCCGAGGCCTCTCGTTTGTGGAGTCCCTCAGGGGTCGGTTCTCTCTCCCCTCCTGTTCAACATCTATATGAAGCTGCTGGGCAAGATCATTTGTGGTTTCGGGGTGGGATATCATCAGTACACTGATGATACCCAACTTTTTCTTTCCACCCCGAACCAACCCAGTGATGCCCTCGCCATGATGTCCCATTGCCTGGAGGCGGTCCAGGTCTGGATGGGGAGAAACAGGCTTCGACTCAATCCTGCCAAGACTGAGTGGCTGTGCATACCGGCATCTCGGGCTAACCAGTCTATTCCACCTTTAATGATGGGGGGTGAAGTGTTACCCCCCATCGATACGGCTCGCAACTTGGGCATCCTCCTGGACTCTTTTGAAGACCATATAGGAGCCGTGACCAGGGGGGCCTTTGCCCAGGTTCGCCTGGTGCGCCAGTTGCAGCCCTACCTGGACCGAGATGCCCTGCGCACAGTCACTCATGTGCTCGTGACCTCCCAATTGGACTACTGCAACGCTCTCTACATGGGGCTGCCCTTGAGGACCACCCAGAGGCTTTAGCTGGTGCAGAATGCAGCCACACAGGTTGTGATGGGGGTTTCCCGATACTCCCATGTAACACCTCTACTCCGCGAGCTGCATTGGCTTCCGGTTGCCCTCCGGGTGAGATTCAAGGTGCTGGTGATGACCTATAAAGCCCTAAATGGCTTGGGTCTGGGATATCTGAGGGAGCACCTGCTGCCGGCATCAAGCTCCCTTCGTCCTGTGCGCTCCCACAGGGAGGGTCTTCTCAGGGTACCGCTGGTAAAAGATTGCCAGCGGACAATACCCAGGGGGAGGGCCTTCTCTGTGGGTGCGCCGGCCCTCTGGAATCAGTTGCCTGTAGAGCTTAGGACTGCCCCTGACCTTCGCTCATTCCACCAGGACCTGAAGACCTGGCTCTTTGAGCTCTCTGGCCTGGTCTGAGCATATTAATTGGGATTTTAACTGTTTTTTAACTGGGGTTTTATTGCAAGGTTTACATAATTCTTTTAATTGATTTTAAGTTTTGTAACTATTGTATCTGTTTTTAAATAACCTTGTGAACCGCCCTGAGTCCTACGGGAGGAGGGTGGTATATAAATTTAATAAATAAATAAATAAATAAATAAATAAATAAATAAATAAATAAATATCCAGATCCCAAGCCTTATTCTTAGTGGCTATTTATTTATTTTTAATTTAAAATTGATAAATGGCTTTAAAATCTAAAGCTTTGTAAAAGCTATTTTTTTAAAAGTATTCATTGTTTTTCTAAACATATTCATTTTTTAATATTTATATATTCTAAATTACCTGGTGTTTAATGAACAAATGATGAACATTTGACCTTTTCAGATAATGTACAAAATCCTGTGTCTTGGAATTCCACCATTTAATTGGTCATAAGCTTTTGTGAAACTCAGTGAGATTTACTGCTAAATAAATGTGCAGAGGAATGTAATCTCATTCTTGTAGCTTAACTAGGCAGTAAACATTCAACTGCATAGAAGGTTTAAGTCCTTAAACAATAATTTTAATCTTGGTTATGACTAGCAACAAATGATGTATTGTTCTATATGATACTAGAATTTGAAGAGAGTGAGAGAGAATCAGAAAGAATGATATGAATAATGCCTCCATAAAATTGCAGCAATTGCCATACAGCTATAAAAACATGGCTATTTCAGTCTTGGACATTTTTAACCACAGAAAATAAAGTCTTACATTCTTACAAGCAATTCTACCTGTGCAAAATCTTATTCAATGTTAATGTGAATTATTTTGAATAGAGTAATGTACTGCAGTAATCCTAATGTCAAAACAATTACTGTCTTCTGACACAAATAGGCATTCATAGGTATTTGTTTCACACACTTCTGCAGTAAATATACATATATTTATAAAGAAACCAAGATGAAGAACCAGGGTTATACCAAATGTTCTAGCTGCCAGCTCTGATCAGTTGGCAGTTTTGAATTGAAGGAGAAAAATACAGGTATGGGATGAGCATGGAAAGATTATAGCATCCATTCCTGCATTCAGGAAGAAGTGAATTGGCTGTAGTGATGGTGAGTCAAAATAAAACCCAAATCTGCCCTCCGGCTAAGCAATGATGGGTGCAGCCTTGGTGGGCTGCCCCTACAATGTTGGAAAATGTAGCATCTCCTTGTCTTGGTGACTTCTTTATGGTATGATTGGAGGAAAGGTTGTTGGAGGGTTGCAGAATATGTGTCTGTGAGGCTGAATCAGAATAAGTGAAATTTCATAACTCTAACAAGAAAGAAATTTATTTACAGGAAGTCCATTTTAGATCTAGGTAAAGCCATACACCTAAGTAAGTACATCCTCCCAGAAGGAGAATCAGAGAACAAGCTCTTGGTCCATATACGCTTAGGAAAAATGGCTGAAAAAACTAAACTTTAAAATAGCAATTTCTTAGGTAAAGAACAATGAGAAGGCAAAAGTAAAACCATAAGTTGTGATAATGTGATGTTTTCCTTAGTGACCTTGGCACATCATTTAACAACAGGAGGGAAAGTGATGTCATAAGTCTGTGGCAATGGTATGATCTTCCACTTAGGGACCACAGTGCTTAGCAATATAGTCGCTAGTCCCAACTGTGGTTGAGGACTACCTGTAATTAATTAAACAGTTCATAGGGTAATGTTGTCCGCCATTTAAGGCAAAGCTGCAGTAAATGCTGTATTCAGAAACATGACAAATGTTCTTATATAATTGTTGGGACAGGATTCAAGCGACCACTACACAAGGTAATGTGTAAGGGTGTAAGGGATTTCAAGAATCCTATCTTTTGAGTAGCATACACGATGGGAGATATATTTATAGATATGGGATATTTTTAGAAAAAAACTCCCCCCATCATGTAGAACACTTCTTGTAGTATGGTAGGCACTCTAAGGACTGTGTGGTGTAAATAGCAGCGGTCCAAAACAATGCCATTAATTTGTACCACCCTGTATGCAGTTTTTTAAAATATATTTTTATCTGGAAAAATAAATTTAGTCTATTTCTATAAAGTGCAGATGAAAGTCTAATAATCAGCTATAAGAAGTCTAATACTCTGTGGAAGAAAACTGTAGGAAAATATTATGCTTTCAGCTACTAATCACAAATGCCTCCCTCAAATTCTCTTTGGAAAAATTAACCAGCTAAATTGGTATAAATATGAGGAAGCAGAAGGGGAAAAGAGGAATAGTTTTTAAAATATCAGTATTCAACAAGACTGAGATTTATGCATGAGATGCAAATTATTATGTGGTATTTACACATCTAAAGAAAAACAAATCTTGAATGTACATGTTTAGAGGGCATATTATTTTAAATATGAAAGTGGGCAAATTATTATAGTGTTTATAATTCCCACACTGTTAATAAGATATTTAAAATCAAAATAAGAAAGAGCTATCTTATTTAAAATGGTAAACCATGCACCAAAGTGGGACCAAAAACATGTATGAAATTTTAATTATTATTTTTTATCTTGATTATTTGATAATGTAGTTTTAGCCAATACTGGGAGAATTAACAAGAATTATTCCTGAGGTGACCACTTATGATTCCAATATTTCTATTACTTTTTCATCAGTAATAGACTTAATAACATTAAGACCAACATATTATGAAAATAGCTACTAATAATTCAGGTTAGACAATTTATGTAGAACTCTGATAATTCCATGTCCATAATGCTTTTAAACTAATTTTCAGCCTAAACAATTGTAATGAATTAAAACCATAATAATAATTCAATCAAAGTAAATGGTGGTTCCCATTCCATGTTTTAATTCAGTCTGATGTAATCAAGAATTAAGGTTGTAGAACAATTCACCAAGAAATTTCTAAGCATTGCAGTTATTTTAATATTTATAGTTATTATATGATTAGTTTAATTTTATTGCATGCTGATTTGAATTTTTAATTGTTCCATATGCTAAACAGAGTTGATGGAAAAACATGAGGTTTTATTAATTCTTATGGCATTATTCATTCTGGATATTCACCAAATGTCGGGAGTGAAATCCAGGAATTAGATCAGTCAGCATGGTCCTATTCTTATACTCCCCTCTGAGGTGTGAATACTATTATTGGGTTTGTTGTCAACAATCTTTTGGTATAACAAGATCTCATATGTTTCCATATGCTGCTGATCATATCTTAATCATTGCCAATTATGATGATAAGTAAAAGCCAAGAACTAGCAGTCAGCTTGTTAAGTAGTATTGCAGAGCTATATTTATGTAAACATTTTAGAGAGGAAATAGAGGTGCTGAGAGAAGGGAATGATAAAGGGAAAGATTAGTTGGCAGAGGAAAACTGTAAAGGGTGATCTGGGACAAAGTGAACTCCTAGAGAGACACAAGGAAGAATGATGGTACTGTGTCAGACAGAGCAGTGAGGCAAGACAATCAAAGGTATGTTATGTTTCTACATAGTTTCATAGAGTCATACACTTGGAAGGAGCCATTCAGGCCTTTAAGACCAACCATCCTCAGCACATGACCCCAAGTTAAAACATCTCCAACAGATGGTTGCCCAGCATCTGCTATAAATATGTTCAGCACAAGGGTGTCCACCATCCCACATAAAATTGGTTCTGCTGTCAAACTGCTCTTACTTTTAGGAAGTATTTTCTAACAATCTCCCCTCCATGACTCTGAGTGAGCAAACAGGTGTTTTATAATGGCATTGAGAGAAGGAAGAAGAACGAGGAGGAGGAGGAGGAGGAGGAGGAGGAGGAGGAGGAGGAGGAGGTAGTACCAAGGAGAAGAAGAGACTGCTGGCTGTTTGCTATTGCTGATTGACTGCTGATAGTTCCTGATGGGTGTCGATTACTCATTGTATAAGATTGGCACATTGATCTTGCTAACCAACCTGAAGGAGCTTCAGTAGGCATAAAAGGAAACCAATGTCCAGCAGATTGCAAGCTCACTGAGTAAACAGAGCACAACAGAAGTTGGTGTGGTAGGTCAAAGGATGAAGCACACACCCCACTTTTTCTTTCCTTTTTTTTAACCTATTAAGAAATATGGAAGTCGAGGGGAACTGGTTTGTTTGTTTGTTTTTCACTCACAGGAGACATCCCACATTAGTTTTTCTTTCTAAAGATGACAAGAATTACATATGCTGGACACGCAGCTCATTGTCCCCAGAGAAGAGAAGGTGAAGGAGCTAAATCCACCCTCCAACTAATCAGGGAAGATAATAAATTCCTGGACTGAGCAAAGAAAGCACTTGAAAAGGGACAGGGCTACAAGAAACCTCCCAGGAAGTCAAAGAAAGTCAGGGGGAAGTGAATGTGATGCAAAAGATCAAGACTGCCAAGAAGAGCTTTGGCATATATAATATTCCTTGTCTTTAGCAAAGCATTTCATAAAATCACCTCTGAGATCATAATAAAGAAAATGGTAACATGTGCAATATAGCTCACATTTATATCCATCTAATGTGTACTACCATTATATGGATATAAACATGACTATTTGGCAAATGAGCCTGTTGAGAGGAAACCAACATCTTAGTATTAAAACAAACAAGTTTTTTATTTTATTTTGCTCTGCCATATCATCAAAGGTTTTTTTTTCCCCTAAAATTTTAACAGTACGACTTGGAATAAGAAATATAAATTTTGAAAGTGTCATCATTTTAACAAACCCAATATATTCGAATATTTCTTGTGCCACCTTTTCATTTCTTTTGAAACTTTTCCCTCTCATTTATTTTAACAATTCATATCGTTTACATGATTTTACAAAAGTGAATCTTGGTAGTGTAAAAAAATAAGAACAACAATTTAGCAAACCAAACTGTAACATCCAGAATATAAAATTATATTATATTATATTATATTATATTATATTATATTATATTATATTATATTATATTATATTATATTATATTATATTATATTATATTATATTATATTATATTATATTATATTATATTATATTACATTACATTACATTACATTACATTATATTACATTACATTATATTATTATGTTATGTTATGTTATGTTATGTTATGTTATATTATATTATATTATATTATATTATATTATATTATACTATACTATACTATACTATACTATACTATACTATACTATACTATACTATACTATACTATACTATACTATACTATACTATACTATATTATATTATATTATATTATATTATATTATATTATATTGACAACATTAACCACTAGAGTTCACCCAACCATCCAGCCCAAATGCTTGGGTGAATAACCAAGTCTTTAATGCTTACTAAAAGCTAATAGGGTTGGAACTAGCTGGATCTTGGTGTGATGCTGTTCTATCGCACAGGCACTGCCATAGAACAGATACAAGAAGATAATATTTTTTTGTAATAAAAGGGACCCAATGCATACCCTCCCTACTGATGTGGTAGGATGAGCAAAAGTAATGAGATATAGACAATCCAGCAAATAACATAACCCTAAGCCATGTAAGCAGTGGTGGGATTCAGCTAGTTCACACCAGTTTGACAGAACTAGCAGCTAACTTTTTGTTGCCCAGGCCCAGAATGGACTTCCGGAAGCATCATCCACACAGAGAACCAGTTATTCACATATTTGAATCCCACCACTGCATGTAGGGCTGTGTAAATGATAACCAATATCTCGAATCCATGACTTGGAAGGCAAATGGGAGGTGACTAAGGTGTGAATAACTTTCATCAAGGCCTCATGGTCTAGCAACAGATGCAGCTGTGGCACATGATAAGCCTGTGCAAAGGTCCTCCTAGCCACACTTGCTACCTATTTTTTGAGAGAATCAGAACCAGATTCAATTACTTTCCTTCTCTTCTAGTTGTGAAGGCAGAGATATATTAAGATGTTTGCTTAGTACAAAACTGTATTTTTGTAAAGGTTTTGTATCTAAACCTATGTGAGGCAAGAATATTCATGACAGCAAGGCTACAGAAATTCTGTCAACAATAATGGGGACAACTGTGTGGAATTCTGAATTAAATACCTTGTAAACACAAATAAATAATGGCATATATGAGGCTCTAATGCTGTACATATTGGGAGACTGGGAGAGCCACATTGGTTTTGTGGTTAAGGCACTAGGCTAGAAAGCACGAGACTGTGAGTTTAAGTCCTAACTTAGCCATGAAAGCAGGCTGGGTGACCTTGGGCCTATTATCCTCTCTTAGCCCAGCTCACCTCACAGGGTTGTTGTTGTTGTGGGAAAAATAGGAGGAAATTGTGTTGGATATATTCTCTGCCTTGAGTTATTTGTGAAAAATAAAGGTGAGATATAAATAGATAAATAAATTCTTTGGAGTTTTGGTTTATTTATCTAATCTTTCCTCCATGAATACTGTATTACCCCTCCTTCCTAATTTATCTACAATAAGCCTGTGAGGCTGAAAGATTGCAAGTGGGCCAAGATTCTTCAGTAGTATTCATGGCTGTGTTAGTATTTATACTTGATACTCTAATTACCATACAACACTGGTTTTTAAAGGGCAGATGAGACCCTGTGAAAATAAGTGCAACTTATTCCTAGATAAATGCCTGCTTTGATCATACTGTTGAACTATACTATAGTGAAGGTAGGAACTTTTATTTGTTTTGATATATTATGTGTTCACAAGTGCTAAGAATAAAAATGTGAATATTATATCAGTGGGGAAAAAGAGTGTAATCTATTTAAGGGTGAAAATTATAGGACGTATTACTTCAAAATATTCCACTACTTTCACTAGAGAGCTCAGGTCCTTGGAAAACCTATTTTATTTTATTTTTTATTATTTTTGCAAACAGCAAAACAAACAAGTTTAGGGAAGTCTTACGTCTTAGGCTTCAGTTGGCTCTTCAGAAAAGCCAAGAAGTCAAGAATGTCCTCCCCACACAGAGAATCAGTCCTATTGATGCCATTACTAGAGTAAAATTTGTATCATTCAGTTGGATTTGATATGCTTTTCACAAACTGGTGGGGGGAAAATCACTTTTAGCCCACAGAGATTTCCACATCTAACTATTTTCTGGCAATTTCCATGGTTAAAAAAAAATGATTGCATTGCTCAACCTATAAACTGCTAATGTGTAATGTGTAATATGTCCCGGTTTATGAATTCTCTCTGGTGAAATCACTCATATTGTGCCACATGCAATATCCAGAAATTACACAAAGTGCAGAAAAGAGGGGAAAGGAAGATAACAACCGAGGTTGTTTGTAGAACTTTGTTCCTTTATTTGCAGCAACAGAAACTATAGTTATGCTGGTATTCTCTTCTGCTGTTTGGCATTTGCTGATCATTAGCCTAGGGTCATGAATCCATCTTTCTAATGGCCCATCTGTATAACTAAGTCCTTGTTGTATTTATGTTTTCTACCCCCTAAAACAACTGACATTGATCACTGTCAAGGATGGGATAATGAACAAGATACGCCATTCTTCTACTGGGGGATAGCTGATCATGTACGTTTACTGAAATGATGACATTCTTCAGTATCTCTTTTAGAGGTTCCCATTTTAGTACGTTTCATTCCATCTCTATTAATGCTTTTAAAAAGTGGCACCCAAACTCTGAAATGCAGGCTTCATTTTATATGTTGTGATGGATGTTAAATTACCTTCTTGATATGCATCAAATAATTGACATGCTGACATAAAAAATACAGGACCCTGAAAAATTCAAATGCTCTGAGGTTGGTACCACGTTTTTTAAGGCAACCTCTCTTTTTTAAAAAATCAGAATATAGGACTAAAATGAATGCCTTAATATTTATGGAATGCCATAAATGTGACATTCTGGCCTCACTATGGAATGAGATAGAAAGCAAAAGACTGCAGATAAATCCAGTTCTTCAGCAGATGCTGTACCTGTTTTCTCAACCTACAAGCCAAGCAATAGCTACTTTATGCTCATAAAACAAAGACCCTTTGTGCCAAGGAAAGCTATCATTCCCCCATCTGATATCAGGACTTCAATTCCCAGAATTCTCAACCACTTGGCTTCCCCCCAGTAGCTGGTGGCACTGAGATTCTCTACTGGAGGTTACATATTTAATGGGAACTCTTAAGAACATCAGTGGCAGAAAATAAGGAAAATCCTTATTTATATTTAGTGTTCCTTTGGAATCCATTGGAAATTAATACGTTTGTGAGAGTGTGTAATTCGGTTTTTAGGCATTTGGTTCTGGAGATGAGGGTCTTCGTTACGGAGTTGATCTGTGCCGGGTGATGGGATTTTGCGTTTAAGTAATGGTTGGTGTGTGTGTTTTTCCGGTAGATGGTGTGTCCTAGGGAACTATTGGGTTTTTTGTAGATTAGGATGTCTCACAAGCATATTAATTTCCAACAGATTCCAAAGGAACACTATTGCCAACCTAATCCAAAGGGAGACACCCCCCAAAAACCAAGACACAGAACAGGACAATGGCAATACCCTCCTCCCCTACATTAAAGGCACCACAGATAAAATCAGCAAAATTCTCCACAAACACAATATCAAGACAGCCTTCAGCACTGACTGAAAAATAGCCAACATCTTAAGAAACCCCAAAGACAAGTTCCAGCTTGAAAACCAAGGAGTCTATGAAATACCATGCAAAATCTGCCCAGCCACATACATTGGACAAACTAATAGGAGAATAAATGCATGCATCGCAGAACACAAGAACGCAGTCAGAAAAGGAGAAAAAACTTCCTCCCTTTTCCAGCACCTTAAAGCAACAGGACATGAAATTGACTTTGAAGGAATGAAATTAATCTCCAAAACCGAACACTACAATAAGAGAATAATTATGGAAGCCATCGAAATAGAGAAACACCCCCACAACATGAATAAGCATGATGATACCTCCCGTCTACCAGACATCTGGAAACTAGCCCTAGTCAACAAACGAGTCCCAGCCACAAAAACTGACACCGGACCCACAACAACACAGCACGCCACCACCAATCATCCTCACCAGACTCAAACCCAAACCCACCCCATAGACAAAATGCAACCACCATCCAGAAGCCAAACCACGGCAGCATCTCCAGCTGCTGCACCCCCTCCCGACCCCCACACAAAGCAAACGGACACACGCCATGAACACAAAGCCAGACCACAAACTCGGAGCCAAACCAGAGCCCGGGATGTTACACCACAGCCTTCTGCTCAGAACATTACATCACAGAACTCAGGAAGTTACAATACTAAAGCTTAGGATGTCACAACACAGCCAACCACCCAGGATGTTGCAGCACAGAACTCAGGATATCACTACACTAGAGCTCAGGATGTCATCACAGCCCATTACCCAAGTCGTTACAACACAAAAGACTAATGGGCACACAGCCAAGACCTCAGCCACACAGGATGTTACAAAGAAGCCGACTAAGCTGCAAACAATAACTCCATCATCCAATCAGATGTAACAACACAGTCAACCAACCCGCTTACAGCAACAAAGCCAGCACCACACACACCCCACCAATATTTATAGAGAGACGGCAGCTCCAATCACGCTTTGCTCACACAAGCATGAAACTGAAGACACCAGCCTGAAGATGATGAGTGGGACCTCGTTGAAACGTCACCAAGACACTCTCAATCTTACATGGGAAAAGACCCGAATACGCCAAGACCTACATATATATATACATATACATATACATATACATATACGTATGCGTATGCGCATGCGTATGCGTATGCGTATGCATATGCATATGCATATGCATATGTATATGTATATGTATATGTATGTGCGTGTTTGTGTGTTTGTGCGTGAAGCTAAAATTATGTTGTTTTGGCTATAATGTACAGCATTATGTAGCAAACATCATAAAAAGCAAAGAAGAATTACTGTTTCTCACATATTGAGACCATTAATCAACCTCTGGTTGTTTTGCTCTTAGGCTAGTAAGAGGTTTCATTAGCACTTCCCTGAATTCATACTGAAAAGAACCCCTTTGATAGAAGGAGGAGCAAATGGAAAAGTATCTTAGAAACAACATAATTATTCCAATGAAAGGCTGGGCCTAAATAGGCCTCTCTGGTTACCATAGATTCTTAAAATTTGCTGTGTGGATGTATAAGACATATGAAGACATTAAATAGATTTTTTTTCAAGCCCATCTAAGACACCTATTGTCCATTAAACCTCTTAGTTAACTCACAAATAGCTCTGATTTTTTCCCCTCAACATGCTCACACCTCATAGGATGCAAAGTCACCAACATTTACCACTAGCAAAGCAGTAGCAATGTCATTGTCCTAAGTCAGCAATTGCATAAGTAAAAGAATGAAATGAAAATTTCTATTGAGGCTCTCAAGATCTTGAAGAATATACATGTCCATTTTTCTGAATTTGCTGCCATGTGAAAGTGAATTTTAATAGTCATTAATGCCAAACTGGTTTGTCTATATTAGAAGATATTAGGAGATATAACCCATGATATCCACAGGTCAACAAGATGGGAAGAATAGCCATATTGGGATACAAGGTCTACTTATTATGTACACTGTAGACATACAGTACGAGGGCAATTTGGATATAAACCTCAATTTGGTTATCAACGACAGACACTCGCAGATACAGAAATTTTATTATACACATTACAAAACTACAACATTACATTACTTTTCAACATAATCACCATTCAAATTGAGGCATTTGTCATAACATTTTACAAGGTTTGAAATTCCTTAGTAGTAGCTGCTTGGCACCAAATCTGGGCTATTACAGGTGGTGGTTATCAAAAACATCCCAATGGAACTGCTTCAAAAGTTCTTGGGTGCATCTAGCAGTGTGCGGGCAAGCGTTATTGTGAACCAACACCATACCAGAAGCAGTGCCATAGAAAATTCTGCCAAATGTGAACATGCCAAAGGAGTACTGCTAATGAAGTTCATGGAGCATGGTTCAACCATCAATTCAGAAGTCTACTGTGAAACATTACAAAAACTCATATGAGCCATCCATAACAAGCATCAACCATACTGACTTTGTTCTGTATCAGCCTGCTACCGGCCCTACAGAAAAGGCAACCCCTTTACAAACGGCAAGAGGCTGGAATAACGTCTGCCAAATTTATTACTACAAAAACAAACAAGACACGAACCAAGATACAGGAGCTTTGAAACACTATCTGAGCGGTTGCTTTCAGCAAACCAGCCCTCCCCACACATTCCCTTTATAAAGAGTTCAGGGCGTGGCTTCTCTCTGCCTCCTTCCGAGAAGCCCCATTGCCTTCTTCTGTTTACTCCTACTTGACTGCCTCCTGCGTCGGGCATCCTTGAACAGGGCCAGCTGTGGGTCATCTTCATCCACACTGTCAGGCTCACACAGCTGGGTCTCCATGGTGACCAAGTGGGAGGGGCCTGCCTGAGGGCTATCATCAGCAAGATCTTCAACCCCCTCAGCAAGGTCTTCAACACCCCCCTCCTCCTCTGAGTCGTCCGACCCAACTGCCGAACCCACAGGCTGACCCTGAATCACAACAGACTTCTGGTATGGTGTTGGTTCATGATAATGCTCACCCACACACCGCTATACGCACCCAAGAATTTTTGAAGCAGTTCTGTTGGGATTTTTTTGTTCACACACACACACACACACACACACACACACACACACACAACCCTCAGATTTGGTGCCGAGTGACTAGTACTAAGGGATTTCAAACTTTGTAAGATGTTATGACAAGTGCCTCAATTTGAATGGCAATTATGTTGAAAAGTAATGTAATGTTGTAGTTTTCTAATGTGTATAATAAAAGTTCTTTATCTGCGAATGTCTGTCATTGGTAACCAAATGGAGGTTTATTTCCAAATTGCCCTCGTGGTATAGCCCATCACAACTGGACAGCAACTATTTTGGACAGCAACTACCATACAATGAATATTTGGAGATTTAAGACTGGAGGTTTAATAGGTTACCAAATGGAATAATCTACTTGATTATGATGTGTTGACGCTTGATTATGATGTGTTGACACTTACTGACTAACTGACCCCGTTCATATAAGTCAATGAAGGAAAATATTTGAAACTCAGGGTTGAAATGAGGGGTCCTTGGTGCTCTCTGAGCTTGGTTGTTTTCTTTGAGTTTGCTCTAGCACTGATGTTAACTAGTTTGGCTAATGAAATGTCTGCAAGAAAACAACCAAAGGAAGGAAGGAAGGAAAAGACGCAAAAGAGGCAGCTTCCACTCTTTCTGACAACTGAAATAAATATATTTATACTTTTGCATCATAATTTTCTTCTGTCCATAAAATATACTAATTTTCAAACCCATATATAACAAGTTTATTTTTCTCTTTTTTCAGCAAAAGCAGTTCTATTATTAGATGTTCAGTGGGTTAGGACGCTGAGCTTGTCGATCAGAAGGTCGGCAGTTTGGCGGGTCGAATCCTGAGTGCCGCGTAACAGAGTGAGCGCCTGTTACTCGTCCCAGCTTCTGCCCACCTAGCAGTTCGAAAGCACGTAAAAATGCAAGTAGAAAAATAGGGACCACTACAGTGGGAAGGTAACAGCGTTCCGTGCGCCTTTGGCGTCCAGTCATGCCGGCCACATGACCACGGAGACGTCCTCGGACAAACGCTGGCTCTTCGGCTATGAAACGGAGATGAGCACCGGCCCCTAGAGTCGGAAACGACTAGCACGCATGTGCGGGGGAACCTTTACCTTTACCTTTATAATACAGAAATAATCTTCTTAGCAACCAGTTTTTAAAAATTTTGTTGATTTCAGTGAGGAAGTTAAAGTCAATACTATCCATCAGTAGGCAAGTTCATCACATTTACTATGTCCCATTGAAAATATTAAAGATGAAAATATTATTTTTAATGTTTAATACTATTTAGTAAACTTAAAATGATTTTACTTTGAACATTTGCCGCTACTGGCTTTTTCATCCCCAAATCCCTCACAAATCCATTTGAAACCAATTCTCAGAAAACCTCACAAACCAGTTAGCAACCGCAAGGAAATTCATCTAGTCAACTTCTACCACCTGAGTTACTACTGGTCATGGAGTAATAGAAATTCCCACATCCTCAATCAGATCAAAAAGGGAAATAAAATTAACTACTTGAATCACTACTGTTCATGTTTTCTAATCCATGTATTTATGTGCCTTTGCGTCTTCGCAACAGTCAAAGAAACAAAAATTGAGATTGCTGTGAGGGCAAGTATGCATGGGAAATTGTTGTAAATAATGTACACATGCTTACTACAAATCTTTGGACAATCCCATGGCTACTATGCTGCTACTTATGTTGCATTTAAATGATCTTATGATTTTTAAAGGTGAAACAATAGCTTGTTGGCAATCTTGCAGTCAGATGGTTACTGATTGCTCTGTCAGCTGGATTGGGGAAGGAGATAAATTTCCAGATACTGCACATAGGAAGATAATATGGCAGCAGTAGAATGCTGAACCTCATATGGCAGAGGGTAAGAGACAGTAATGGCTGGTTTGAGCATTGGTAATGAAAACTGAGATCAAGCAAGAAATTCTCCCAGTGGAAAACAGACAGCCCAGGTTCACAAAGCTACAGAAATTTTTTGCACTTTTAAATAAATCACATCAGTCAGACATAAATGGACTTAGTTCCTGAAAATAATAACCACATCAGGTCAATCAAGTCTGGAGCTTGTCCCAAATTGGGGCATAGCACTGATGTGGAAGGAAAGATATAGCTTACTACTGAATTTAAAGTTTTGCTCAGAGAAGTGTGTATACAACTGAATCAGATGCTGGCATCCAAGTTAAATCTAGGAAGAAGCCTTGTTCAGGACCCTAGAGAGCCACTATCAGTCAGTTGCATCACAATGAGTTAGCTGATAATGGTCATTCACTATAGATCAGCTTCCTATAGTTCTTTTACAAGCTGTTCAAAAAAGAGGGTATTTAAATCAGGATATCCAGATAATCCTATGTGAAGTGGTCCACTTTGCCATCAAGAAGAGCTATACATGACAGAAAGGACATTGTTTGTGCTTCATGTCATCATGCCTGCCTTCTCTAGCACATTCAAGTAGCTAATAAAAGCTTCTGTGTATATATGGAAAAACTTCTAGCATTCTAGGATTACCAGATTTTAGTTTTGCAAACGTTTCTCTTCTAGGTCCTGGGCATGCCAGAGTAGGCTGTAAGTGACTTGAAGTGAAGCAATCCATCAGCTTTGCTTTAGAGAAGCTGTTTTGCTTCACAGAATGACTTCAAAGGGTTTTGTAACTTTGAAGCCTCAATAGACTGAAGCAGGTTCCATTCAAAGCACTGCAAGACCTATACATACATCATTTAAGTCATGAGAAGACCGTATTATACTCACATGTCCTTTAATTCTGCTGAGCATATGCAGAGTTTGTGTACCTCACCCTTCACTTCCTGTTAAGGAGACTAAGAAGTTTACTCACATTATCTCTAATCATGATCAGTTTTCAATCATCTCCCTGCCATCATGTTTCAGAACATCTTAATCTTCATCTCTAAAAGGGCTACTTAAAGAAATGATTGGGCCCAGCAGAAGAACCTAAAAAAAGATGAAAAAGAGATGAAGCTGTATTCTGGCTTCCCCTATTTCCTAGTATGTTCCTACTTGCTTAGAGATCATTTGCTATCTGGAGATCACTAGGCATTGTAAATATTGTAAATATTTTAATAGTTATTAAAAATAGTTTTAGAGAATTTGAAATTCATTCTTAATCACACTAAATACTGGGCTTGTTATTTAAGGAAGACTTTAAGTAAGAGGACATACTTAGCATATTTTAGTATAACTCTACTACCAAAGTCTTCAGCAACTTACAGACAATAATAAATCTCTACATGTAATAGACAAATAATAATTACTATTACTATTATAGACAATATTTTTCTATATATCATGTCTAATATTATTAGACATAAACAATAAAATTAAATTAATTAATTTTAAAGATTGAAATAATAATCTTTACTAATTTATAAGCAAGAACACAATTACACATATACCCCCATGCATATGTATTGATTGGACTACAGACACCTCTAGCCTTTATGGAAATAACAGCTTCCCCTTAATTTATTTCAAATTGTACCGGAAGAGAGAAAAACTGGCTACAATCCTATTCAGAAATGGTGAACCCTTAAATTTCAGCTCATCCGATTTAGGGTCCAACGGAGAGCTTTTGAAATTGAGGATCCAGCTGCAAGATAAAAACAGGCATGCCCTTGATATCTCCAAGCCTGACCCATGCATCCAATCAGTCATATGTCTCATGAAGGCTTTCTGGAGATGCCATAGATGGCTCCCTCTGGCAAGGAGCTATTCAAAAGATGTTTACTTCACACTCCTGTAAATGAACCAGTCTGTACAGATCATATCCAGTAATACTGCTCTTCAGCTTGCTAACTAACTCTTCCTGTGCTTTTTCCTGTTCATTCTTTAAAAAATCATTATTTTTCAGGGTCATTATTTTATGAATGCTCACTGTGGAAGCTCAAAACTGAGGCCATTTAGAAATATAGATTTAACCCCATAATATTCAGTCACCTATTTGCAAATTTTGCTATGTCTATTTCTTTTCTTCTTCTCTTTCTACATCACCTCAGCAGCACGCAAATGGAATCAGACAGAGGCCCATCCATTTGGGCTGATCTCTGTAGTAAGCATCTATTTGCATCTTATACAAAATAAAAGCATGTATGAAAAGAATCAACTAATTTAATTTGTTACAAAACAAACGGCAACTGAATAGCAGCCACACACAGAGATCTGTTTTTGTTTCTGCTAGCCGCAATTGTACAGGTTTTCTCCCTCCCCCCACCCAGGAAATAGAAGGCAAGAACACCTCTTAATTAAGCTGATTTTTACTTAACATCTTGCCATATTTTCATACCATAGAAGCTTTTTCTGTTGTCCAGATTTAAAAAAAAAATCAAAACTTGGCAAGACTGGCCACTTTGAAATAATTTAGATCCAGTAATCTTCACTGATGGGTTAGCCATCAAAATTTTCTATCATAATTCATTAGCCTTTCCCTGCAGGTAAAAAAAGATGGGCACTCAAAAACAATAATCAGATCAAAGAATCTTGTAGGTCTGAGAAATATAGTTATGTACCAGACTTTATTTCAGTTACTGCCCAAATCAGATTAAAATCAACATCTCCATTATTATCCGAAATAGGGAGGACTGAAAGCTCGGTGTTTCTTTTGAATATATTATGTATAATGAAGTATCTTGAGGGACGACAGGAGACAGTAGGCACGGTCCAAAAGAACTTGTTTATTGGGCAGAGGTCCCGGGCGAGGCACCGCCGGGAATCCCCCGTATTTATAGTCAACAGCAACATTAACAACTTTATTTAGAACCAATAAACAGGCGGGGTTCTCCCGCCTAACGATAACACCCAATAGGAAAGAGACCGGCTAGGGTAGGTGTGGCTGACAGCGGGTTGTTGCTGGGGCCAGCTGGCAGCTTTGACAGCTCCGGCTGGACTGCGCATGCACGGTTAAGCTTAGTTTGACAGCTGTCAGTGTACTGCGCATGCGCGGCAGTTTGACAGCTGTCAGAATCGGCCACTTGCCGCGTCAGTGGGGGGGGAAAGCCGTGGCAGCCTTTTGACGGCTGTCAACGGCTGCCGGGATTCCTTATTGTTCGTGAGGGGAATGTATGTGTATGCTGAGTACATAACACCCCTTCCCCCCCTCCCCCTGGAAGTTCAGCTTGGGTCGGCTTCGCTGTTCCTGCTGCCGGCCCATTCATAATCAGCCAAGTACGAAGGGGTTTTCCGCGGTCTGGTGGAGCGGTGAAGACTTGTGCTGGGCTGGTCCTCCCTTCCCTCGGTGGGGGAAGTTTCGGGGCTTGGAGGTTGGGGGCTGTCGGTGACGTCTGGGTCGTGTGATGCTGGGCTAAGTGGCCTTTGTGGCGCCGCTGGGGGGATTAAAACGCTTGGCTGAGTTTGGGGAATGCGGTGTTGTGGCACCCGCGGTCTTAGTTGGTCGGCGTGACGTCTGATAAGCCTTCCGTCTCCTAAGTCAATGAGATAGGAGACTGGGCCAGTCTGGTTCAAGATCACACCTTGTAGCCACTTGTCGCCGGCCCCGAAGTTCTTTGCCCAGATATGCTGGCCGGGAGGGAAGATTTTGACAGTTGGTGTGTGGATTGGTTCGGCGGCTGCCCTGTCGGGGTGCAAACGGTCCAGTTTGGTGACCAGACGGCACCCCCAACGGAGCTCAGCCGGAGACTTGCTGGTGGTGGAGCAAGGCGTGGAGTGTTGGGCCAGGAGGTATTTCGCCAGTCTGCAGTGCCAGTCGCTGGAAATGATTTTCTTTAGGGCTTCTTTTGTCGCCTTCACCATGGCCTCTGCGAGACCGTTCGTGGAGGGGTGAAAGGGCGCGGAGGTGGCGTGCCTAATCACGTTGGCCCTGGTGAAAATCTGGAAGTCATGAGAGGTAAATTGGGGGCCGTTGTCGGATACAAGGACATCGGGTAACCCGTGAGTGGCAAATACCCTCCTCAATCCCCTGATCGTGGCTGCTGTGGTTGTGCTAGCTACAGGGATGACCTCGAGCCATTCCAAAAGCTATCAACTATTATGAGAAAATTTTGCCCCTGGAAGGGGCCGGCATAATCAATATGAACCCTGGACCAGGGGTTCTTAGTCACCTCCCACTTGTGGACAGGGGCATGTGGGAGGGGTGGCCTGGTCTGCTGGCACATGTAGCAGGTAGCTACAAAGTTTTCTATGTCCGCATCGAGCCCCGGCCACCATAGGTAGCTGCGGGCGAGTGATTTCATTTTGACCACGCCGGGGTGACCGTCGTGGAGGGAGGTTAGAGCTTGTTGTCTATGCGGGGTGGGTATGATGACATGGCTGCCCCAGAGGATGCAGCCGAGGTGGGCAGACAGTTCATAGCGCCTTAGGAAGTGAGGCTGAAATTCTGGACCCGGAGAGGTGGATTGCCAGCCAGTTAAGACCCAAGTTAGAACCCTTCCCAGGAGTTTGTCCTTGCTGGTTGCAGCAGCTATTTCTTTTGCCGATACGGGGTGGTCCGGCAGTTCCTGGATAGCCAGGATTTGGCCAGCTGGCGTGGGGTCTGGGTCGAAGTTGGGCAGGGGCAGTCTGCTAAGGCCGTCTGCATGACCCATTTCCTTGCCCGGTTTGTGTTCAATTTTAAAAGAGTAAGCTGCTAGAAACGTGGTCCAGCGAAGCATTCTGGGGGATAGAATTTGCGGGGTCAATTTGTCCCAGGTGAAGAGCCCTAGCAGGGGTTTGTGGTCGGTAAAAATTGTGAAGTGCCGACCATATAAGTAATCGTGAAATTTCTTCACGCTCGCCACTAATGCTAGGGCCTCCTTGTCAATTTCCGCGTAATTGCGCTCGGCTTTGGATAAGGTCCTGGAATAGTATGCGATGGGGGATTGAGTTCCATCGCTGTGGAGGTGGCTGAGGACAGCGCCTATGCCATAGGGTGAGGTGTCGCAAGCAACGCAGAGGGGCATTTTTTCTTTGTAATGGGTGACGGTAGATTTGCTGGAAAGGAGCTGTTTCAATTTGTTAAAACTGTCGTCGTGGGTTTGGGACCAGAGCCACTGGGCTCCTTTGTCTAATAGCCTGTGGAGGGGCTCTGCTATTGTAGCTTTGTGGGGGAGGAAGGTGTGATAAAAATTTATGAGACCCAGAAAGGCTTGTAGTTCTGCCTTATTTTTGGGGGGTGGGGCTGCCCTGATGGCTTTGACTTTAGAATCCGTGGGGTGGATTCCGTTAGCGTCTATTTTGTAACCCAAAAATTCAGTAGAGGGGACTCCTATGGAGCACTTTTCTTTCTTTAGTTTGAGGCCGGCGGTGCGGAATCTTTGAAGCACCTCTCGCAGCCTGTCAGCTAATATTTCCTCGGATTCCCCCGCGATGAGCACGTCATCGAAGTAGGGGCAGACCCCAGGTATTCCTTTGAGGGTTCGCTCCATGGTTTCCTGGAATATTCCAGGTGCCACAGTGATTCCAAACTATAGGCGGTTCACCTTGAACGCTCCGCGGTGGGTGACTATGGTCTGGGCATTGGCTGTTTGCTCCGAGACTGGCAGCTGCAAAAATGCATGGGCCAAGTCTAGTTTGGCAAAAATAGTGCCTGACTGAATGGAGGAGAGTACATCCCTGACGGCTGGGACTGGGTAGGCGTGGGGGTTTAAAGCACGATTAAGGGTGGCTTTATAGTCCGCGCAGAGGCGGACCTCCCCATTAGGCTTGACAGGGGTGACTATGGGGGTTTCCCAAGTGCCCCCTTCCATGGGTTCTATGACTCCCAGTCCAATTAGCCTGTCGAGCTCTGCTTCTATTTTTGATTTGAGAGCGAAAGGGACTCTTCTTGCCTTAATTCTGATAGGCAGGACTTCTGGGTTTAGTTTTAGATCTATGGGGGGGGCATTGAATTTTTCCAGTGTCCCATCAAAGACGTCTGCGTATTGTTGGCAGACGGCTTGTAATTGGTAGGGCTGAGAGTGGTTAATGCCAATAATTTTTATCCCCAGGGGTTTGAACCAGTCAAGGCCAATGAGGCTGGCTCGTTTGCCTGCTGCGATTTGGGCTGTGAATTCTCCCTGGAATTGTTGATAGTTAATGGAGAGCTTAGTTTCCCCTTTTAATTTGATTGGGGCGCCCTGGAAATCGGCTAGAAGAATTTTTGAGGGGGTAATTGGGAATCGGCATCTGCACTGGCGCGCGATTCCTTGTAGAGTGTCCCAGGAAAGAATGGAGACTGAGGACCCCGAGTCCACCTCCATCTCACAAGGGATTCCCTGTATCCGGACCTGAATCTTAACTTTGGGGCGGATGTAGCTGGTGGTTAAGGGCCCCTGGTACGTGCTAGTGGTCATGACAGATGACCAAAGGGTCTCCCCTGGTAATTTGGGGGGAATATTACCTTCCGGGGCGGCCTCCAGGTCGTGAAGGGTCTCGCGGCCGGTGCTGCAGCAGGCGGAGTGAATGTGGCCGGTTTTGCCGCAGCCATGGCACTTGGCATTGTGGAATTTGCATGATGCCCTGGCATGGTTGCCACCGCAGCTGGTGCACTTGGGGCGGTTGGTGGTCTCCTTTGAGCCTCCAGCCGGCCGATCTGGTCTTTTGTCGCCCTCACGGCGGGCTTGGGGGTTGGCAGGTCTCGGACGGATGGCATCCACTTCGATCTTTTGCTCGGCTGTTCCTGGGTCGGAATTTCTAGGACAGTCATGGTGGACCGACCCTGTGAAGGGATTTCCCACCGGCAGCGCGTCTTCCCTATGGCTATCTTCGTACGCCATGATTTCAATCGTTAACTCGGCCAGGTCCATCGTCGGCTTGGTGACGAGTTTCTTCTGAAGTTTCAGATTCCTCAGACCGACGATGACCTGGTCCCTTATGCGGTCTTCGAGGTCCGGGAAGCGGCAGCGTCGGGCAGCCTGTTGGACCGTTGCAATGAACGATTTGGCCGGCTCGCCAGGTCGTTGGTACTGGCGGGCGAAATTCAGGCGCCAGTACAATTCGGACCGTCTTGGCGAGAAGTGTCGATTAAGGCGGTCGACTAGCTCGGCGTAGGGCATAGTGGCCACCGGATCCGGGCTGCAGAGCCCTACGGCGACATCATAGACCGCCGGGCCGCTGAGGCAGAGGAGCGCCGCGGCTTTGGGGTGATCCTCGACGATGTTATTGACGAGGAGGTACCCCTCCACTTGCCCGAGATGTGATTCCCAGCCCTCTGGCTGGGAGACATCGAATTCTCTGACATGCCCAAGGTTGGCCATACTGTCTGGTCCGCGGGTCTGCTTGGGGTAGCGTAGGTGGAGGGCTCTCCCAGACCAGCAAGTGACTTCAGCAGTGTCGGCTGGTGGGACGGCTTCCCTCCTTCACTTGTGGCTTCAGCTAGTGACTTCAGCTAACAAGCAGACCCGCATCCCACCTTTGTCGCCAGGTGAAGTATCTTGAGGGATGACAGGAGACAGTAGGCACGGTCCAAAAGAACTTGTTTATTGGGCAGAGGTCCCGGGCGAGGCACCGCCAGGAATCCCCCGTATTTATAGTCAACAGCAACATTAACAACTTTATTTAGAACCAATAAACAGGCGGGGTTCTCCCGCCTAACGATAACACCCAATAGGAAAGAGACCGGCTAGGGTAGGCGCGGCTGACAGCGGGTTGTTGCTGGGGCCAGCTGGCAGCTTTGACAGCTCCGGCTGGACTGCGCATGCGTGGTTAAGCTTAATTTGACAGCTGTCAGTGTACTGCACCTGCGCGTCAGTTGACAGCTGTCAGAATCGGCCGGTTTGACAGCTGTCAGTGTACTGCGCATGCACGGCAGTTTGACAGCTGTCAGAATTGGCCGCTTGCCACGTCAGTGGGGGGGAAAGCCGCGGCAGCCTTTTGACAGCTGTCAATGGCTGCCGGGATTCCTTATTGTTCGTGAGGGGAATGTATGTGTATGCTGAGTACATAACATATAACTATGCATATACAGAATATAACTGCTGACTCAGAAGTATATAGATGCACACACATACACAAACTTAACACACACACAAGCACACAGACACAAACAGACACACATGTATCAACCTTAGTTTCAACTGGTGTATGAAAACATTAAATAAATCAATTTAGGATATCTGGATGTTTCATTTTCAAGCATGAATATCTTACCTCTGTAGAAGGAGACCCATGATAGTTTATTGTAGCCCAAAGTTAGGAGGAGAGTGGTAGCACCTTTTCTGACTAACAAGGTTTGCCAACCAACAAACTTAGCTCTTGTGAACTACACTCACTTCATTAGCTTAAAATGGAGTGACACAGCAGTTTGAGCCATTTAATTTAAAAGTGTTAGTTTGAAAGATGTCTCAGATATCTCACCCTTGAATATTTAGAGTCCTAGTAGAATGTAACTTGAAATACAACATATATAGTTTGGCAAAACCTAGATTTTTGAAACTCCAGCTATTTTCAGCAAGTGAATTAAAAACATCCACATAGCTGTAGTCCTCCTCACTGAGTTTAGAGGAATTATTCTTGCATCTAGCCAACTCTACATGGCTGGCTTTGTAGCAGCTATACATTATACAGCTCCATGCTGTTAACTGCTTCTTCTGAAAGCTGTCAGGGTTGTCTCCAAATCATTCCCTTGATAGTGCTTTGTGGCCTGTGTGGGTGTTGCTATTATGTACTATAGCACATTATATATTTAATTAATTGCAAATAAGACCTACTTATTACATTTGAAGATGGTTCTCTGAAAACAGAGATTGACTCAAAGGTTCCATTGAGATTACTAGAATTTGTTCCTGAAGGATATTCATATGTAATAAAAACAATGCTTGTACTTGTGCTGCTGTAACTCAAATTAGAAAATGTGGCTAGAAGAGGCCATGAATAAAAAAAAAAGTTTTTGAAAGGAAAGTTCCCAAAAGGCTGCTATTCCACACACACACACTGACCTGAGAGAAACTTCATTAATGCAGGTAACCTTGTGACATTATGCTGTGAAAGTATTATTCAAGGCTTATTATTGTGAAGGTTTAGCTACAGTTTTATTGTTTAGGTAGAATGAATCTGGACTTGGCTTTCTGCTTATGAAATAGCTAGTTGGTTGTTGGTGACCAGATTTTCTCTTTGCACCCATAACTCTTTTGATAATTTTGATCATAGGGCAGAGGTCAAGAAATAGATGGAGACAAGGAACCCCACATATTGTTCCTATTTTCTTTCTGGCTTGTTGTTACTCTTAGTATTCTTTTTATACTCTTAGTATTTCAGAGACAAAACCTTTCTCATACACACACAGAAACATGCTCTCCTCTATTCCAGCTATAGTATAGAGAGTACAGCTTTTTATGTTCATTTTACTTAGATTTAATAAATATATTGTTATCCCTGGTGGCATTCATTGGTAGCTGGGCTAAGCCCATGTCTGGGATCCATATTTGGCATCCAAATCAGCTATATTATCTGTTCTTTTTAAATTGGATCAATTTAATTTGAGTATTCAGTTTTCCTTTAGCACTCTACCTACAGTATGCTTGGGACCACATGATCTAATAAGAACTCCTGCTGAAACCAAATCCCCAGGGTTAGGAACCCAGCAGAGAACTCTGCAGAAAGAAAATGGACTTTGACAATTTTTGCTGCCTTCTCCTTTTCTGCAGCCTTCAGTATGATTCCCCATCATGCTTTACAGCAGGAGAGGCAATGTTTCAGGAGCAAAGGCACATTTGGAATATTGGGAGCATATGAAGGTATACTTAACAATAATTGCAACAGAACTTGGTCTGCTACCACAGACAAAGTCCCCAAAATCTCATTTACCAGAAGGGAACCCAATAGGTCCAAAGGAATTTGTGCAAAGGAATAAGATCTATAGTAGTGGCTGTTACTTTGTTTTGCTTCTTCCATATACATGGTGCTCATTCTGGAGACTCTCTTGATCTTCTAGAGAAGTTGAATCACAGAGAAGAGGGCTCAAAAAAGATCTGGTAAACATTATATCCCTTCCAGAGGGAGAAGCACCCATAAGATAGCTTGGAATCCTCCCAACATTTAAACTCTGTTTTTATTTTCTATCTCAGACTAATTGGACTCCTACATAGATACAGTGTGTCTTGCCTTTGAAATATAATGGTGTACATTCTAACTGTGGCAAACCTGAGAGGTCTACTTGGGGGAAAATGCTATTCATTCTCACTGAAAGCTTGTGCTTGCAAACAATCTGTCTGTACAACCTTCCCATAGTGGTGAGGGGCACTGCAGTGTGTTACAATCTAAATAAAGTTGCTGTGGAACAGATAAACAATTACACTTCAACACACACAGATGCACCCTCAGAAATGTCTTCTTATCAAGGCAGCGATAATAGACACAAGGGGTGCAGCCAAGTGAATCTGAGCTTGCTGACAATGCATAACAGATTGCCTGGCACATTCTTTGAGAGAAGTCAAACACACAATTAAATAAAACTTGTGATTAAAAAGCAGAACCCCCTGAAAAATAGATGTCAAACCCCCAGCTAGGCTAATGTGGTACCTCAGGTGGAAAATTGAGTGGACTAATAGGAGTAATAGGAGCAGTTGCTTTTAGTAGAGCTTGAAGAGAGTAAATATTGCTCACTGCAAGTGCTAAGGCTGTGATGACTATATCAAAACATTAACCTCCCAAACCAGGTGGTGCAGCTTTGTTCCTTGGTATATATATGTACAGTAAATTCTCCCCATCCCCTACAGTGGCTTTGTTTTAAACTAAAGGCTCCAAGGAATTCTCTTGGGGCCACTACAGTACAATTAAACTATAGAAATATAATTAGATTATTTGGTGGGGAAAAGAAAAAAAAGCTAATGCAACCATTGGTTGTATAAACAGAGGCATAGAATCAAAATCACCTAAAGTATTGGTACTGTTTTATAAAACCTTACTAAGATCACACCTAGAATACTGCCTTCAGTTTTGGTTACCACATTGCAAAAAAAGATGTTGAAAGTTTGGAAAAAGTGCAAAGAAGAGCAACTGAGATGATTAAGGGCTTGGAGACAAAAACATATGAAGAACGGTTGCAGGAATTGGGTATGGCTAATCTAGAGAAAAGAAGGATTAGGGGTGATATGATTGCAGTATTCCAGTATTTGAGGGGCTGCCACAAAGAATAAGGGGGTCAACTTATTTTCCAAAGCACCAGAAGGCAAGACAAGAAAGAATGGTTGGAAACTAATCAAGGAGAGAAGCAACCAGGAATTATGAAGAAACTTCCTAACAGTGAGGACAATTCACCAGTGGAACAGGTTGCCTTCAGAAGTTGTAACTGCTTCCTCGCTGGAGGTTTTTAAGAAAAGACTAGACAGCCATTTGCTTGAAATGGTATAGGGCAGGGGTGTCAAACTTGTAATGTCACGTGACGTGTCACGATGTATCATGACTTTATTTTCCATTGCAGGCAATGGGGTGGGGACAGTTTCGCCATGATGCATCCATCCCAAGGGTTTGACACCCAGTATAGGGTCTCTCTTTTGAGCACAAGGTTGAACTACAAGACCTCCAAGGTCCCTTCCAGCTCTATTTGGATTAATAGGATGGGCTGAGGAAGGTAAGCTAACTAAAATCTCTCCTCACCTTTTAAAAATCATCTAAAAATATACTTGACTGGCCTTCAAGTTAAAAGAAGATGGAAATTGTGATTGATGCAAATCAGAGTGCTGTCAGGTCAAACCTTGTAGAGCTGTTCATATGCAAAGGTGCAAGAACTACATTGATTTCAATGGGAAGTTTTAATACAAAAATTAGGGGTAACACAACTTGGAAAATGGGATAGAAACCTCCATCCAAGCTTTACTTAGCAAGCACATTGAGTTGAGTTTCTTTGAAAGTTTTGAAACTCTACTTTTTGGGCTTTGTGGAATGAGACAAATGTTGATTAGCTAAGCCATTAACCAACTCTGTAATCTGTTGGTTGTTTATGTCTATCTCCCTTTTTTTTCTCAGCCTTCTCACTATATTTTATTTCCTGTTCTTAAAGAAATCTCTTCACCACCAAAATGTTGATCCTTTGATTGTTCACAAGGTATCATTACTACAAGATCATTACTAATATTGGTGATGCAAGTGAAGAGGTCATCGCATTCTCCAATCTTCAGAACTGAATTCTCCATTTTGAATTTGTATGAAAAAATAATGTCTTGAGCAAGTGTACTGGGGATTTTTAAAAAGTGAGGTGGGAGGAATAGGGACAAAATAAATGTGTAAAATTAATTAGACATAGTTTCCTAAAATTCAAAGTGAGTTATCTTTTTTCTTTCTCAGGTTTTGGAACACGTAGCTGGAGCAGCTGTTCTTTAACAATGACATTACAAAGAATGCCAATTCACAATTCAGCAGTGACATTGTAAACTCAAGTGTCATCAGATGAGTCTTATAATATATTTCAGAAACTTTATAAACTCTAGCGCTTGTCCGAGGACGTCTCCGTGGTCATGTGGCCGGCATGACTAGACGCCAAAGGCACACGGAACGCTGTTACCTTCCCACCGTAGTGGTCCCTATTTTTCTACTTGCATTTTTATGTGCTTTCGAACTACTAGGTTGGCAGAAGCTGATTATTATTTTGCCTGCTATGTTTACCAGCCACTATCACAAAGAGAATACTTGATGGAGTTTGATCAAATAGGCAGAGCTCTAACATACACGGGAAATACCTACTTAATCCTGATATTTTAATTTTAAACAATATTCTTAGAGAATAGCTGAAGGAAAGAGCACTCAATGGAAAAATTCTCTTTGTTCGGACACATATGAAAGGATCACAAACCCCCATCATATCAGCTCAGTGATATTTCAATATTTATACTGAAGGATCTGCTTCATTAATGATTGCTTTCAAGCTAGGCCAAGAGATGAGCTCTCTCTAAATTTATAGAATAATTTAAAATTATTTGTAAACATTGGAAACATAAAGCCATGAACAAGATAGAGAAAAAATGGTGGAACACATAGTGGCATCAGATATTTAGAAAGGAATATCCGTCTCCTCTGTCCCTTTCCATTACATTCCATAAATATTGTGATTTAGGCTGCAATCTTATCCACTTTTACATGGCAGCTGGCAGTTAAGTCCGACTGCAGTCAGTGGAATTTACCTCTGAAAAGAAATGCACAAGTCATCTCTGTGCTAGCAGCACAGGTTCTTTAGCTGGACAAAGAGTAAAATTACCCTTAAATTCTATAATGTGAAGTAAAAGAAAGAAAGGCAGGAAGCCTTTATATTTCAGAAAGGCACCTTTATGTATCAGTTAAAGCTTGTTTAAAAGCTATATGAGCAGCCATTGATAGATGGTTTTACCCAAGAATCCAAATGGAACCATTACTTCAGCAAAACCCATCGGATTTTGCTGAATACAAGACTTCAACCTCTACTTCCATTATCCTGAGTACAGGCTTATCAGTCTGCTCTCCTGGAACACCATCAGCAGCAAGAACCAAAGAAAAGAGGATGGATGAGGGAGAATTGATCAGATGATCTTGTTTGTTGGCTCAGAAACTACCTAAATCAGGCTACGGCATTATTCCCTTTCAGGGTAAGCAACATTATGCAAAATGCCAAAAGGGAATAGAAAATAGTAAGCCAAAGTAATTAAAAGCATCCAATAAGGAAAAAAAAGGAAATGTAGCTAAATCTAGTTTATCTCAGCACAATTTTCCATAACTTTGTCATCTTTTCTCTCTTCACAAACTATCCTTGCTTCCACCACATTGAAACATCCCTTCATATATTACATTTTGTTTCTTAAAAATTCTATTCACTTCACTAGAGACTCTTCACCCATTTCAAAATATATTTTTGTTTCTACATTGTCTTTACATTTCTTCCATTTTCTGCCTTGTCCAAATAATAGCACATCCCACATTCAAAATCTCTCATTACCTTTGATTCCTTCACTAAATTTCTCAATATTCTACAATAATACAACAAAGCAATTGTACTTTTAGACTCAGGTTTGTTGTTTTCCATATTTGTATACTAAAGGACTTATGCTTAAATTATATAGAACAAATCTTTTCTAAACAAGTCTTCACAATTTTCATTTGGTTTTGGGTCTCTGAATAGCCTAATCGTGTTTTCTTATAGCTTCTCATATTGTTCCACTCATCTATTCATACTAGCCAAGACTTATTTTTCTCTGAATCACATTCATTCATGCATGCATGCATAATTTTCCTTGAAATTCATTTGAGGTTCTGCTATTATTGCAGTTCACAGGAATGTAACATTCAACTATCATTAATCTATGGATTCCTGCTTTCATACATAGTCACATCAAGAATAAACCAGTTCATAGCTGTTGCCATACACTTTAGTTGCTTTATTCATAATTAAACACACATCTTTACTTTCCTGTAGGCATTCATCAGTAACCATGTTCACTAACATATCTGATATCCTCCCCTCTCCCTTAATTTCCCTAGACACACAATATATCTATTTCTATTCTTCCCTTTATTCATTCATTCAAAGTCTTTACTCCCCATATATTCTAAATTGCATTTTTTCTTATGATGTCATCTTCATCGTATGTGACCTTCAATATTGTCTTTTATCTGTCATGGCTTTCAGCAAGCACCACTTTCACATTCAGGTTTTAGTAATAAAGAAAGATTACCAGCCTTAATATCTATGCAACATGCAATTTTCCTTGCATCTTGGCTAATATGCCACATGTGCAATCAAATCTGAGTTTTACCCCAAGTATCTTTAAAAAAGGTAAAGGTTCCCCCGCACATGTGTGCTAGTCATTTCCGACTCTAGGGGCCAGTGCTCATCTCTGTTTCAAAGCCGAAGAGCCAGCGCTTGTCCAAGGATGTCTCCGTGGTCATGTGGCCAGCATGACTAGATGCCAAAGGCGCAAAGAACACTGTTACCTTCCCACCGTAGTGGTCCTTATTTTTCTACTTGCATTTTTACGTGCTTTCAAACCGCTAGGTTGGCAGAAGCTGGGATGAGTAACAGGCGCTCACTCTGCTATGCGGCACTCAAGATTTGACCCGCCAAACTGCCGATCTTCTGATCAACAAGCTCAGCGTCCTAACCCACTGAGCCACTGCGTCCCTTTACCTTTATACTTATTATTATTATTATTATTATTATTATTATTATTATTATTATTATTATTATTTTATTTATTTATTTATCTTTACAATATTCTAAATAAGATAGAATGACTAATCTGGAGGATACCATGCATGCTAAAATAGCATCCCACCAACTTAGCGGTGCATATAGTATACTTATATGTGGTCAGATTGCACAGATCAACAGTGCTATGGTTAATTATTTTAGGAAAAAGAAGTAGTATAAAAATCTTATAAACAAACTTGATAATAGGAAGACATGTTAATAGCATGCAGAACTAACCAACCTTGTTCTGGACTCTGAAACAAAATTACAGAAGTGCTGCATGTCTTTCCTCTACTGGGCAGAGCCTATGTCTGATTGTGGAGCAAAAGGCAGACAAGACGAGAGCCATTTTGCATAGAGTTGCATGGAAAAATACAAAGTTCTGGAGCTTTTTATTTATAGATGAATGGGATAAAATGTGCAGACAGGCTAGAGTTCATAGAAAGAAAAATGTATGTCACATTTCATAAAAAGCTATGATCTTTTAAAAGCTAGATTCCTTTAAGGCCATCCAAAGTTTTAAAAGACAGAGAGAAAAAAGGGAGAGAGAGAGAGAGGTGTCTCATTGATTTTCTTGGCGAGATTATATACACCAGCTGAAAGCTGAATGGCTATATTAGTATGTGGTCTTAAGTTATAAATTACCACACCTAGTATGGGTTTTACATCATTCATTTTATTTGTGGCTATTTTATCCCTTAGTTTTCATGGATTTAAGAGAAGCTTTATTTATTCCCAAGGTTCTTCAATTTATAGTAATGTCATTCAGATAGAATGGCTGGTTTAAAATACAGCAGAGATCAAAGAAACATGCAAGGCTTAATTGACACACTTAATTTTATTTCCTTCTCTTGTTGTAAAATAGGAAGCCAGATTAGACAAAGAATGTATTTCTGCTGGATGCAAAACACAGAGCAGGACAGGTACAAGCAGCATTGTTAGACTAGCAGGTCTATTTTTCAAAAACTGTAAGCACTTTTTTTGTGTGTTCAAACCCATAATGCTAAAAATAAAACTGAAAATTAAAAACATTGGAGTTTGATGCAAAACACAGAACCTCCTTTGATGTTCTGTGCTCCATGTTTTTCCTCTCCTTGAAATTTGATCCAAGCTTTGTCCACTGAGATGACAGTGCCAGAATTGATGGCAATCTTTCTTTCTAGATCAGACTGTTTTACTGGATCATTACAATCATGGTGTTGTAGAAGGATCACCAAGTTTCAAGCTGTCTTAATACCATTTTTTTTGACATGCACCAAGATTACCTACATTGTACTTCATGTCTTTGGGATGCCAAAGAGATTTTTAGGCAAGTACAATTTAAATTGTGGCACCCTTGGTGCTCTCTGAGCTTCATTGTTTTCTTGCAGATGTTTCATTAACCAACTAGAAACATCATCAGTTTCATTACCCAATCAGGTACATCAGTGTTATTTCAGAAAGTTTCCCACTACATATAAAGCAAACATTATGTGTATAGGTTTGTGTGTGTGTGTGTGTGTGTGAGAGAGAGAGAGAGAGAGAGAGAAAGAGAGAGAGAGAGAGAGAATATCCTTTATTTTATCTATGGAGATTCTCAGTCATCAAGGTCATGGTTGTCCCAAAGATGCTTTTTCAAGACTTTGTTTTTCCTTGAAGATGTTTCACTTCTCATCCAAGAAGCTTCTTCAGTTCAGAAAAGGCACCTTTGGGACAGGCTTTATTTTGCTTTTACTCATGTACATATTCCACTGTTATCAGGAAAGATAGATAGATAGATAGATAGATAGATAGATAGATAGATAGATAGATAGATAGATAGATAGATAGATAGATAGATTTTGCAGGGGTATTAGTGACTGGAATCTATAACTTAATGTTGCTGAGAAAAAAAACCCATTCATCATAATTTATCAGGGAGTCACCAAACACAGGATTGCTTTTCACTTTTTTGAATGTTGAACTTGATACCATAGATGGAATTCCTTATAACAATTTATTTAAAACCAAAAGTTTAAAACAGCTCACTGTACCTAACATCCATGTCCATGATCAGATTTCATTATGAAGTTAAAGACAGATTTGTACAACAATACAATTATTATTATTATTATTATTATTATTATTATTATTATTATTATTATTATTATTATTATTATTATTATTATTATTATTTCTTTGGTCACACCAGGGTACTGTATAATGTCATAAAACTTTAGTATTGATCCTGAAAATGTTTGAGTTTCAATAAATAGGCCTGAATTTGAAATATGATCCTGATACTTCAAATTAATTTACAGTATATAAATATACCAAATATACTATGCCTTCAAATTAGAGTGAGAGTTATAAACAGTGCAATCAATACCATGGAAATATTCATTCTCACTTGATTACTAAGAATAAATAAACATATTCTCTGTGTCATTAATTTTGCAGTGCATGTTGTATACATTCTAAAAGATGTTAAACTTCACTCTTCAGACATATTTATGTACTTGTATAGAGGAGAGGAACCAATATCATAGTTGCAGGCTCTTTCCTCTACTCCTCCCTGAGAAAGTATTTCTAGAGAGAGGATAATTCAATTTCATTTTATTTTCAGTTTTATTATTTATAGTTATAATTCATTTGATGAAGAAAATTAAGACATTGGTTTGTGTCTCTAGAAGAATTCAATAAATTTGCCTTCCTGACATAAGAATCTGTATTTAAAGTCATCACTCTTTTGATCTTGAAGACCAATAGGTTCAATGGGCTGATTTTAAAGGCTGAGTAGATTTGGTTCTGGTCCTAAATTTTGGACTTCTGACCATTATTTCAATGCAAATTACTATTGATTGACTAGCTATGTGCCACCATAAGGATGTCAACTCTTAATGTCTATATAGATTTTTTTCCAGGATGATCAATCTCCAACCTGGTCCATCATGTCTTCCAGTGATGCATCTGCTGTTTCTGTAATTTAGTTCATCCATTTGTTGCTGGTGGTTCTCTTCTTATCTTTCCTTCAACTTTTCCCAGCATTTTAGACTTCTCCAGAAAGATGTGATAATGTACTCAAAGTATGATAATTTGAGCCAGGTCATGTATGCCATGACTGAGAATGCTGGGTTGATTTTTAGTGATCCATTTGTTTGTTTACTTAAATGTCCATGGTATTCTCAGGAGCCATCTCCCGCACCAAAGTTCAAAAGCATAAATATTCTTTCTAACCTGCTTCTCCAAAGTCCCACTATCACTTCCATACATTGTTACAGGGAAAATTATTGCCTATGTCAGGGGTTTTCAAACTTGGCCCTTTTATGACTTGTGGACATGCTGACTGAGGAATTCTGGGAGCTAAAGTCTACAAGTAATAAAAGGGCCAGGTTTGAAGACCCCTGGCCTATTTGATTCTAACCTTTGCATACACACATCACAGCATCTAAATATCTTTTTCAAAGTCTTCGTGACTACCCTACCACTGCTAGTCTGTGATGTATTTCTTGATAGCTGGTTCCTTTACTGTCAATAATCATAAACTATCTGCCACGTGAATATCTTCACTATCAATTCCAAGGTTGGTTGTTGTAGTTGCAATTAGTTTGCAATGTTTGTAGTTGCAATTAGTTTGTGTGTAATCCTCTATTTAGTTATTGTTAAATGTATATGCCCCCAACTCTCAAAGAAAGACTCTGGGTGGTCTGCAAATTGTTAAAAACATTAAAACAAGAAAACAAAAACAAATAAAAAAGAACAAAGATCGCAGCGATAATAAACCCAGATGGAATTAGGAGAACAGAAAAAAAGGGGGGGGCACATAGTGACTTCTTTTTTCTTTTTTTCTTTTTTTGTATTCTTTGACTTTGTCAATTATCTAACAATAATTCCTTGGCCTCTTCTAAAGCTAGCTTGAATTTCTGGCATCTCCCTAACTATGTAGGATTTTTATCTGCATTGCATGATCCCAAGCATTATTTTGCTAGCATTTGACATTAAGGAAATTGTGCAATAATTTGCACACTCTTTTAAGACTGATTTTCTTGGTTTTGATGTGGAAGCTGAACTGTTCCAATCTATTTCACCTTTCAGATTTGCTAGCATAGTTAGGCTAAAAATTTTAACGGTGAGCTATCTTCTGTTGCTCATATACTTCTGTAGATTTTCCATCAATACCTGCAGCCTTCCAGCTTGGTAATGACTGGAGTGCTGATCTAATTTTATCTTCTACCACTAAAGATTCTTGTAAACAGAAATATCTTCTAAAGTATGTTGGAAGTTGGGGACTTCTGGGTGGTGAACTAATACACCTCCAAATAATGTTAAATTGGAGACTAGTGAGTGTGAAAATAGTATAAGAGACACTCACTAGTTTGTCCTTCTAGCCCAATCTCACAAATATAGCGTCAAGTTCTCAAAACAATTAATCTCTCTCAATAATCATTATACAGTATATCCATACCTATCCTGCCCTGGGATCTGAACTGATGCTATATTCAGAACCTGACTGGACCAATCTCAGTTGAGGGAGACTCTTCATCCAACCCGATCACACTAGCAATGGAAGCTTATTGGACGATAACCACTATCAATAAAATGGAACCAGCCAACCAGAGACCTCTTAGTTGCAACTGGACATTTTTATAACCAGAGCCATGTAACACAACATGGCTTAATGTTTCAGTAATTATAGAGCAAAATCTTTATTCAAATGGGGAGACAAAGATCCCAAAATCTTTGGGTGCATTCTCCATATTAGCCTATCTTAGCCCATTTGAGGCATCTTGCTTAAAAAAATTGCTTTATGATGCACTGTTTCATCCAGTAAAAGGTCATGGCAAGAGTTTTAGTAGATATAGATTGTTTTTAATTAACCAAAGGAGAAATGTTTAAAATATGAGCAGTCATGTTAATTAATTATAATTAGTAGTGGTGAAGGTACCATGCTAGAAAACAGACGACCAGGAGTGCTAGTCCCATTTTAGGCAAAAAGACAGCTAGGTGACTTTGTTCCAGTCACTTACTTTCAGCCCTAGGAAGGGTGTAATGGCAAATCACTTCTGAAAAACCCTGCCAAGAAAATTACAGGGACTAGCCCAAACAATCAGTAAGATTCAATGTTGATTCAAAGGCACACACAAAGAAAATGTGTAGGGCTGTTGCTGACTTCTGAGCATCTTGTACAATATATTCTGTGTGTATCCTGCATTTACCATTAATATAAAACACTACTCCTAAATACTTAAAGATTTTGACTTGTTCAATTGGGTGCTTATTCAGTTGGCAGGCATGAATGTTAGGACACCGAGCAAATGCTAATGCCTTAGTTTTGCATAATTAATTTCAAGTGCTTCTGTCCTACAATATGCAGCCAAAATACATAAAGCTCTCATTAGACACTACAGCATCATCCACACATACGGAGATTGCAGTGTGTCTATCCTTCAATTTCAGGGGATGATTAGATAGTTTATTCATTTTGGCCACAAGAGGATTGATGTTCACACTGAACAATAGTAGTGCTAAGGCACATTCCTGTCTTTCTCTTCTGATGACAAAAATTTGCTTAGGGAACCTAACTTTTAAATGCAAGTCCTCGTAACATTTATATAAAAACAGAAACAGACACCAAGGCAAAACTCTGTACTAGAATTTTTAAGTTTACACCGTAAGCAAATCTGAAATTGATAAAAGCCACTGATAAAAGCCACATATACCACCGATCGTGTCCTAAAGGTATGTTTTTCAGCCAGATGCTGCAAAACAAGAGTGTAATTGAATGTTGACCTTCCAGCTCTAAAGCCTGCTTGCTTTTCACCCAAAATATCTTCTCATTTGATCCACTGTAAGGATTCAATGAGCAGTATACAGTTATTAGCCCCCTATTGGCCTTCCACCAAAATTCCAAGATGTGGTTTTTCTATCAGGCCTGAAGACCAATCCCAGTAGGGTGAGATGGTCCTTCAAGGAACCTGCTGGACCCATGCCATGAAGGGCTTTTCAAGCAACACCTTGAATTGCACCCAGAAGCAGACCAGCAATCAATGCAACTTGCAGAGCATTGGTGTAACAGGGGTGCCAAAACTGCCCACATTGGGGCATTCTGCATCAGCTGTGGTCTTTAAATGTTTCTCAAGGGTAGCCCCATGCAGTGTGCATATATGTAATATCTCCATATAAAGAACAGATTAAGGAATGAAACATGCTCATAAATACTGAACACACAAAAACTCAGTATAGAATTCAAAATAATTACAGAAGAAGAATCTCAAATACTGCTTCTAAGATTGGCTTGAATTCTTTGCAGTAGTGTACTCCTTTGCTTTTAGAATGCAAATATGACTATTTCCTGAACTATCTCAGACAAAGATCAGAAGAGACGGCTGGCTTGGGGGTTAACGATTTATTCGCTTCAGCTCCGGACAAGCTGACAAGCGGTAAAACATGCCTTTATATAGTAAACTGTAAATGTCAACAACAAATCAGGAACTCGTATTCTCCCGCCGCGAGACCCACATCCAATGGCCAGTTGGCAGCTTTGACAGCTCCCTGGTGATGGTGCATGCGCAGCTCGGCCGGGGGGAATCCGTCAGCTGGCTGGTGCACCAGCTGAGTAGCGTGTGCATCCACGGCCGGCATTCTGACAGCTCACGGCTGTCAGTCTGTTGGGTAATGCGCCTGCACGGCCTTCTGACAGCTGTCAGTGTCGGCGGCTGCTGGCGCGCATGCGTGTTTGGTTCCGGCGGCCTTTTGACAGCTGTCAACTGTCAAGTGCGGCCGCGAGGAGTTTCCCTGTTTTTCTGCGGCCGGGAAAATGTCAGTATGTAACATTTCCCATATAGCTAATATTTGCAATGGTAACAAATAAAAATCAAGGGCAAATATTAACATATCTACAAGAATCACAATTAGGGTATTTAAAATTATACATAAGAATTTCTGGGGTCAAATCTTTAGAAAGTACAACCATCAAAAAATATCCAATTTCTGGGATAAAAATATGCTTCAACTTTGATCTTCACCTAATAGTAATATACATTCTTTATGAAAAATTAAATATGACCACAGAAGGAAAACACTGAGGTAAATTAGCGAAGTCAGTTTAGTTAATTGTTAAAATATTTCTAAAATGTTATAAAAAGACTAATTTACCTTTGATCTTATAACACTTAAACTCCATAAAATATTGTAGTAAGTTGACATAAGCCACAATGAATGTCAAATCAGACACCGCCTTATTTTATGAATTTGTTTTGCAAAGCAGCAAGCCCACAGATTCCCAAGTATTGTATGAATTTTATTTTAGAATATATTAATATAATCAATTTTGTTCAGGCCAGTAGCTTTATTCAGATAAATGGATGCATTCTGTAGCCAAAACAAACCAGCAGAAAAACTACCACATTTTCCAGCTTAACGCTGAATTAAATTAAATGAGCATAGAATTGTCAGAGTAAGAGAGTTGGATGGAGACTGTGTAGAAAAGCAGGATTGGTGGTCTTTTCATATTTACCCAACAATCTGAAATGCAACAGGTGGCTCTTATCCTGAGTTTAGATATAGCTGCTGGAGGAAATGTTTTGGCTGCTAAATCATAGCTGCTCAGGCAGCTGTTAAAACCAGACCCTTGAAAAAGAAAAAAAAGAGGATACTTAACTTAAAACACCTTTGTACTGTCCTCCAAAGAGAAAGAATAATGCATAAATGAACACATTTTCCATTGCAAAATAGATCAAGGACTTAATATTTTCACTAATTTTTATGCTGCCGGCACTCAATTCTTTGAATTCTATGGGGTTTGTTTTTAAAAGCAAGCTGCTTTAAACTCATTTTTTATATGATGAGGGTTATTTTCTAAAAAAAAAACAGTTTTCATGTGTGCATCACTAGTTTTCTATCTACTGAGATTAAATCTGTCTGATAGCAGGTAGTCGTATTTCATAGCTGGGTCCTCTCTCCATAATTAAAATTATGAATAATAAGTTATGGCTTGTTAAACTACATACTTTGCCATCCTCTTCAACAGACATCAAGGTTAAGCCAGAAGACTAAGGTGCCATCAACTTTCTTTTAGGATATTCAGTATAATGTAGAACTAAGGAACTAAAAAGGTTCCTCACAGAGAACTAATAATAGAAATGTTTTGTGCATGAGAGAGAAGGACTTTATAGAACCATGTTAATGTTGTCCAATATTTCTATTACAAAACTCAACAATTCTATTCCTATAAATTTATATACAAAATAATATCTGATTAAAGGGCATGGCTGAAACATCTTCAAGAATCAGGAGATTGATCAGTAGATATTATATAGTGCTGCTGCTACTAACACTAATACTACATTTACATCTTCCTTCATTACAAGATGATAAGGACAGACAACGGAGAAATCAGATGTAGATAGGTGTCTTTATAGTTATAATCACCTCTAAATTTTCACTAATTATTTGTAGTTTGGAGAAAGAAAAGGAGAAGAAGGCATGACAGGCTCCTAGCTGATAAAGGAATTAAAGTCAACACGTCAGGCCTATTTAATAAAAGCTGCCCTTGCTCTAAATTTCTGAAGATTGTATTCAACATTGAGTTGTTTTGAAAGAATCTGCAAGTAAAACAATTATCTATAATAATTGAAGAATATTAAAAATAAAGAATAAGGGAGTCATATAGCATTCATTCTTTTAAACATAAAATGACAGTAGTTATGGTTATCTCTCAGAACCCACTCAATTTCTTAGAAAGTATGGGTCCATTTCAGATTGTATACTTGTAGTTTTTAATTACTGTTGTGCAGTACTTAATAGTTTTAGGGCTGTTTTCTCCTCAATAAGGGATCATGATGATGATGCTTGCAGTCCACAAACCCAATTATGCAAGCATGTGGTGCAGAAGCTAGATCAATCCCATTGATTAGTTTAATGGGACTAATACCACTTAAATTCAAGTACTTTAGCTTAACGGAGGGGAGAGTCAAATCAGTCTTCCCCTTCAGGCTGAAATCCTATGCACACTAATTTGGGAATAAGCCTCACACTGAACTGACAGGAATATTGGAAAGTGCCTTATGCTGATTTAGAACATTTATCTGTTCTGGTCAATATTGCCTCTACACAAATTGGCAGAATTTCAGAGTTACCTGGTTGCATAGGACTGAGGCTTGGAATTTCTCAAAATGTGAAATATACAAATTATATCTCAAAAAATATTTCTGTAATTATTTAGGTCTTCCAAGACCCAAGTAACCTGCCTTTGGTAGCCAGAAATGGCAATCTTTCTGGCCTTGGTTGTTTGTCTGGTTTTCTAAACTTCATCATTCCAAAGAATAATGTTTTCAAAACTCAACCAATCAAACATACTTCAAAGTCCCAAGGGGCATCCAATAGAATCACTTATTTCATCAAGTCAAGATGACATACCTTGCAATACAGCTAAAAGATTGTTTCAAAGCAGCTGTGAGTTTTAGTGTAACATTGTTTCTCACAATTAACTACCATTTTGTAGGTTTACTTCAGATTGATTTTTTAAAAAAGAAAATGGTTTCCCTAAGCTAGCGTCTCCCAAATATAACTCCCAGTTGCATTTGGAGATTGTTAGGTTTGGGGTTTTATAAAATTGGAGATGGTATTGATATCTGCAATATTTTGTCATCAGCATTCCCATGTGTTCCCTCAGTATTATCAAATTGACAAGTTCAAAATATTTTTGCTTTTCCTTAAAATCCAAAGCATTCTTTCAAAGGGCAAGATTAAGCATTTAATGGTAGACTGTGCACACAGATGATTCAAAGAGTTCTGATTTGAAGTGAAGTAAGAGAATGGATTCATAGTGTAGGCCATTAATCTGACAAAATGGTTCTCAGTTCACTACTCTATGATAGATATTATCACCTTTGCATGTTAAACCATTAGTTAGCATTCATTATGTGTCCCTGGCTTGTCTTTGGACAGAGAATCTAGATTTTTCTGCCACATCAGGAACATATTATGGATTCAAGGGACATGAAATAGTGTACTATGTGTTTTGGGTATATTACTGAATGCTATGAAGTCAATAAAAGGGACGCGGTGGCTCAGTGGGTTAGGACGCTGAACTTGTTGATCGGAAGGTCGGCAGTTTGGCGGGTCGAATCCCGAGTGCCGCGTAGCAGAGTGAGCGCCTGTTACTCGTCCCAGCTTCTGCCCACCTAGCAGTTCGAAAGCACGTAAAAATGCAAGTAGAAAAATAGGGACCACTCCGGTGGGAAGGTAACAGCGTTCCGTGCTAGTCATGCTGGCCACATGACCACGGAGACGTCCTCGGACAAGCGCTGGCTCTTCGGCTTTGAAACGGAGATGAGCACCGGCCCCTAGAGTCGGAAACGACTAGCACACATGTGCGGGGGAACCTTTACCTTTACCTTTATGAAGTCAATGTTGACTCTTAGCAAACACTTGAATAGACTTTCTCCAGGATGCTCTTTCCTTAACCTGTAGTCATTGCTGCTTTGCTTTGGGTACAGCTCAGAAGAAAGTGAAACAAATTATGGGAATGAGGGTAGAGTTTAGCAGAGGTAAATTGAATTGAGACCCTTTATCAAACTATGATACTGGCATCACTGAATAACACTACCCAGGTATATGTATTGTTATATACTATTCAAAATTATAGATGTTAGCACTTTTTGTCTATTCATTTTTCCTCACTATTGAAGGGTTCCTCAATATGAGTTTTGTAATCCTAATGCCAGAAGCATTAGGATTACAAAACCCAGAATTCCCAGCCTAGCATGGCATATGTTGGAGGAGGCTGGTCTAATCCAAGGCCAGGCCGAAATATTCTTCATTTTATGAGATCCTTGCTACAGTACTGAGTAGTTTTAAAAAATGTATTTCAAAATGAATAAGCCAAAGAGCCAATTAGTCTTTCAAAGCAAGGATGAAATACTTCTTGCAGGGATGAGATGAGATCAATAAACAAGTTTGTGCATCAGATTTAATTATTATACACACTGGCTCATTACTTTACTGTTATAGGCAAGGGTCTTACTTTGGTCCACTTATGAGATGAAATCTTTCTTCAAGATAACCCTTTTTGTCAAAAACATGAAATGAACATATGCCAAATGGCTTTAGGAAATGGTAAACATACTCTTCAAACTGATTTATTCAGTCCCATGAATAATCAATATATTGGACAATTTGTTCTAAGTGTTCCTCACTGAATGACTAGGGATTGGAAGGATATTGAATTCTACTATAAAAAGAATTTCTGTCAAAATAAATTTGTAACATAGCCTCTTAAATCTTCCTGTTTTCCTGGCTATTCCTGAGGTGTAAGAATAGAAGCATTTAATTTGTATTGAAATCAATTTGAAGTAGCTTTTAGATGGTTTCAGCTATGCAAAAGGGAGCAGAGTATACAAGAATCAGGGTGTGAGTGTCTGCATATGACCAGATTGTGTAACATGGGCTTGGATTCTAAGGAGATGTGTAACAGGAAAGGCAATCTGGAAACTCTCTGTTTCCAAGACTTGGATTTATGACTGGTGTTACAGATTATTTAAATGTAGGATGATACCAATGACTGTTGTATTTATATTCTGCCTTTGTTTTATACAACTCAAGGCAATGAACAAGCAGTCAGCACTTTGGGGATAGCAAATTATTTTGCTCTTTAAATAATGTCTCCATAATACATGTAATCCAATTTCACACATGTTATGAGTTGAACTCAAGGACTACTAAGCACTCAGCTCTGTGTAGGATTTGCTTGTTTCAAAGAGATAGGGGCCTTCTCATAAAGCACTTCTAACACCTTTATAAAGTGACAGGTCACAGAATTCTCTAAAGGAATAAATGAAAGTAATTTGCATGTGTTATTAGTATACTGTTCAGCATTCTGCCTAGTCTACATACAGAATGGAAGGGAGGGAAAGAGCAATTTGTATTAGCAACTTTATATAACTTGGACCCTTAGTTCTCAAAATTCTCTGCCAACATGGTATTAGGTCTTTCAAAAGAGGTATTGCAACTAAATCAATCATTCCAGTTGAAACACAGGAATGTGAGTCTTTTTTGCTACATGTCTGTCATTAGAAATGAATGAAATATGATTTTTTGTTTCATGTTACACTTTTTTATTAATAATTCTAAGAATCCTCCTACTTAAAAAAAAGCTGTCTAGAGTCTTTGACTGACAAGACAAGATGATTGGTTAAAATCCTAAATTCTAATCAGGCAGCTTTTAAAACTTATTGTGTTTCTTAATCTGAAAGATCAAGTAAAAGCAAAATCTGAAACTGAATTATTTTTGAAAATATGCAACTGAAGAAAACATTCCTCAGGAACCCATTAAAAGTAGAAGAACAGAACAACAACTTTATTGTCACTTTGAATGCACACTAATTGGCATACATTAAAAAGAAATTTCATTGCATACAGCTCTCAAAGCGTCACCACCTCCAATATACGCTCAGTGGTGGGATTCAGCCGGTTTGCACCAGTTCAGCAGAACTGATACCTAATTTTTTGTGGCATTTGGCAAACTGGTTATGATAAATCTGTTTTCTGGAACATGTCTGGTTTTCATTTAACTTCCAGGCAGGAAAGAAAAAACCTCCCCAAAAGTCCAAGAGAGGAGAGATGGAAACCAAACGTAGACACAACACCTTCGATCACATCAGCTGACCGCCCGCCTCTTTCCTTTCACTCCCTTCCCGAGTCAGACTGTCATGCTATGGAGGAGCAGTTTTTCACCACTTCCTTTTCCTCAGTTGGCTTACTCCATTTCCCCCCCCCCTTTAATTTTAGCTTTCAGGGAAGCCCTTGCCTTTATGTCTTCTTAAGTTGCTCTTCAGACATTTTTAAAAAATAAAGGCAACCCCAAATTTATGGGAATTCTACAACCATCCTAGGGTTGGTCTGGGGGAATAACCAAATGTGTAATTATTTTTCTGAACATCATTAGGATGGAAATTGTATGAGTCTCTGGACAGAGCTCTAGAAGGCAGGAGCTACAACAGAGAAGGCATGCTTCCTGACTCCCATAAAATGACACTGTTTAATTAATGAGAATTGGAGCAAACTCCACATTAATCCAGACTGTTTTGACAATTAAAAGTCTATTTCGACATATGATAATTATAGTTATGATCATACTCATATGTGTTGAGTTTATAAAGCTTGCAAAACACCTCCACGCTATTAGTACTTGCCCTTTCTGGCCAACAGCAGTGCCCAGAGAATTGTCAGATAATCAGTGTGTACTTGTGAGCTAATAACTACATCTTAACCTACCCCTTCTTCAGAAAAATGAATGTGTAAATTGCTAGTGCTTTCTCATATTTTCCTATTGTCATAGTAATAAAACTATGCAAAACTTTGTTTTGCAAATAGTAATTTCTCTGCTTAGTATAGAGATAAGCTTCTACTGTCTTCCACACTTCTAGTGGTGTGTGTTATCAACTGTGCCTTTGTATAATCATATTAACATATACAAATATCCTCCAATGAAAAGGGCAGACCTTCCTTTAAAACACCAGGCACTCTCACAGTGCCATTTCTGAACTTCTTTTCTGGTGATGTATTTTTTCGGTCAAGTAAGCCATGAATGCTATCTGTTTCTGCATTCACTTTGCACAGCAATTTCTCTCCTGCATTGATTTTCAGTATATAAGTAAAAGTTTGGTAAAATATCACTTTCTGTATTAGTTTCAACATTTGGTCTTTCGGTCTTCATCAAAATGCACTTCACTGAAGAGATGGAAAATCTTCTGTGGCATCTCTATTTAGAAGTAGGAGAAAAGAACATGACTGCAGAATGACAGAAGGAGGAAAAAAATTGATGGGTAGCAAGGAAAAGGAACAAATTAGAATGTATGTGCAATAATTTTCAGTGATGGAAGGCTTATGTCCACGAACCTTCAAACAGCAATTGATAAATATGGTTAAAAGGCCTCCATAACATTTGGTTGAATTTTGTTAGCCACCTTAAATACTTGACTAGGAAGTAAAAGTCTTCATCAAATAAGTTTTAAAATATTAAAATGTGCCAGAGGGAGAAAGACCATCAGTTTGATGCAGTGCTGTTTTAGTTGTGTGAGGATATTCAGAAGGAGGATCCAGAAAGTCAATAGGGCAATATCCATTTATATAACTTCAGACACCTCTGTACCTGTGTGTTTCTACAATGCACTCAGTCGCTGTTGTATCAGCCTGGCTTGCTAAGCCACAGTTAACTATTTATCTCTTTACAAAAATAGCCATTCTTATAGGATGCCATTTCTTAGTTACCTCAGTTTGCTATTTGCTAACAGTGTTGTGGATTGACTATTAAGGGCATCTTCTAAAACAACAGCACATCAAAAAGCTATAAACAACATAAGCAACAGAGGGGGGGAAGTGCACAACGAGACTAAGACTAACGATGTGATTGTTATGCTTTTCCTTCATTTTCATGCTGTGGGTAGAAAAATCAGTACAAAACTAATTATTTAGCAGTCATTTTAATTACACGTTGGTACATTCCAGATGTCAACCTCCTGGTTTACCTTTGTCTGGGGAAATGAAAAGATGTTTCCCTTATGCCCCTTTCTTGATTTCCATAAAGTTAAGTTTTAGATATTTTTTTTCCTGTGGACTGATTGCAAGATCAGTGAGGTTTCCTCCACCAGACAAATTTCTCTCTTCCTCTCTGGTCCAATTGAGGAAGACAATTGTTCTTTCCCATCATGGAAGACCCAAAGGCCATATTTGTCATGCAGTCACTTTGTTGTGATGGTGTAATTAAATGTGAAGCACTCTAGGAAGTTCGGGTGATAAAACAAATTACCACTGATACCCAAGTTACCTCCCCACCCCAGTAGACAAATACAAAAGCAAAGCAAAAAAGACTTAAAAGGTTCCTGGGGATACAAACATGAGCAGTACTACATAAATAAAACATTATAAGAAAAAGAAAACACTGACAGAAAACAAATTTATACAGAAGTCAAACTGATATGTAAATGTCCACTCTGGATAAGGTAAATTGAACAATTAAAGATAAATTCTCCCATGGATAATACTATAATTAGTGGGATTAAAATCTGAGTCAAGCAAGAATATTGTTGGGGGGAGTTATATGTATTTCTATTTTTTTCCCAGCTTCACCCATCCTGTTCCTTTAATAAAGCCTTCAGATCTACGAACATGGTCTGTTTTATTGGAAGATAGGTGGGTTTAGTTGTAGGTCAACCTGCACACAGAGTAACATATTGAGGAAAGTCAGCTCCTCAGAGAAGGAAATATTAAAAGGGCAGAAAAATATATTTCCTAAAAAGAAATTGAAGAACCAGGAAAGCATACTGTGTTTTCTTAATAGTTTCAGGTCTCCTTCCCCCAAAGCAGAAAACCAGTTTTATAGACATGCAAGTGTGAGTCATCGAGAAGGTTGGAGCCAGGAGCTTAGGGAGACAAATACTTAACATCTACATACTCCAGCCCCAGGGAGGCTGGGGCTGGGACATACCCACAACCAGCAAGATTCCTAGCAAGATTCCTAGAAGGGCACACTTAGCTTCAGGGCAGAATACATCACACAGGAAATACAAAGCCTGGAACCAGAAATAACTCCAAACAATAGAGTCCAGGGGGTATAAAAACCCACTACCCACATGTGTTCAGCCCTTTTTTTCTGGATCCATCTTCTTGTCTGGCTTTCCTCTGCAATAAACTGTAACCCTCTTCCCAAAGCAGTCACCATGTTGTTTATCCCGGGCTTGGATGGAACCATGATGAAGACTTTTCTTCCAACAATGTAATAAGGGCAGAACAATAGGGATAAACAAAGCAGAGACACATAGTAAATCTTTTATCTGTCTTTCTTGCACACATGAAGTGCTGAAGAGACAGTATCACTGGCTATGCACTTTCAAAGTGAGCAAAGTGAGTGAGAGCGACATATGTGCTTATAAAATTCTGTCACCAAGTTATTTATTTTTTAGATATCCATTACCTTGCTCCCTGCAGTGTGAAATCACTTTAAAACCTGATAAAGAATAGCTAATTTCAATTCAAAGATATTAACAATTTGCCTGATCTTGGGATTCTTTTTTAATTTCTTGTATCAACCCAATGTTCAACATTAAGTAAATGGTCTTGCATTTGCTATGGTTAGTCAATGTATTAAAAATATTTGAAATTTGATATGGGTGAAATTTTAAAAAACGAACTCAGAACTTAAAAGAAATCTCACTGAGTGAAAACAGAAAAATTAAAGGCCTTTGAAAATAATTGCACTGCCAATATAAGTCATGCAGGGATGATTAAGATGAGACCTGCAGCCATATAAATTTATTAAATAATTAAAAACTATGTGGATTCCCCACATCAGTAATGGGAAGTAGAAGTAGATATTAGACTGAGAATCTTGGTTGATTTTAGCTGAAATAGAATAGAATGGTAGCCATAATTCTCTGCCTCCGAATAGGCATTATTTCTATGGAGAGATAAGGTTTGATGATATGATTTAAGTCAGGATTTAAAATTTGAATTGTAATTATATGTATATATGTTTTTGGGGAGAGGGGGACTTCAAGTCAGCATTGAGTCTTAGTGACTGCCTAGACTAGTCCCTCAGGGGGTATTTTTGGTAATATTTTTTTAGTTGGTTTGTCCTCACCTCTTCTTGAGGGGGGGATTGAGAGAGAGAGAGAGAGAGAGAGACTCCTAAGGTCACTCAACCAGCTTCATACCTAAGGTTGTTTTAGAACTCAGTGTTCAGGTTTCTGGCCTGGTGCTTCAACCATTACACCAAGCTGACTCTTCTGTAAATATATAGACAAAAAACTTTATACAAAAAAATGAAACCTTGGGTTTGATTGTTTTCTTGTTTATTTTTAATTTTTTAAAAAACTAAAAATTAATATTTTTCTCCTTTCATTCTTTTTCTGCTTATTTCAATTCATTTTGTTAAGGTATTTGCTTTTTTGCATAGTTTATGGTGTAATAATGTTATGCCAACTCTAAATTTCTTATTACATGTTATTCATTGTGATGTCTTTGCAAAACATTTTAAAATGAAATAAGAAAAATGGTGGCTGCAGCTTCTTGCAGCCAAGGCATTCAGAATTGTTGGGGGGAAAAGCTTGGTTATATATCTACTTCTTTTGCTATCCTAATGATTTCTCACTGGGAATGCCCATTTTCTTTTTTCTTTTTTCTTTTTTTAAATAGAACATTATACTCCAGTAATAATAGGGAAGTGTAACACTTCAGTGGTAATTGATACAGATAGAGAGCAGAAAATGGCAATCATCATAGAAGAAAACTGCATCTATACCTACTATGAGCTTTTTATTTTATTTTATTTATATGATGCTGCTTCTTTAGAGTACTTAGAAGATTTTGTTTCACCTGAAGAAGCAAGGAAGTCTACCTAATTCAGGACCTTAAAAGGAGGAGGATTTTCAATTCAAAAGGAGAACTTTTCATTTAAAAGCAAGATGCTTAGGGGGCTGGACTAGAAGAACTCCAATGTCCCTTCCAGCTTCTCTTCTCTTCTATTCTATTCTATTCTATTCTATTCTATTCTATTCTATTCTATTCTATTCTATTCTATTCTATTCTATTCTATTCTATTCTATTCTATTCTATTCTTGTTGGAATTCTACATTTACCTCAAATGAGCATCAAATGTACCTTATTAAATTCTGTATAGTTCTTGCTTCTTCAGTCTTGCTTAGCTGCATGGGACTTGGCATTATTGTTAGAAGCTGTAAGAGGATGGGTGGTCTATAGTTGAAGAGAGATGGGGAAACGAGATCCCATTGATATCCCTGGATCTCTAAACAGCTTTTGATATTGTTGACTCTGGGAGCTGGTAGATGAAAGTTGTCCCTATGCAATTGTCCAATTTCTTTGATTGTCATTGAAAGTGATACTGAATAAAGAAGAAATTCAACATGCCTGCTCATATGCCAAACAATCATTCTACTGCTGAAGCCCTGTAACAACAATTTTGCCCCCTTTTTTGAACTTACTTGGTTCAAGTGAGAACATGCCTGTATGTGTAAGACTCTGTTAGTATTGGAATGATTGCAATTAAAAATAAAAAAGATTCTCATGACAGTTGGAGCCCAATCATCATTTTGACAGGAAAAGGCCAAGTATGGAAAGAAGTAAAAAAAAAGGAATGCACTTAAAGGGACAAACATTTTTTTAAAAAGATGCTGCAGAATAAACTCTTATTTGATACATATCTTGACCATGTGAACCTGTGGGATGCTGGCACTTGTTTTTAGAGGAATAAAATAATTTATATTTATTTAATAATAGAGGAAGATTTGAGGTCTCTTTTGCTCATGCCATTTCTATTGCTGCTGTCATTGGGACCGATTGAGGAATCATGAAGACACACTGTGCCATATGGTTTTGCAGAGTTAATGGGGATTTGGGAGATGTTTAGGACATCAGAATGTGTGTTTTGGGGTCCAAATTGGGGAGTGGAGAATCCAGGGTTCTGGCTTTGTACTCCTCACTATTTCCATTGTGGCTGTTCACCTTTGTGGATGATGCAAGAGCAATGGTTACCACTCAGCTAGTCTGTTGGGACTAATGCTGTTGGATTAATCACTGTCACTGTCACACTCTTTCAATTAATAGAAGATGTTACTTCATTGCTTTTAAATGGAGAATGCTCATCCATTATTCCTGTAGCAGAAAGATTCAACTATTACTCAGTAAGCTTTGTGCATAATTTGAATAAGTTTTCCTTTCTTTTTTCTTTTCTTTTTCTTTTTATATGTAATATTAATATTGCTTGTAGTTATCTTATATGAGCTAGAGGGCGATAGAATTAATAGTTTATTGTTAGCATATGGATGTTTATGATTGTTCTTTGTTTTTATACCTTGTACTTAGCTCTGGGAAGTGGGGGGGAGGGGGGAATGGGGGGAGGGACAGGGAGGGTTAGGTAGGGGTGGGGGGAGGGGGGTTTGTTAAAGATAAAATGTACTGTAAAACTTTTCAATAAAAAAAAGTAAGCTTTGTGCATATAGTGGAAGGAAAACCATCTTGTTCTACTTTTAATAGTACAATGTCTATATGGTCCTTCTAGATTACTGTGAAACTATTACGGGTGATTGGTAAGTGCTCACCAAAGAGTAGTAGATGTATGTTATTTTCTTTATACCTTACACATTCTCATTTTTCTCTCTTCTCTCTCATATTATATTTATACATATTCAGATTGGTTATAGAGAATCTTTTACTCCACTACTACATGAGGAAAAAAAGATCAGTCATCACATTTAAAAAAGGAGGCAAAACAAGACAAACTCAAGATTCCTGACATAAATATATAATATTCTAGACCAGGGGTAGGCAACCTTGGCTCTTTTATGACTTGGGGACTTCAACTCCCAGAATTCCTGAGCCAGCCATGCTGGCTCAGGAATTCTGGGAGTTGAAGTCCATGAGTCATAAAAGAGCCAAGATTGCCTACCCCTGTTCTAGATGTACGACCAAATGACATTGAAAAGATAGTACAATAAAATAATCTTATACTGATTTCCTTGTATGAATTTGCACTACTGATGTCATTTAATGTTTAATACTGTTTCTGACAGATATCCAAAGGAAACTGTGAGGGCTCTTTGTTTTCCAAGGACTGGACACACCACATCAGATAACTACACAATGCTTTGTTGTAGCATACACCTTCAATAGGCAGTTGCCTTGGGTTAACTCTATCCCCCCCCCCAGGTTTTGCAATTTGTTGCAAATAAGTATTTGATGGATATTCCTTACATCAAATAAAAGTTGTGAAGTGGAATACAACCTTTGCCTCCCTTCAAAAGTTCTTGCACTTGTTGGGATAAGGTGCTGCCTCAACATGATTATACCTCTTCTGATTGCTGCCAAGCTCCAGGTTGAAATCACACCACAATGAGTAGTTTATGGTTCTGGCTGTTGCTTGTAGTAATTGTACATTCTCAGACGTCATTCCCTCATCTGCTCATTGTCTTCTTAATATTCTACCTACATACCCATACTTTTGTATGCTAAGGGGCTGGGCAGGGTGAGGTGCCTGTGCACATCAGCCTATTCCTAAAAATATCAGGTGTGGCTCAATTAACCTGGAACACAGGTGTGAATGCTTTTGAGCAAGCTGTAAGGGGGAGCGAGAAAGAATTAATGAATGAACCACCTACACTCAAGCTTCTGAAACTTTTACTTAACTTTGGGAAAAGGGAAGAACAGCTTATCCTTGGGGAAATGAAGGCGAAAAGCATTTCTGTCTGGCTGCAGCTGCTTTTCTCAGGCAGCAACACCAGTTTCATTCCTTTACAGAAACAACGACAGTTAAAATTCTATAAAGGGTATGAATTGCTCTACACATCTACAGCAATTATGAATTAGGGCAACCTTAGAAGATTGTCTTGTTGCGATTCCTCCTTGTCACAGATGCTAAAGCAGCTGTACATCTAATTTAAAGCAGCTGTACATCTAAAGCAGCTGCAGATCTAGCTGACAGTTAGAACAATTAATCAGTGGAATGGCTTGCCTCGAGAAGTTGTGAATGCTCCAACACTGGAGGTTTTTAAGAAGAGATTTGACAACCATTTGTCTGAAATGGTACAGGGTTTCTTGTTTGAGCAGGGGGTTGGACTAGAAGACCTCCAAAGTCACCTTCCAGCTCTGTTATTCTGTTATTTCTTAAAAAAAAAACCGCTGTGCTTGTTATAAGGAAATGCCTTAAACCAACAAAATGCAGAAATACTGTCAGTACAAAATATAATTATCAGACATTCTTCTGAAATATCGAATCTTCCCTCATCATCATACTATATAAACAATATGCTTTTAAATAATAATAAATAATTTGCTTATTATCAAAAATAATAAGATTTGTTTGCAACAAATAAGACCTGCCCTGATTTGTGCCATCCCTCTCATATACCCCCTCACACCCTCATGCACCCTTCCCAGTCTGCTTTGTGCCTCTTATGCACCCACTCTTGTCCACCCTCCTTGACCCTCACTATACTTATTGTGCCCCCATCACATCCTTGCACACAGTTGCTGCACCTTCCACACAGCTTCATACATCTCCTTTCTCCCTCCCCCACCTGGTAGCAGACACTTACCTGTTTGACAGCCTGGGACTTGCAACTTCTTGCTGACTGCCCCACTGATTTTGTTTGTGGAAAGCCTCATGTAACAACCATGGGATTCGGTTGACAAAAGCAACCAGGACTGCAGCAATTGCATCACTGAACAACATGACTGCACTTTACAACAACATGGTTTAGCAAAGGAAATAATGGCTCCAATTGTCATTGTAAATCTAACCCTTGTGAAATCTGATACATTATTCATTCCAGTTTCATTTCACCTGAAATTCAAGATTATAAATTACTTTCAATTATATGTAAATGAGTCTCTAATTTATCCTCTTTTCTGAGACTATAATTCTATGCATATATACAAATATTACTCAACAAACTTTCAAGTTGCAAACTTTTGCCAATACAAACAAACCTGTCTTAACTCACATACAGAAGGTCCCGGAAGTCAGGAGAAAACAAGAAAGGATACTCCAACATATGTTATATACTAGGAATTAAACTTTTCCTGCCTTCTCCCATGTTCCGCTTGTATACTTTTCATGGATCAGGTCATTGTTTAGTTGTGTGTGGTATGTAGTGACTGTGCATATGTTTAATTAAGCTCAATACTGATGCAGACAAAGATGGAGAAATTGAAGAAAGAGGAGGGGGAGAGGAGGGCAAACATGGCACTTACCTACAGCATGAATCCTTCACAGTTTGAAGAATCATTATGAACAAAGAGAAGATCATGGAATATCTGAAAAGTTCAGTGCCCATGCAATCCAAACTGACAAGCAAGAGGAAAAGTGATGGAAAACTGCACCTGTACTGACTATGAGCTATTTATTATTTTATTTTATTTAGGCAATGATCCTCTATCACAAAGCCAAAAAAATTTAGACTACGTAGAATACTGTGTTTCCCCTATAGAAGGAAGCAAGGATACCCAATTTACTGTCAGGTTGTCCGTTGACTCTGTTTGTTGGAAGCCAGCTGTGAAGTGCGCAAATTGTGATCATGGGACTGCAACACTATGATGATTGTAAACATACACAAGTTGTGAAGCTTCTGAATCTTGATTACATGGCTAGAGGGACACTACAATGGTCATAAGTAGACTTCTGCAACTAAGTGGCTGCAAAGTGTCTGAATCTCAGTTGCATAACTCAGGGACACTGCAATGGTCATAAGTGCAAGGAATAGTCATAAATTTACTTTCTCAGCACCACTGTAACTTTGAATGATCACTAAACAATGTGGCCATTAACTGAGGACCATCTGTATAGTAACAAATTTCTTCCCACTGATTTCAACAGTAGGAGAAAACATAAAAATTCACTTAGATCAGATTCTTCTAAATTTCTCTTAAAATTACTGATAGAATCTCTAACAATTGCTTTAATTTAGGATTTTTTTTCTTCTTCTGTGCAATCTTGTCAGATTCTTGGAGTCTGCCTAGACAAACCCCTGAAGTTTTCTTGGTAAGATTCTGGAAGTGGTTTGCCATTTCCTCCTTCCCAGGGCTGAGAAAGAGTGAATGGCCCAAGGTTACCCATTCATAGTCTCCTGGTTTCCAGCTTGATGCCTTAATAGTTACACCAAACTGGTTCTTTCAGGAATATTAATATCTTACCATTATTGAGGTGATCTCAGGATGTTGTACTTAATTTTATATAAAATTTACAAGGATAAATAGGGTATGGCTAGATGGTTGCCAGTATTGTTTTTTTCCCCTTGTCTTTTCTTTAGTTATACAAGTAAAATCCATTCATTTTGGTTCCAAAGATCCAATTTCAATCCATAAACCATTATGTGACTGTCATTAATTTAGCTGCTGTATTGATGTTAGAAATATCCATACTCACATACTGGACTGTCTTTTTTGCAAGTGTCCTTGAAGGCTCTAGATTGTCTCCTTATAAACTGAATATATATTTTACTTTGCTATTCTAACATTATATCTGGTATACTAATAGAAGAAAAAGAAATGGCAATTTTAGAAGGATTTTAAATTTTACTAAGGATGTCTGATACATCCATGATAAATTTACCTATCACTTTTATTGGTATCCTTCTTGACTTCTTTTGCTTCTATCATAATTCTTCTAAAATAAAGTCTTTAAATATATAAAAAAGGATATTATGAATATTCATTACAAACTTCTTTTCATGGAATAGAAAGAAGTCCTTGTTCACAGATCTGTTCAGATCTAATTCAAAATTAACCCTTCTATCTTGTTTTATTTCAAGCAGAGATAATATTATATACAGTTGCTGGATTCTTTCAATAGTTTGTCTAAAGATATGATTAATTCAAAGAAGTGTATTATTACACATCACTGCTATTACCAATGGAATTCTTTGCCCCTGAATTCTGTCCTTTGCCTTTCTTTTCTTTTGATATTTACATTTTTAAATTTTTGTTAATAAGTTAATGGTAAAGTTTATAACAAAAGGAGTAGAGGAACTATCTCCAGAGCATCCATGTTCTTTTGAAGAACTTGTAAACCACAATAGGCAAACTGACTCAGAATCAGGAGTTTGCTTAAAAACAATAATAGAAGAAAATGTTCCTCTATGTCAAACTGAAATCAATGCCAACTGTTCATTTATTCCTCTTGGGATGGGTAATACAAAGGCATCAGTTCACCTTGTGGTAGGCCAGAGCTGTTACAATCAGATTAACACTAGGTTTTTTGTTTGTTTTGTTTGTTTTTTGTGGTGTTGCATTGGCTTCCAATAGACCTTTGAGTACAGCAAAAAGTGCTGATTTTTACCTAAAAAGTCATAGAGCCTTGGTGGAGCAGTGGGCTAATGCCTCCTTAAGTAACACCAGCTGCCTGCAATTAGTGCAGGTTCGCATCCCACCAGGCTCAAGGTTGACTCAGCCTTCCATCCTTCCGAGGTAGGTAAAATGAGGACCCAGATTGTTGGTGGCAATTAAGCTGACTTTGTAATAATGCCGCTTGGGGGGGTGTATGAAAGCCCTAATAAGCAGGCATATACATAGAATGAAGGCTACTGCTAAGCTTGTAAGCCACCCTGAGTCTTCGGAGAAGGGCGGGATATAAATGGAATTAAAATAAAAAAAAATAAAAAATATGTGGCTTGGTGTCCAACTATCTCCAGGACGAACTCTTTCAGATAGAATCAGTCAATCCAGTCCATTCATCTTAAGCAGAGACCGAGGACACTTCTTCATTCATGAGGTTCCTGCAGATGACCAGGAAACAATGTTTTTTATTGCATTACCTCTCTGGAAGAACCTTCCCTTGAAGGTTTAGATCAGACATGTCAAACACAAGGCCCGGGGGCCAGATCCGGCCCGCGAAGTGGTTTCATGTGGCCCGTGAAGCCATCCTGGAAACAGTGAGGGAACAGCCCCCACTGCCTTGGCCCTGGCCCAGGGACCCTCCTTCTGCCAGAGACCCTCAGTTGTGTCCCACTCCTGCCTGGGCCCCCATAGGCACCCTCGATGCGAACGATGTAGAGCTGGCCACGCCCACCCAGTAGGCCATAGGCACTCTAGCCACACCCACCCAGTAGGCCACACCCACCCTGGCCATACCCACCCAGCCCCCTGAGGGCAACCGCAATACTGATGCGGCCCTCAATGAAATTGAGTTTGACACCCCTGGTTTAGATGGCACCATCCCTGCTGATTTTCAGGAGGCAATGAAAAGAACTCTTTTGCACAAATTTTAATATATAAAGATAGTCACCTTGAATGTAGGATTCTGAATGCTGAGTTGAGTTGATGTTTTTTTAATTGGTTTTAGGTATTTGAATGGTGGTCCCACTATAAATTGCCAGGAGTCATAAAATGCAAATAAATAAATACACTCCTATGGATATACAACTTTTGGCTTTGAGTCTGCTTCACAAGCTAATGGGTCAACCTTGTTAGTTCTTTGATTGGCTACTGTCACAAGTTTGGCTTGTAAATTGATTAGATCAGCTTGCAGGAATATTCAGAGGTAGTAGCTTCAGTAGTAGGAGAACTCATTGGCAACCTTTAAAATCCATTAGTTTCCTTGGCATTGCTGGGTTATAAAACATGCTATGCGGGGCTAAAATTAAATAGCTGTTGTGATTCAGGGTCAGCCTGTGGGTTCGGCAGTTGGGTCGGATGATTCAGAGGAGGAGGGGGGGTGTTGGAGAGGTTGCTGAGGGTGTTGGAGAGCTTGCTGATGAGAGCCCTCAGCCAGGCCCCTCCCACCTGGTTACGACGCAGACCCAGCTGTGTGAGCCTGACAGCGTGGATGAAGATGACCCACAGCTGGCCCTGTTCAAGGATGCCCGACGCAGGAGGCAGTCAATCAGGAGTAAACAGAGGAAGGCAATGGGGCACCTCGGAAGGAGGCAGAGAGAAGCCACGCCCTGAACTGTTTAAAAGGGGAATGCGTGGGAGGGCTGGTTTGCTGAAGGCAACCGTTTGAATAGCTCCTGTTTCATGGTTCGTGTCTTGGTTTGCTCTGTTTGCTTTTGTGTCCATAAATTTGACAGGCTTAGTTCCAGCCTCTTGCCTTCTTGTAAAGGGGTTGTCCCTGCCTTATCTGCAGGGCCAGTAGTAGGCTGGTACAGAACAATAGCATACTTTGTGATCCAATGTATTCTAGGAAGTCCAATTGACATGTTATGTCATCTTGAGTTTTGTTAATCCTCATTTAGAAATAAGCATGCTTAAACTTAATCCCAAAACAAATAAACCACAACAGCCTTTTTTTCCCCCTTCTATGAGTAACTAAAATTGAAGACCAGAACATTTTCCACATCAACCACCAAATTCAAAACTGGAAAAAGGTTTCAGAATTTGCATTTAATGTTATATGAAGTAAACCTTTCAGTTTCAGAAAGTCCAAATCCTCTGGAGTGATTTTTTTTTTGAGACTGCAATTCCAAGTTTTTTTAAAGTAGCTCAAAGGAACATGGCTAGTCAGTTGTGCTATTATTCTTCAAGGATATAGCTCAGCCATGCTGCATTATTTTCACAGTTGGCTAATGCAACTGAATGGTTGAATTAAACAGCTTAAATAGATAAATAAATAAATAAATAAATAAATAAATAGTCTCATACCAACTTAAAAATGAACTAATTTTGTTATCAACATTTTGTGGCTCACTGCCTATCATAGCAGGACAGAATTATTGCAGAAGGAAGAAAGAGCTTTCCTTTCAGATGGCAGTTCAAAAACTAAGCTTATATTTGAATATTCATGAGAAGCACAAGTGAACTGGAATTCATGGGGGAAAATATTCAAGGCTGTATAATGCTTTCAGAGGGGTAATTTGCTTTCAAGAAGCCTCAAATAAGCATCTGCCAAAGCTACTTTAAGGACCAGTGTGGTTCCCCTAACCCACGGGTCGGCAACCCGCGGCTCCGGAGCCGCATGCGGCTCTTTGAGCCGTCTCCTGCGGCTCCCAGCCGCCCGGTGCATGCGCACCTCTTTGAACGGGCAGCGGTGCGCGCGCACCGCTCCAAATGGAGAGTGGCACCGCCCGTTTGGAGAGGTGCGCACGCACCTCCCCGAATGGGCGGAGGTGCGCGCGTACCTCCGCGCGAACGGGCAGAGGTGCCGCTCTTTGAGGAAGCTGTCGCGGCCCGTCTCCGAAGCTGCCGCTTTCGGCAGCTTTGCAGACGGGCCGCTACAGCTTCCTCAAAGAGCAGCGCCCCTGCCCGTTCGCGCGGAGGTACGCGCGCACCTCTCCAAAGGTTTGGGGAGGTGCGCGCGCACCTCCGGTCGTTCGGAGAGGTGCGCGCGCACCTCTCAGAATGGGCAGGGGCGCTGCTCTTTGAGTAAGCTGCTGCGGCCCGTCTGCAAAGCTGCTCACTTTTAAAAAAGCTGCTCACTTTTAAAAAAAATTGGCAACCGCGTGAGTCCACGCATGCGCAAAAAACCGTTTTGCGCATGCGCAAAACTTTTTTGCGCATGCGCGTGCATGGACACACGCACGCGGCTCCCACTTTTTTTAATTTGTGATGGAACCGGTTCCCAGTGGCTCTTTTCCTTTTTTAGGTTGCCGACCCCTGCCCTAACCCCTAAGAAGGAAAGAGAGTAACCACCTTAGAATTACCAGTTCAAGAGTACAGACATCCGGGAGACTGTTAGATGGTGGCAAAGAGTTTGTCTGCAGTTTTACAGCCCTGAACATCTTAATCGTGTTGCTTCTCGTGTAGCCTTAATCATGTTTCTGTGCATTTTACTTCAGCACTTCTTTTAACTTTTTCCATCAAAGTTCAAGATATTTCAAGGCTGGGCAGTCTTTGTTAGTGATGCATGTCCAAAGTGGCCATTTAGAATCCATTTAGAAGACACCAAAAATCATTTGGGTTGGGTATCTCCAGCACACACTGCACACAGTCCTGCAGAATCTTGCATAATGCCACAAACCATCACTTTTGGGAAGGGGGTGGGTTGGGGCGATGATAAGAGTTGCTTATCTTTTCAACTATTATTCTTTATGATGCTTCATCCAGAGAAGAACTTTTGACAAGAACTAAAGACTCAATTGATTTTGCAGGTTCTGCAGCACTGGCACAAATTCTAAAACTACTCAAGCTACTGCTTTGGTCTGTTCCTGCGCAGAACAGAACATGTTCAAAGCGATCTGAGGCTATCAGAATTGCTTTATTGAGGAGAGCAATGGAAGTTCTCTGATGCAAGTCACTTTATTTCCGTTGCCTGAATTGCTTTGGGCAAGTGTGCTCCATTTTGCTTTTCACAAACTTAAAACCAATCCCATATTTCTTTAGGCAGCCAGAATGGGGAAAAATGAGTAAAAGTTAAGTAAATAATGTCAGAAATAATGAAAGTAAGGGATGTAATATATTAATAAGGGGACACAAACAATATTAGCATGAGTTTGATGAAAAAAAATGCATCAGAGTAGGCCTTTAAGATCCCCACATTATCTAGAGACATGCAAAGGTTATTGATGTGACAATGATTGATATGACTATATAGCCATCAAGCTATATAGATGAAAGAGATTTAACTCATAATTAATATCATACTTCATTATAAATGTGTAACTATGTTGGAGTGTCAACAGGGCTCAGTATGTGGGTGTTGGTATGGAAGTTAGCTGCAGCAGTTTTACTATGCATAATACAAAGCACTTGCTGAGCAATTTGGAAGAATTACCAAGGCTTCAGTATGACTTATTTGTGGCCTCTTGAAGCCTTTTTTCCTATTTAGGTTAAATAATAAGCCAGTTTAAAAAGTTAGGTAGTTACATGTTTGCCCATTTCTAGTTATTCTGTAAAGCACTTATGGATTTATATCTTGCCTCCTAACACTGCACTCTTCTGGACAGAAAACTCTGATGTTGTTCTTGGGATCTATTGGACCCACTCTTCCATCTTAGGAGTCACAACCCCAAGTGCTTATGCCACCACTGGGACCACTTTGCTTTTAATTTCTACATTCTCTCTAGTTCCTAGTTCAAGCCCGGGTACTTTTCCAGCTTCTCATACTCCTTCTTCCTGATGTTGCTGTCATTTGGAACCACTACGTACATCTATCAGCACTGCTTTCTTGGGTCCTTGTCTACTACTATGGGGTCCAGTTGATTGGCCAGCACCTGCCTGTCATCTGAATCAGAAAGTCACACAGATCCTATTCCTGTTTTTCTCCACAATCTTTAGTAGAATCTCCCATCTGAGATTGGGAGGATCTAGCCAATACAGTATATAGATGAACCATGCCAATTACTTGGTTGTGCCGTTCAGTGTATGTTGATCCTGCCTGCATCTTACGCCCTGCCACTCGGTGTTGGAGTCTATAAGACCTCTCTGCATAATGTGTACCTCAGTCCAGTATGTAGTAGACTTTTGCTTCTATGGATATGGTGCTAGATGCCTGTTCTTGGTTTATTGTGATCACTGCTTATTATACTGGCAAAGCATGCATCCTGATGGCATGGATTCTTTTTTTTCCCCATTGAGCTGGCTCCTCAGAACCCATCTTATCCTTTGTAGCTACTTAGATGTTACTGCCTTTCTTGCCTCCTCCACATGGTTCCAATATGACTGTGGGATATCAGAGTACTTGTAGCTGGTTTGAATATCTGCTGTGGCCAACTTCAGTCTTAACTACTTTCCCTCTTCAGTCTTAACTACTTTCCCTCTAGACTACTATCCAGCCACACTTCTCCAGCCTTAATGACATCCCAGTGTCCTCACTGTAAAGTGGATCAGTGAACTGATGTCTCATTCACTCTTAGTATACAGCTGGATGTTGTTCATGTAGAGGAGGTGCCTGAAGGCAGTGCCATTTTTGAGCTTGTATCTGTAATCAGTCCTAAAGTGGACCTTGTTAATTAACAATGTCTGAGCCAGCATGACTCTCTTAGTTTATGTCACTCTCATATTTGAAGTAGGCAGGTGAAGCATTAAGGGATCTTATTCAAAGACTCCTACTGGTAGGAGAGACACCAGCCAGGATTTGAACCCTAATCTTCCTCATCAAAGGCAGTGTCCTACTACTATGGTATGCAGCTGCTGGATGTATATTATTCATACTGATAAAGATTTAATTGCTGTTATTATTTTCAAAATACAGATTCAGTTGAGTTTAACACACACATACCCCCAAGGATAATTTAAAGTTTATTTTCAAAAACATAGTTAGCATGAAAGATCTGATTAAAGGTTTGAAAACTGCAGCTATGAAATCTCATAAGCACAAAAAATACTGGAACTCCTAAATCATCCATAGTCGTAGTCTAATTTATGCTATTGTAGGGTTTTCAGGCCCAAGTATGCCATACACAGTGCATCATTATGGAGGAAGAAAATGTTACTAGATAATATAAAATAATAACTACAGAGATAGTTAGTGTCTGAAGTAAATAAAAATAAAACAGACAACGGGAGGAAATGTGACATTATAAATTTAAATGAAAGACGTACTGGGAAAATGCTTTACTGTAAATCAGAACGCAAAATGTTATTCCCAACCTTTAAAAATTGATCCTAGTTTTAGCAAACTGCATACTACAGTTGATTCTGTGATACCCAGCACAGCATTCAAAGAGAGAAGTTTCTTTAGTGATCTCAAGTATAGAAAGTTCTCACAGCTCTCCAAATAGGTCCACATGACCCAGGTGGTATCCAGTTCCTTGCTTTTCTGAAGAGTGATCCTTGTTGACTAGATTGATGATGAGCAACCTAGGTAGAAAATAAGTTTTTATAAGGCAAACTTTCATTCAGAAATCTTTGATAAAGGTAAATATCTTTACTCTGAATAGTTCTTCTATTGATATTCATGAATTTAATATTTACAAAATAAATAATAAAAACTAAAGCAAACATTTATTTATAAATTTATTGCAACACTCTAATTATCATTTTTTTTCATATTATCCCTCCTAATTAGTATTAGCTATTCTTGTCAGCCATTTGGGCTTTTTTCTGGAGGGAAAGAAAATTGGATTGGATCATGCTCAGTGCCTTTTTATATATATATTTATTTATTTATTTTATTATATTTATATACCGCCCTTTCCCGAAGGACTCAGGGCGGTTTACAGGGTGATTAAAACAAAAAATACAAAAGTTAAAAACAGTTAAAAAAATTATATCCGTCCCTGAACAAATAAAACCCCAGTTAAAATTAAAATTAAAATTCTCAGCCTGGGCCAGAGAGCCCAGGCGGAATGAACGGAGGTCGGGGGCAGTCCTAAGCTCCACTGGCAGCTGGTTCCAAAGGGCAGGCGCACCCACTGAGAAGGCCCTATCCCTGGGTATTGTCCGCCGGCAATCTCTTACCGGTGGTACCCTGAGAAGACCCTCCCTGTGGGAGCGCACTGGACGAAGGGAGCTTGATGCCGGCAGCAGGTGTTCCCTCAGATATCCCGGACCCAAGCCATTTAGGGCTTTATAGGTCATCACCAGCACCTTGAATCTAACTCGGAGGGCAACCGGGAGCCAATGCAGCTCGCGGAGTAGAGGTGTTACATGGGAGTATCGGGAAACCCCCATCACAACTCGCGCAGCCGCATTCTGCACCAGCTGAAGCCTCCGAGTGGTCCTCAAGGGCAGCCCCATGTAGAGAGTGTTGCAGTAGTCTAAACGGGAGGTCACGAGCGCGTGAGTGACTGTGTGTAGGGCATCTCGGTCCAGATAGGGTCTCAACTGGCGCACCAGACAAACCTGGGCAAATGCCCCCCTGGTCACGTCTCCTATATGGTCTTCAAAATTGAGTCGTGAATCCAGGAGGACGCCCAAGTTGTGAGCCCTATCAATGGGGGGTAACACCTCACCCCCCATCGTTAGAGGTGGAATAGTCTGGTTAGCCTGAGATGCCGATATGCACAGCCACTCAGTCTTGGCGGGATTGAGACGAAGCCTGTTTCTCCCCATCCAGACCTGGACCGCCTCCAGGCAACGGGACGTCACAGCGACATCACAGTATCGCTGGGTTGGTTCGGGGTGGAAAGAAAGAGTTGGGTATCATCAGCGTACTGATGATACCCCACCCCAAAACCATGAATGATCTCACCCATGATCTCACATATGTATGTATGTATGCATGTAGCCTATAATTGGATATTTTACTGTTTCTGGCCCTATGGCTGTAATAGGTTTATTTTAAAAAAAATTGGAGGGAATAGTAATTGAATGAATGAATAAACCTCATGTGGCAAGATCTGCCATTTTGTATTATATCTTAGAACTAAGTAGCCAATATTTGGAATGTAATATGATGATCTACTGCAAAAAGGTCTAGAACAGACATGTCAAACACAAGGCCCGGGGGCCGGATCCGGCCCGCGAAGTGGTTTCATGTGGCCCGCGAAGCCATCCTGGAAACAGTGAGGGAACAGCCCCCACTGCCATGGCCCTGGCCCAGAGACCCTTCTTCTGCCAGAGACCCTCAAATCTGTCCCACTCCTGCCCAGGCCCCCATAGGCACCCTTGATGCGAATGATGTAGAGCTGGCCACGCCCACCCAGTAGGCCATACGCACTCTAGCCACACCCACCCAGTAGGCCACGCCCACCCAGACCATACCCACCCGGCCCCCTGAGGGCAACCACAATGCTGATGCGGCCCTCAGTGAAATTGAGTTTGACACCCCTGGTCTAGAAGATTCATCCAGTGACGATTCATTTGTCTTGCCTCCAATGCAGGGACATCTAAAGAAAATCCTCCTCTTGTAATCCCAAAGATGCTTTTTCAGGAGGCAACTGGGTTTTCTTCTTTTTCTTTGAAGACATTTAGCTTCTCATCCAAGTTGCCTCCTGAAAAAGCATCTTTGGGACAACTATGACCTGGATGACTGAGAATCTCCATAAACATTCCTCTTTTAATCTTAATAAATGGCCAGGACTATATTAAGACCAGTTCTCCCTGGGTACTAAATGTTAAGACATCAAACATTTTAATGGTAAAAATAAAAATGGGTTCTAAAACCTTTTCTATGACATGGATGCCAATTCTAAAGCTCCAACTTATTTGTCTAGATTGTGAATTTATCTGCGACCTCAAAATACATTGAGTCAATTTGCTTTGATGTTTAAGTGTTTAATTCATAGATGTAGCTCAAGCTATATAATTACCAAAGTGAATTTAAAGAGATATATACTGTAGAACCTGGAATTATTTTAAAAGTCTCTGGAGGAGATTTGAACAAGATATCATTATGTGGGGGAACATCAAAAGCAAAGATTTAACCAAGGGACTGACATTTTTTTTCTGGACTGAGAGCCACATTAAATTTATAGAGAAACAATTCACTTCCAGAAACTATTCAGTGGGTGAAAGGAAAATGTTTGTATTTGTCATAGCAAATGTAATAGTTTTGTCCTTCTATAATATTAGGTAAAGGTAAAGGTTCCCCCACACATGCGTGCTAGTCATTTCCAACTCTAGGGGCCAGTGCTCATCTCCGTTTCAAAGCCGAAGAGCCAGCGCTTATCCAAGGATGTCTCCGTGGTCATGTGGCCGGCATGACTAGACGCCAGAGGCGCACGGAACACTGTTACCTTCCCACCGTAGTGGTCCCTATTTTTCTACTTGCATTTTTATGTGCTTTCGAACTGTTAGGTGGGCAGAAGCTGGGACGAGTAACAGGTGCTCACTCTGCTACGCGGCACTTGGGATTCGACCCACCAAACTGCCAACCTTCTGATCGACAAGCTCAGCGTCCTAACCCACTGAGCCACCGCGTCCCTCTATAATATTACAACATTACAAATTAGAAAAACTTATGGAGGTCTCTTTTGGCTATATCTAAGGTTTTGGGGCTCACATATTACCCAACGGCAGGGTGTCTGCTGAAAGAGGTTTCCAAAATTTAAGAGGGTGGCTTCAATCAGAATGGATCTTGGAGGTCTATTGGAGGAAGGGACCTTGGAGGACTTCCAGTCCAACCCCCTGCTCAAGCAGGAGACCCTATACCAGGGGTGTCAAACTGCCGGCCCATGGGCCAGATGCATCATGCCAAAACTGTACCCACCCCATTACCGGCAATGGAAAAAAGTCACAATACGTCGCGACACATCACATGACTTTGTGAGTTTGACACCCCTGGCCTATACCATTTCAGACTAGTGATTGTCCAGTCTCTTCTTAAAATCCTCCAGTGAAAAGCACTCACAACTTCTGATGGCAAGCTGTTCCACTGGTTAATTGCTCTCACTGTTTTGAAGTTTCTCCTTAATTTCAGGTTGCTTCTCTCCTTGATTAGTTTCCAACCATTTCTTGTCTTGTCTTCTGATGCTTTGGAAAATAAGTTGACCCCCTCCTCTTTGTGGCAACCTCTCAAATACTGGAACACTGCTATCATGTCCGCCCTATTTATTCTTTTCTCTAGACTTTTCTCTTCATATGTGTTGGTCTCCAGGCCTTTAATCATCTTAGTTGCTCTTCTTTGCACTTTTTCCAAAATTTTAACATGTTTTTTGTAATCTAGTGACCAAACTGGATGCAGTATTCCATAGTGTGGCCTTAATAAGGATTTATAAAGTGGTACTAATACCACTTGATTTTAATTCTATGCCTCTGTTTATACAACCAAGGATTATATTAGCTTTTTTGGCTGCTGTTACACATTGCCGGTTCATATTCAAGTGGTGGTCCATGCTATTGAAGCCCTGACTCTTTAAAAAAGTTTCAGGGGCAAGTTCCATATTTTCATCAAAACTTGCAGACTCTACAAAAAATCAGTCAGACTTTCAGTAAATTTCTGAATCCCATTTCTATGGTCTATTTTTTAATTGAGAAATGCCAATAAAATGCAATTGCATCTTCACTTTTCCCCCTATTCTTTACAATCCAATTTAAAATGCACTTCAAGTGTAGTTCATGAAGTTCTATTTGGATCCTTGAAGGTGATTCAGGTCTCTCTATGTAACTATGGAATCCAGTTTTTCAAAGGTCAGCAGGAAAAACAAAATGTAAAATTCTCCTTTTGACCTGCTCTGGCTCTGAAGTAATCCAACACTTAAGGAATCAATATATTCTCAAGACAGCATTCTATGGAAAATATAGAGCTTAATGTTATCTGATATTTAAGTTGTACAATTCAAGCAAATTGCAGAAACTGTAATCCCAGGCTGAGTCGCTGGTCCAGATCTAATTAGTAACATGTTCTTCTGGCCATCAACATCATTTCTTGGGTAGCACAGGGAGAGAAGCATGCCTATTATTTTAGTTTTATTTTGCCTTAGTGGGATGTGTGGAGGATTGAATAATGCTAATTATTACTTTATCATTGTGGCATTGTGAAGCATGCACAAAATGGCTTTCAGCTACTAGCTCATAGGGGACAATACACAGCTTAATAATAGATCATGTACTCTGACTGTAGAAGGCCTTAATTCATTTTGTGGTTGTTTCAGCACTGTTTATATAGTCCTCTACTAGTATTTTAGATAGTCATCTTTAAGACTAGTGGTACTGCCCTCATCAAAGAAGTGTAAACAGTCTAGAAATTACTGCTCAGTTAGTAGGGATTTCTTCTGAATGAAAAGTCATTAAGACCACTTTCCTGGTAGTTAAGACTTGAATTGTCATTGTAGCATCATTCAACTGTCACTGAAGTGATGGAAATCCTGTCCTTATTACTAGCATAAAGGTAAAGGTAAAATTTCCCCCACACATGTGTGCTAGTCGTTTCCAACTCTAGGGGGTGGTGCTCATCTCCATTTCAAAGCCAAAGAGCCAGCACTTGTCCGAGGACGTCTCCGTGGTCATGTGGCCAGCATGACTAGATGCCAAAGGTGCACGGAACACTGTTACCTTCCCACCGTAGTGGTCCCTATTTTTCTACTTGCATTTTTTACGTGCTTTCAAACTGCTAGGCTGGCAGAAGGTGGGACGAGTAACAGGCACTCACTCTGTTACGTGGCACTCAGGATTCGACCCACCAGACTACCGACCATTTGATCAACAAGCTCAGTGTCCTAACCCACTGAGCCACCATGTCCCTTCCATTACTAGCATAGGTAAAGGTAAAGGTAAAGGTTCCCCCGCACATGCGTGCTAGTCGTTTCCGACTCTAGGGGCCGGTGCTCATCTCCGTTTCAAAGCCGAAGAGCCAGCGCTTGTCCGAGGACGTCTCCGTGGTCATGTGGCCGGCATGACTGGACGCCAAAGGCGCACGGAACGCTGTTACCTTCCCACCGTAGTGGTCCCTATTTTTCTACTTGCATTTTTACGTGCTTTCGAACTGCTAGGTTGGCAGAAGCTGGGACGAGTAGCAGGCGCTCACTCTGCTACGCGGCACTCGGGATTCAACCCGCCAAACTGCCGACCTTCTGATCGACAAGCTCAGCGTCTTAACCCACTGAGCCACCGCGTCCCTATATTACTAGCATAGTAATGCTTAAATGACTCTAGATAACACTATGTTTGCTAGTGCATATACTGTACTGGCTAATTGTTCCCTTTCCTTTTTAATTGATTTTTGTTTGTGTTTGTGCGATAAGAAAATATACAAGGCTTACAAATACAAAATGGTATTATTTCCCTATCAGCAGCCTGTAGTTTTTTTAAGTCACCCAACAGATATCTGGAAGAAACCACAATGTTGAAAAAAGTGAAAGAATGTACATAGTGATGTAATGTGCAGGAATGGGGGTTTAACTCTGAAAATAAAGAGAGAAAAGCTGAATTGTTGAAGAAAAAATATCTGAGTCCCAGGAAAAAAGAAACTATGAGAAAAAAATGCAAAACAAGTTTGCCAAGTTGAAGTCTTTGGCTTTCAAGATCTGCTACATAGCCTAGTCGCATTAAAGTATATTCCAAGACTCCTAGAGACTCTTAGATCATGGCTTTTCAACCGGTGGTACGCGTACCACTAGTGGTACGCAAACACCTGGCTGGTGGTACGTGGCATCGCCTGCAAAAAGCAGGGCAGGCGGCAGCAGCTACTCATGGCACCGGGCAAGAAGAAGCAGGGCAAGGCCGCTATGAAGCCCCAGGTTCGACAATCAAATGGTTGTGGGGGGGCAATCCGTGCAGCAACCCAGGTACTTGGCCTGCCAGCTGCTCGTTGTTCCGCCAATCAGCTGGGAGGCTAAGACTCTGGGAAGACGCACCAAAGCCAGCCACTCATTGCTCTGCCGATCAGCTGGTTTGCTGTGTGGATTCCTCCCCCCACACCCACCAAGTTGATTGTCGAGCCTGGGGCTTGATAGTGGCCTTGTCCTGATTGCTTTTGTTAAGCGCCGTGAGCAGCTGCCGCCGCCCGCCCCACTTTTTGCAAGCCCCATTATTTAATTTAATTTAATTTAATTTAATAACATTTATATACCGCCCTTCTCCCTGAGGACTCAGGGCGGTTCACAGGGCAGAATAAAATAGCCAATACAAACATTAAAAGGTGATTAAACAATTGCCCTAATTAAAAACAATAGAAGTACAGTTCTAAAAAACCCCGAGATAAAATTAAAAAAACCAAAAATAAAACAACCCCACCGATCCCCATCAAGCTAGGCCAGCTTGTACAAACAAAAATGTCTTGAGATCGCGACGAAAGGAGCGAAGATCGGGCGCCATCCGGAGCTCTACCGGTAGCTGATTCCACAGCTCCGGAGCGCCCACAGAGAAGGATCTCCCCCTGGGGGCCACCAATCGACATTCTCTGATCGGTGGCACCCTGAGGAGGCCCTCTCTGTGGGAACGCACAGGGCGCAGGGAGCTTGATGCCGGCAGCAGATGTTCCCTGAGGTACTCCGGCCCCATGCCATGGAGGGCTTTAAACACCGTTACCAGTACCTTGAATCTCACCCGGAAGACAACTGGCAACCAATGCAGCTCACGGAGCAGAGGTGTAACGTGGGAGTATCGGGAGACTCCCAACACCACACTCGCGGCTGCATTCTGTACCAGTTGGAGCTTCCGGGTGGTCCTCAAGGGCAGCCCCATGTAGAGAGCGTTGCAGTAGTCCAGACGAGAGGACACGAGCGCATGAGTGACCGTGCACAAATCATCCCGGCTAAGATAGGGCCGCAACTGGCGCACCAGGCGAACCTGGGCGAAGGCCCCCCTAGTCACAGCTCCTATGTGGTCTTCTAAGGTGAGCCGTGAATCTAGGAGGACTCCCAAGTTGCGAGCCCTATCTACGGGGGGTAATAGTTCACCCCCCATAGCCAGAGGTGGAATGTCCGAATAAACCCGGGATGAAGGTATGCAAAGCCACTCAGTCTTGTCGGGGTTGAGTTGAAGTCTGTTCCTCCCCATCCAGACCCGAACCGCCTCCAGGCAACGGGACATCACGTTGAGGGCATCACTGGGGTGGTTTGGGGTCGAAAAGAAAAGTTGGGTATCATCAGCGTACTGATGATACCCAACTCCAAAGCCACGAATGATCTCACCCAGCGGCTTCATGTAGATGTTGAACAGGAGAGGCGAGAGGACCGACCCCTGAGGAACTCCACAAATGAGAGACCTCGCGGTCGACCTCTGCCCCCCTGCCAACACCGACTGCGAACGTCCCAAGAGATAGGAGGAGAACCACTGTAAAACTGTGCCTCCCACTCCCAATCCCCTGAGACGCCGCAGCAAGATACCATGGTCGATGGTATCGAAAGCCGCCGAGAGGTCTAATAGGACTAGAACAGAGGAATGCCCTCTGTCCCGAGCCCTCCAGAGATCATTCACCAGCGCGACCAATGCCGTCTCCGTGCTGTGCCCGGGCCTGAAACCCGATTGGTAAGGGTCTAGATAATCCGCTTCATCCAGGACCAGAGGGAGCTGATGCGCCACCACACTCTCAACAACCTTCGCAAGAAAGCGGAGGTTGGAAACAGGACGAAAGTTGTTCAATACAGCTGGGTCCAGGGCAGGCTTCTTGAGGAGAGGCCTCACCACCGCCTCCTTCAAGACGGCGGGGAAGATACCCTCACTCAAAGAAGCCGATATAACTGCCTGGAACCAGCTGCGTGTCCTCTCCCGGGCTGCATAGACCAGCCAGGAAGGGCACGGGTCCAATAAACATGTGGTGGTGCTCAGCCTCCCCATGATCCTGTCCACTTCCTCCGGAGTCACAGAATCAAACTCCTCCCAGGTGATATCGACAAGACCACCCGTGTCCTGATCGTCAGACTCTGCCCAGTCAGAGTCCAGACCGGTCCGAATCCGAGCGATTTTGTCCAACAGATGTTGGTTAAACTCCTCGGCACGGCCCTGCAAGGGATCCTCCCTCACCTCCTGATTTAGGAGGGAGCGAGTCACCCTAAACAGGGCGGCCGGGCGATTATCTGCGGACGCGATAAGGGTGGCGAAGTGGTTAGACCTCGCCTCCCTTATCGCAGCGAGATAAGACCTAATATAGGCTCTTAGTCGCAATCGGTCGGATTCGGATCGGCTGGACCTCCAACCGCTCTCTAGGCCCCGTCTCCGACGCTTCATCTCCCGAAGCTCCGCAGAGAACCATGGAGCTCGACGGGATCTGCACCGGGTCAGGGGCCGCAGGGGTACAACTCGGTCAAGAGCCTCAGTGGCCGTCCTTTCCCAGGCTTCCACTAAGGCATCTGCCGAGCTGTGAGCAAGGGAGGCAGGTGGGGACCCCAGAGCTGCCTGGAACCTCTGGGGATCCATTAAGCGTCTGGGGCGGTACCATTTAATTGGTTCCAAACACCCACGGCGGGGGGTGGCAAAACGGAAGACCAGCCGCAGGAGATGATGATCGGTCCATGACAGGGGCATAATAATTGGAGAGCCCCCACCAAGATCATCTAACCACCGTCCAGATAAGAAAACTAGGTCAAGGGTGTGGCCTCCCTCATGAGTCGGTCCCGAAATTACCTGCGTCAGGTCCATGGCCGTCATGGAAGCCATGAACTCCCGGGCCAACTCAGATGATCCTCCCAGCGATGGTAGGTTGAAGTCCCCCAAAACTATAAGTTTCGGGAACTCAACCACCAGCCCAGAGAGGACATCGAGCAGCTCAGGCAGGGCTGCTGCTGCGTGACTAGGCGAAAGGTACACCAGCAGCAAGCCCAACTGCGCACCAGGGCCGCATCTCAAAAAGAGAGACTCACACCCGACTATCTGAGGAACAGTGGCCTCCCGCGGACACAAGGTCTCCCTCATAACAACAGCCACACCCCCACCCCTACCCTGAGCCCGAGGCCGGTGCAGCACCCGGAAACCTGGTGGGCAAAGATCAACCAGAGGAATCCCGCCCTCTGGGCCCAACCAAGTCTCCGTGATGCAAGCCAGGTCCGCCTGCTCACCCTCGACCAGTTCACGAACGAGAGGAGCCTTATTAGAGACGGACCTGGCGTTCAAATACACCAGCCGGAGCTCAGGGGGCTGCACACCCTCACTCCCGGGACCTTGGGGTAGAGCCAGAGGGTCGGAGTGCCTCACCGCTTGTAAGCAGCGGAGAGGCCTTCCCTGAGATCGATACGGCCCTCTGCTCCTCCATCTGCTGCCATTCCCTGATGTCGTGGGAATAGGTAGCCCCACGACCAGCCCTGGAGCCCCGGAGGTGACCGACCCCCGCTCCTCCCCCCTGCGATCTCCGTCGGCCCTAGCCAGAACAGCGGTAGTTGGGTAGCCCCCCTTATCCAAACAACCAAAAGAACCCTCCCGCCTCCCTAACCCCCTAAAAAATTTTGAAAGAAAAATAATCATGCCACTGTCGCAGGCTTCTGGCAGTGTTAGAGGCCTCATAGCAGTTGATAGTTTATGGGATAGTTGCAAATGAAATATAAGATCAGAGAGCTTAAATACAAGTGGCACAAAAAAGTTTCATTTAGCTTACGAATAGATTTTATATTGTTATTTTTATTAGTAGTTTATTATAGTGAAATTTTTGATTAGTTTAATAATAAGGATGTTATTTGTTTATGTTATTGGTATGTATATTCTAACTTGGTTTGTATTTTTAGTTTAAAGGGAGTTAAAGCGCATTAAGAACTTGGTTACTTACATAGTTGGTTAATGTTAGTTAGATTATGTTTATTTTATTTGTAACCCTGTATTCAACTCTGGGAAGCGAGGGAGGAGGAAGGGGGAGGGTGGGGTGGGCTGGGTTTATATTGTAACTTTTATAAAATTTTTAATAAAAAGTGTTCAATGACTCCAGGTTACACACATATGAACTCCATTATGAACTGTCTATACAGTTCCTCACTAATAAAATTGCTCTGAGTTGCATTGGGGATGCACCAGTTCAAACAATTCCATATCTAGAATGTCCGCCATGCTATCGAATTGTGAATCGGTCCCATAATAATGTCCATCCATGTATGGATATATAATTTACTTAAATTTTGGCCATTCAACTCCTACACGATATTTAAATTTTGCAGCTGCAATACAATAGACCTAGGAAAAGAAACCCTAAGTACTGCTCATTTCTTCTGTTTAGTAGAGATTTAAACTGCTGGCTTTCTCTCATAAAGCCTGAAGCACTCTTTAATGATAATAATCAGTACTTTGAATTTGTACTGGAAACAGATGCTTATTCAGTATAGTACTTTAAGGACTACATGAGTCCTTTGGTGATCATATAGGCATCAGCAATATGATCTCTCCTACATTATACACCTATTATTGAGAAAGCTTGGAGTAATTGAGTGAAGGTATAGACATGCTTTGATTTCTGTTGCGTTTTGCAGCTTAATCTTTGGCCTCAGAACTGTTTATTTTGATTTGATCTGTTTTGTTCTAGCCCTTGGTAGGTAGGGGTGTGTGTGTGTGTGTGTGTGTGTGTGTGTGTACATGTATGTATGTATAAAAGAAACAAAAAATAAATCTTACGTGTGGAGTTAACATGTTTTTCCTATTTGTGCTTGAAACATCTTCAGCCATCACTACCCATAAAGAAAGGTAGTCAGGGATTTTGGAATTCAACAGCACCAAAGCTGAATGAGTGAATGAATGAATAAAATTTAAATATACATACATATATAAATGGATAAATTGGTAGTACAAAAAAATTAATCGCACAAAAGGGTAATAGGAAATTACTTCTTGTTCATGCCAAGAAAATTCAATGGATTGTCCAATCAATTAACTAGAAGTCAAGCTCTATTCCAAGGTGACTTTTATCTTTTTAAACAGGAATACTGAAACATTTCAACAAGCCATTTTCACCAAACAGCAACATATTAGTATATTGCCTACTGAAAATAGGCAGGGACTGGAAACAAAATTAACAAAAAAGTATGCGGAAAAGTTTGTGAGTAGATGGTTGTTTGTGAAGCCAACAAAGCAGCAACAAGCATTTTTTCCCCAAATCAGTAATTTACATTTTCAACAGCTTATTTTATGTAACAACTTAATATAATTCCCATTGACATTATCTAACATACACAATATTAATTTGGTGATTTTTTTCTATTCAAATTAGATTAACTATGATCAGTTCTCCATGGCTACATTTTCATGTAAATAAATATTACAAAAATATTTAATTTTAGCTGAGAACCGATCAAGGTGACTTTGAATTAAAATTGATGTTCAAAATAAAGAAGCTCATCTTCTGATGAGGAAATGCAGAGCTTCGTAAAAAGTTATAACTTTGAAATGATCAGGCCCAAGCCCAAAGACGACACAGCGAAATCTAATGAAGTGCATCCTTTATTTGCTTCCATCTAATGCAGAGGTCCCCAACCCCAGGCCCTAGCCAACTACCAGGCCTTAAGCCCTTCAAAACCAGGCCATGGAAGTGGTGGGCGAGCGCATATGTGTGCACACAAATTCCCACTTATGGGAGCAGCAGTTAAGAGTGCGAGCAGTGGGCAAGCACGCACGTACTCCATTTGCGCAAGCAGAGAGCAAGTATGCATGTACACACTGCACTTGCATTAGCAGTTTACTTGCCGTTCACATGGAACCATCCCTTCTTTCCCAGCCCAGCTGGTCTGCAAACCTGGAAAGGTTGGGGAACTCTGATCTAATGGACAGAATCTTGCCAAGCTACAACCTTCTAACCTACTAGACACATCCTGAGCAATTCCACGATGTGACTACCCTGAACTTCTTCCCCCTTCTTCCATCCAGCTCAGAACTGTAGTCTCTTTAATCTGGGCTTCTCTCTGGGAAAGCTCTCTGTTGCCAAAAATCTTGTCCACTGATTCTCCAGGTGTACATTTCATCACAAAAACACATTAGAGGAAACAAGAAAAGATCTCTGATTTACAATGGAGATGAGAACAAGCATTCTCCCATCATTACTGATAGCACTAAAAGCTTGTGAGACTGCTTGGTAATGCAAATATGCAATTTTAGAGATAAATTATAAACCGCTGAATAACTGCTCCAAAGTATTTGATAGAATTTCCACTTGTTCATGGAATACATCGACAGAGTTTAAAAATTAAACAGAGACCTAAAACAATTAATGAAACATCACATAATCACTGCATAGATTTCAGCTGATCTAAAAGTTCCATAGCCATTTGCTATTCTCTTGAATATGACCTTCCCAAGACATGGTCTACATTCATAGAGCTACTTTGTCATACGATGTTGGCTTTCCTCTGCATTTCAAAGTAGTACATCAGATTCCCATATGCTTTATTCCTCCATATACAATACTATAATCAAATTAGGGGTAGCACTGAGAGGTTGTCAAGGTAACCATAATGTTTTCAGTTCAGTAAACAGACTTGGGGGAAATTCTTTTATTCTATTCTGGAATGTTACAGAAATTTATTCATTATTTAGATTTATATACCGCCCCTCTCCCGAAGGACTCGGGGCGGTGTACAGGGCAATTAAAACACTATATACAACACATGATATACAAAAATTGAAATAAATTAAACCAAGTAGTCCTAAACAATAAAACACATTCTAAAATGTAAAATTTAAAATCTAAAATCCCAGTCCTTCAGTCCAGGCCGGCAAGTTCAAATAGCCAAGTCTTCAGGTCGCAGCGGAAAGAGTGAAGGTCGGGAGCCATCCGGAGCTCAACAGGGAGCTGATTCCAGAGGGCAGGCGCGCCCACAGAGAATTGTCGCACCCCGCAGGCTCGACGCCCGCCAGCACCACGGGCGCAACACTCACCAGCACCTGCTCCCACGATCGATGCCAGCACTCCAGTCCTCGGCGGGGCCCAGGCCGCGGTAGAGACGGCGGCTTGCTGAAGACCGCGCACCTCCACACGTGCGCACCGAGCCGGCTGGGGCCTCAGTGATGCGCGTGCGCGCTGTGCGGCCCGACCTTGCCCTGCCGGCTACGGTGGCCTCGCAGGGTCCTGGGCCCGGCCTCATCCTGCCGGCTACGGTGGCCTTGCAGGGCCATGGGCCCGGCCTCGTCCTGCCGGCTACGGTGGCCTTGCAGGGCCATGGGCCCAAGACAGCTGCAGGCCCGGCTCTCGCGGCATTGGTGGACAGGACACATCAGCCTGGGGCCCGGGAGCTGGTGAAACGGGGATGCGAAGCCGGGGGCTTGCCGGTCCTGCGAAGGGGGGGAGCAGCTGGGGGGAGCAGCGTTTAAAGCGTTGGGTAGGAAAGTGCCAGTGCCGGGGACAGGTGTGGGGGTGGCGTCTGGTGGCGATGGGGAGGGCGTACGCAAGGGAACTCACCTGGGGGATGGAGGGTGCCGGGTGTCGGGACGCATCACAAAGGAAGGTGTTTGGGAGGAACGGGCATTAAGTGAGGGATGGGCTGATGTGGGTGCGGTCGGGTGGGCCGTGGGCGTGTACATGCAACGTGTATTTAACAGCATTGGATGCGGGTAGCAGCCAATGCTGGCTTTGTTCCTTTTGGACTTTATTTGCTTTTGCTCAATAAACCGTTCCTGAAGAACTCATCATTTGTCTCGGTTGCTTGATCTTCTGCTCTCTGGACGAGGCTTGAGAAGAATGCTCTCCCCCTAGGGGCCGCCAGTCGACATTCCCTGACCGATGGGACCCTGAGGAGGCCCTCTCTGTGGGAGCGCACAGGACGATGGGAAGTTAACTCCGGCAAAAGGTACTCCCGTAAATAATCCGGACCCATGCCATTTAGGGCTTTATAGGTCATCACCAGCACCTTGAATCTCTTGAATCACCTTGAAATTATCTGAATTCTCTTCGCAAAAGCTGGATAATTTTTCTAATGCCTCTCTTTTGTCCTGTCATATTACCCCATGGAATTTGTAGCCTTTTTACCCTTTGAGACTACAAATCCCAAGAACCATGATGCCGCTTCTTCTGCATAGCAGTGAAACCAGGAGAAGAGAAGAAAAGGACAGACTTTCCCCCTCTGTTCAATAGAGTTTGTATTGCAGTTATTGGTCAGGTAAGTAAAGTGTAATTTGTTTTGAGAATGATGAGTGCTGACAAGATGGGGAAAGCAAAGCCAGGAATTATTTGTCAGATCAAATTTTATATTTGGACAGGGGAATTAAGGGACTTGTAATGCTCACTTCTCATTCACAGGAGGCTTTAACAAACCATCTTCTCAGGGATCAGCTAAGAAAGGCAAGGAAAGAAGAACCTTTTCAAATGTGTCCTAACATTTTGTATCAATGCAGAATTTGTGCATTTATTTAAAGCATTAATAAACATTGCAAGGACATCCCAAAAGTGCTTTTTTCAAGGAAACAAAACACCCTGGACTTTCTTGATATTTTTTCTTTGAAAACATTTCTTTTCCCATCCAAGAAGCTTCTTCGCCACCTTTGGAACAATCATGACCTGGATGAATGAGACTCTGCATAGACATTGCAAGGACAATTTTTGTTTCTACAGAAAATGATTAAACTGCACTGATGCTCCTAAAATCATCTAAGAAGAATACTAAATGCTTAGACCCTTGCTGAAAGCTGATCTATATTACGTGGGCTTTTTCCCAATGAAGTAATTAATTCTGTTTTATTTATTGTATTAATTCAACAATAATGAAGCATGTATAAAACAAGTAAAAATGAGTACAAAGAAAAGAACATGCAGACACACCCTAAAATAAGCAGGAAGAGCTATATACCTTTCCATTCTTCAGATATTAGCGATTTTCTTTTCTCAGTTTTATAATTCTGTCTTAATTTGAAACAAAACTTTTCTAGATCTTATCTTGTGGCAATGGATGTGGCAAAGCGCACTTACTTCACCACCCTCATTGCATCCGCAGATAACCGCCCGGCCGTCCTGTTTAGGGTGGTCCGCTCCCTTTTAAATCAAGGGACGGGAGAGGACCCCTTACAAGGACGGGCTGAGGATTTTAGTAAATATCTGGTGGACAAAATTGCTCAGATTTGGGCTGGTCTGGACTCTGACTGGGCAGTATCTGACGAGAGGAAAACGATGAGTTTGGCCGAGAACATTTGGGAAGAGTTTGATCCTGTGACTCCAGATGAAGTGGACAGGATCATGGGGAAATTAAGTGCCGCCACGTGTTTGTTGGACCCGTGTCCCTCCTGGCTAGTCTATGCCTCTCGGGAGGTTACACGAGGCTGGATCCTAGCAGTTATCAATGCCTCACTAAGTGAAGGGTACTTCCCTGGTGCCTTGAAAGAGGCGGTGGTAAGGCCCCTCCTTAAGAAACCTGCATTGGACCCAGCTATTTTAAATAACTTCCGTCCTGTCTCCAACCTTTGCTTTCTTGCGAAGGTCGTTGAGAGCGTGGTGGCACAGCAGCTCCCTTTGGTTCTGGAGGAAACTGAGTACCTGGATCCGTACCAATCGGGTTTCAGGCCCGGGTATAGCACGGAGATGGCATTGGTCATGCTGGTGAATGATCTGTGGCAGGCCCGAGATAGGGGTTATTCCTCTGTCCTGGTCCTATTAGATCTCTCAGCAGCTTTCGATACCATCAACCACGGTATCTTGCTGCATCGTCTTGAGAGGTTGGGAGTGGGAGGCACCGTTCTGCGGTGGTTCTACTCCTACCTCTCGGGCCGTTCACAGATGGTGTTGGCAGGGGGTAGAGGTCAACCCCTAGGCCCCTTAGTTGTGGGGTGCCTCAGGGGTCGGTACTCTCGCCTCTCCTGTTCAACATCTATATGAAGCTGCTGGGAGAGATCATCCATGGCTTCGGGGTGAGGTATCATCAATATGCTGATGATACCCAGCTTTTCATCTCCACCCCGAACCAACCCAGTGATGCCCTCGATGTGATGTCCTGTTGCCTGGAAGCTGTACAGATTTGGATGGGAAAGAACAGGCTCCGGCTCAACCCGGCCAAGACTGAGTGGCTTTATGTACCGGCATCTCGTTTAGTCCAAGAGGTTCCATCTTTGGTTATAGGAGGAGAGATGTTACCTCCCATTGATAGAGCACACAATCTAGGCGTCCTCCTGGATTCACAACTAAGTTCTGAAGATCATATTGAAGTCGTGGCTAGGGGGGCATTTGCCCAGATTCGCCTGGTACGCCAGTTGCGCCCCTTTCTGGACCGAGATGCCCTATGCACAATCACCCATGCACTCGTTACCTCCCGTATAGATTACTGCAATGCTCTCTACATGGGGCTGCCCTTAAAGACCACCCAGAGGCTTCAGCTGGTGCAGAGTGTGGCTGCACAGGTAGTGATGGGAGCACCCTGATACTCCCATATTACACCCGTCCTGCGTGAGCTGCATTGGTTACCGGTTGCCCTCCGGGTGACATTTAAGGTGCTGGTACTTACCTTTAAAGCCCTACATGGCTTAGGCCCGGGATACTTACAGGACCATCTGCTGCCGGGAACGAATTCCCATCGCCCAGTACGCTCACACAGAGAAGGCCTCCTCAGGGTACCGTCGGCTAGACAATGTCGGCTGGCGACCCCCAGGGGGAGGGCCTTCTCTGTGGGAGTGCCAGCCCTGTGGAACCAGCTCCCCCATGAGCTTCGGATGGCCCAAGATCTCCAGTCCTTTTGCCGCAGCCTCAGAACACTCCTTTTCCACCTGGCTGACCTGGACTGACAGGGATTTTAATTATGTTTTTAATTTTTTAACTCTAATTTTTAATTTATTTTAATTTTAATTTTAATTTATTGTACAGAGGCCTTTAATTTTAATTTTATCTTAACTTCTGTATTTATTGTATGTTATTGTTGTTAGCCGCCCTGAGTCCTTCGGGAGATAGGGCGGCATATAAGTCCCAATAATAAATAAAAAATAAATAAAACTGTCCTCTTCCTTCCTTAGTCTTCCCTTGAGTAGTGAAATACACTGTAAGCTTTTTGCTGATTATCTACCTCATGAAGAAACACAAAAATATTATAATTAAATTCACTTTAGCAATTTAGTATATTGTGAAAATACAGAGGTCTCCTGTATGTCTTCCCTTCTGAGGGGAAAACATAAAAATATATTTAACATATTTAATCAGCTGTATGTTAAAACTGCACATTCATTTTAGTGAATTTTGAAGTGGTTCTATTCAAATATTAAGCTGATGTAAATAAATAAATAAATAAAATGAATGAAATAGTGAAACATAAAATTTAAAATTTTAATGCATATGAAATTCTCATGTCACGATTCTGCCTCTATTTCTTGTCAGGAACCACTCGATTATTTGACTAATATTAGCAGGCTCCAGCCATGCCATTTCATTATCAGTTGCCAAATATTAATTTGCATGGCAACTATCAGCTGTGGGTCAAAATGATATAGCCCATTTTCCTGAAACTGTTTTCTAAAAATCACAAGAGGTTTCTGAGAAGTTTATTGGATGTCTGAAGGCAGAAAATTGGTAGGGATGGATAAAGAATAGTGGAGCACTATTGATCTTCCTCTGCATTTTGTAAAGAGTTTCCTGAAGGTAGAAGAGTCTGAAAACCACTGTGGTTTACCACTAAGGATCAGCCCTCAATATTGACAAATGCTAAAATACTTTTGCACATCAAATAGTATAGACTGTCAACCACCTACTGTTGGATACTTCAAATGTTGTAATAAAATATCTTTGGGTTTCAAGTCATAAAAGAATATTCCCCATATCTTCCCCAAAGAAGATTTGGAGAAAATTGGAAAATTGCCACACACAAAAAAGTAGGTTGAGAGAAAATGTGTGAAAGAATAAATTTATTTGGGGACTATTGCAAAGAAATATTTGATTTGGAGGTAACACTCCTCAAAATAACCAAAACATCTTCCTGTTAAAGATGCAAAAACTTTTTGATTGTATTTAAAGGAACCCATTTACATACAATTGTATTTTAAATCCTCTCTAAATTAGGCAGATTTGTGAGTTGTGCTTTGTAAGAGGCAATTGGTGTCTATATCTATCTATCTATCTATCTATCTATCTATCTATCTATCTATCTATCTATCTATCTATCTATCTACCTACCTACCTACCTACCTACCTACCTATCTATCTATCTCTATATCTCTATATCTATCCATCTCTATCTCTACATATCCTATCTCTATATCTATCTGTATATCTATTTCTGCTGTAATTCAATTTATCAAAAGTGATACAGCAGTATGAAGGCTAGACTTAATTTCTGATATGAGAGTTTCTATGATTGATGCCCAGCTAATCTGCGTTATGTGGGCATGATGAGAGATTATCTTTACTGCTTCACTCTAGCATTCAGTACAAGTGCCTGGCTCAAATGATTTCCCGTTATAAAAGCAATTCATGGGGATGAATTAAGGCTCAAAACACTGTGTGCTCTACTGCAGTCCTACTCTGTGAATGCCACGTCCGAGCAGTCTGAGATCTTTCAAAAGCCTGAATGGTGATATCATAGACCATGGCCTTGTCAGGAATGTGTGGAGGCCGTTCCAAGAAGATCTTGGACGGGAAGCAGAACAAATAAAGCTCCCTCACATGTTTTTCAGTGAAACAGCTGCACAGAGTTAAGCAGGAAATTCTTTGTACTACATGGTCAGGTCACAGACATGGATAAAATGATCCTATGTTAACAGGCAGTTTCTGCATCCTTTTCGGTCATATTTATGTCACTTCCCAAAAAACCCAAACAGATGCTTGCAAGCAGAATCTCCAGTAGTACCATTGCTGCTGCAATTTTGCCCAAAGAACAAGGATTTGAAGGGCAGATGAAATGGGAGGGAAAATGCTCTTCCAGACATGCCTTTGATATAGAAACAATGTCAAGGGATACTCTTTCAGCCCAACTGGCATTCAGCTGAGCAGTTCTCATTCCAGCTTAATCCTATCAATAGTTTCTCTTTCTGGATCTTGAAGTGCAAGTTAGGATAAACTGCTCTTCTGGGCAAGTCTTGCAATGGGAAGAAAACAACAACCAAACAGTCCTAGAATTAGGCAGAACTAGGGCAAAAGTTCTACCCTCCTCTTGAGTGGAGAAATATGAATTACCATACTTACTTAACGTTCTCCAAAATCTTGTGTAATGAATTGTTTTCAGTACAGTTTAGGTCTCAGAAAATGATAGCAGTACTCTGTGGAGAGTCACAGAGATGACCTTGGAGGAACTATTTAGTTACAAAATTATGTTTAAGCCTGAGAAATGAAGACAACATTAGAAAGAAAATAAAATTGATTCCACCTTAACTCCCTGGGGTATAAAGGGAAAGGAAAAGAAGTCAGAGAAGACTTTCAGGCTTTCTGGTAACAGAATGTGTTACTATAGCCTATACTAGGGGTAGGCAACCTTGGCTCTTTTGTGACTCGTGGACTTCAACTCCCAGAATTCCTGAGCCTTACCCATGCTTGCTAAGGAATTCTGGGAGTTGAAGTCCACGAGTCACAAAAGAGCCAAGGTTGCCTACCCCTGGCCTATACCAATTCAGTAGCATTCCAGAATTTTATGCCATCTGTTTCCTGACTTAATCTTCCTCAAAAAGATGATATGCACTCAGAAAAATTTGGATACAGACCCACCTATCAAAGTGATTCTTTCATTGTGCAGAATAAAGGAGGGATCACTTGTCTTACTTTCCTTTTTCCCCCCCACTATTAATATGTTCATAAAAGGCTTTTGGATAAGAAGTGAAATGTCTTCAAGGAAAAACAAAGCCCAGTTACCTTTTGAAAGGGCCCTTTGGGACCACCATGACCTGGATGACCGAGAATCTCCATAGACATTTAGTTGATGCTTGATAAATAAATATCAAGGAATATATTGGCTAGTTGCTGAATAACATATGTGTTTGCACTGATCCTAATACACATAGCTCTTGATTTACAACCATTCTTTAGCAACTGTTCGAAGTTACCACAGCACTGAAAAGGATGACTTATGACCAGCATTCGCAGGCAGCAGAAGATGACCTTACATAAAATTTACTGTCTCCATCCTGACCCTTACATAGCATCATCCATGAGAAGCAGTCAAAAATCAAAACAGCAGTCATGGCAGTGTGCTGTAGCCCCATTGTTTTGTATATGTTGCACATATGCACAAAGGGATGGGGCTTCAATCACACTGCCATGATTGCCAACATGAATTTTTACCTTCCCCTCTGGACACCTGAGTCCTTCTCCTGCTTCTGTTGATTTAATTCCCAGTCACTGTTGCTCATGATTTTTGCCCAGTTTACTGCTACATGTTTTATACACCTTGAGACTGTCATTGGGAAGTTTTAAAAGTAAGGGGGAAATAGCAATAGCACTTAGACTTACCGTATTTTCCGGCGTATAAGACGACTGGGCGTATAAGATGACCCCATACATTTCCTGTTAAATTATAGGGTTTGGGCTATACTCACCATATAAGACTACCCCTCTTCCAACGCACACCAAATAAAAATTAAAAAACATCAGATTTGATTTTAATATGGTAATTTTAATTCAAATGCTTATGACATGCAGGTGCTTAGTAGGAAAACTGTTACTTATAAACATAAGGCTGTCATCAAACATGTAAACATAAAACAGTGCAAGTGGATTAAACAATAATAATAATAATAATAATAATAATAATAATAATAATAATAATAATAATAATAATAATAATAATAATAAGTTGGAGGGGACCTTGGAGTTCATCTAGTCCAACCCCCTGCTAAGGCAGGAAACCCTATACCATTTCAGACAAATGGCTGTCCAGTCTCTTCTTAAAAACTTCCAGTGTTGGAGCATTCACCACTTCTGGAGGCAGGTTGTTCCACTGGTTAATTGTTCTAACTGTCAGGAAGTTTCTCCTTAGTTCTAGGTTGCTTCTCTCCTTGACTAGTTTCCATCCATTGCTTCTTGTCCTGCTTTCAGGTGCTTTGGAGAATTGCTTGGCTCCCTCTTCTTTGTGGCAGCCCCTGAGATATTGGATCACTGCTATCATGTCACCCCTCACCCTTCTCTTCATTAAACTACACATACCGTTTCCTACTTTCCTAATTCACTTTTTCACTTTTTCTAATTCACTCTAAAGCTTTCCCTGCGCAGCACCTTAAGTAACGCCAGCTGCCTGCAATTAGTGCAGGTTCGCATCCCACCAGGCTCAAGGTTGACTCAGCTTTCCATCCTTTCAAGGCAGGTAAAATGAGGACCCAGATTGTTGGGGGCAATAAGCTGACTTTGTAATAATGCTGCTTGGGGGTGTGTGTGAAAGCCCTAATAAACAGGCATATACACAGAATGAAGGCTATTGCTAAGCACATTGGTTTGTGCTTTAAATTGTAAGCCACCCTGAGTCTTCAGAGAAGGGCGGGATATAAATGGGATTTTTTAAAAAAAAGACCAAATGGGAGATCCGCTCCAGGTTTTCCAGCCAGCCCGCCCAGTTCCTGAGTCAAATGTGTCCTTAGAGCTAAGCCGGTGCTCTGGCTGCTGCCTTCCCCACCTGCCTTTCAAGTTGGGATATACTACAGCTGCTCTTCAACTTTAGAAGGAAAGACGCCCAGACCCCAGCCTGTAAAAAATCACAGACTGCAGCTTCTTCTCCAATTGGTCCCGCTTTCCCTGCACAGACTAAATGGGAGATCTGCTCCAGGTTTTCCAGCCAGTCCTGTCCCTAAATTTTCAGCACCCGGCTTATAAGACGACCCCTGACTTTTGAGAAGATTTTCATGGGTTAAAAAGTAGTCTTATACGCTGGAAAATATGGTATATAGCACTTCACAGTGCTTTACAGCCCTCTATAAGCAGTTTACAGAGTCAGCATATTGCCCCCAACAATCTGGGTGCTCATTTTATTGGCTCAGAAGGATGGAAGACTGAGTCAAGCAAGCCACTGAGAATCAAACTACCAAACTGCTGGCAGTCAGCAGAATTAGCCTGCATTATTGCATTCTAACCACTGTGCCACCACGGCTCTTGCAGAAAACTACTCTTATGCTATTATCACTAAGAACAGTTTAAGACTGACTCACATATGGGCTCTGGGAATGGCACGAATAGAACAAAATATTCTTTATTGATTAAGTGTGGTAGGACACAGAAGGAATTTGTCTCCAGTGCATAAGTCTCAGTAGACATACAATGGAGGGTGAGGTGTTACCCCCCGTCGATAGGCCTCGCAACTTGGGCATCCTCTTGTATTCATGGCTCAATTTTGAAGACCATATAGGAGCCGTGACCAGGGGGGCTTTTGCCCAGCTTCATCTGGTGCGCCAGTTGCGTCCCTATCTGGACCGAGATGCCCTACGCACAGTCACCCATGCGCTCATGACCTCCCGGCTAGACTACTGCAATGCTCTCTACATGGGGCTGCCCTTGAGGACCACTCGGAGGCTTCAACTGGTGCAGAATGCAGCTGCGCGAGTTGTTATGGGAGTCCCCCGATACTCCCATGTAACACCTCTTCTCCGTGAGCTGCATTGGCTTCCGGTTGCCCTCCAGGTGAGATTCAAGGTGCTGGTAATGACCTATAAAGCTCTAAATGGCTTGGGTCCGGATTATCTAAGGGAACACCTGCTGCCGGCATCAACTTCCCATCGTCCTATGCGCTCCCACAGGGAGGGCCTTCTTAGGGTACCACCGGTGAAGGAATGCCGGCAGGTTATTCCCAGGGGAAGGGCGTTCTCTGTGGGCAAGCTGGCCCTTTGGAACCAACTTCCCACAAAGCTTAGGACTGCCCCCGACCTTCGCTCATTTCGCAGGGACTTGAAAACCTGGTTTTTTGAGCTGTCTGGCCCAGACTGAGGGGTTTTAATTATTTATTAATGGGGTTTTAGTTTAAATTCAGGGACTTAATTTAATCTTAGTTTTAATCGATTTTAACTTTGTATGTTATGTATTTTTAATTTTTCCCTGTAAACCGCCCTGAGTCCTACGGGAATAGGGCGGTATACAAATTTAAATAATAATAATAATAATAATAATAATAATAATAATAATAATAATAATAATAATAATAATAATAAACAAGAAAGTAATCATAAGATACCAATAGTAGAAGGTAATTGGAAAGATGAGAAGGATAATAGTAATACAGTTTCATTGTATAATAATAGTATTATACATATTAATACAATATAATATAGCGCAGTATACATAATAATGCCGGATAATAGTAATACAGTCACATTACTGAATTCTCTGTCACACTGAGGGCAATGTAACAGGGAACTCAGCAATAAAGATGTTGCCAGGTCATGTTTGGCTGTACATATAGCCCTTAGTAGCTAGTTTAGTGTAGTAGTCCTCATCTGATGACTTGATTTCTGGTATTGCTATAAAATGCCGCTTCTGATTCACAGATGGCAGCAGCATAATCCTACTGATGTGATCGATACTTAGGAAAACTGATACTATGTAGAATATCAAGACAGGACTAAATTTAAACGGGCCACAACATATTGCTTTTGGTTTTTCTATTGCTGGATGGTTACAGTGTAAGTGCTTTTGATCATGGATTACATAACTTCTTATGAAGGTTCATATGAACAGTGTGCCTTTGTTTAAAGTAGGTTGATTTGTTCCAAATCAGTCCTTTTGTTTCCTTTCCTTCTGATCATGGATATCATTGCCTCTTCTCTGAAGATTTCTATTGTTTTGGGGATATATTTAATCCACAATAGCTAATCAGTATACAGAAATATAATGAGTTCTATGACCAGTGCTTTTTTTGTAAAAGAAAAAGGTGCCGGAACTCACACATGTCATACAACCCGCCTTGCTTACCCTACCAGGTTATATCCAAAAAAGGTGCCGGAACTCCGTTCTGAGCGTTTTATGAGAAAAAAAGCCCTGTCTATGACACAGTGAAAGAAGTGAAATAATAACTTTATATAGATGTCTTTATGTAAATCTACTAGAAGAGGGTCCAACTGCTATGTAATTTGGGTGGGAATAGGCTAATTCTTCAAAATGCAGACCTGGCATGCTTAAACTCCATTTGATCCTGGCAGTGTAGTATTCTAAATAACTTGTAGCACAGCAGAAGACCCACCAAACTGTTGCAAGCAATCAGATTTATTGTCAGAATTGCAGCTGCTTGCACAGGATTTGAATTTTAGGGGAAGCAGTCTCGACTTCAACCTTAGCAGTTAACAAAAGGGGAGCCTATTATATGCCTATATAATGTATGATGGGATATATAATGTATCCCATCATGCACTCCCAGATTGCTTTGCAACTAATTGTTGGTGCAGAAACACAATTAAACTCTGGCAGGAAGGCCCAGCTGAATACACCAGATGTTCTTGCCACTTTTCTCCAATGTTCTCATTTTCTAAACAGAGAGAATTCAATTATCGGTGCTCTTTCTGATTTTTCTCAGACTGTTTATAGCCCATTCTGTGAAATTTGATAGGGGTCTATATGATCATGATTATCTTTTAGAAAAAAGAATGCATATTATTCAGAATGTAACTTTGTACACTTGTGAATATTCTTTATGAACCACAAACACATTTGTGATGCAAGAAGAAGAAAAAAAGAGTATTTGTGATTCATAAGGAATCTTCTCAAATGTGCATGGTTACAAGAAGGAAAGATAATTGTTGCCTTTGCTAGTTGGAATATAAATGGGATTCCTGCATAACATGATGCAAAATCCAAACTATAAAGTCATGTTATATCACAGACAGCAGAATTTGGGGATTTTTATGTAATTTCCTAGTTGGCAACAATCATTAATCTGAGTTAGCAATTGAGAGTGATGGGAACTGTAAAAAGCCAAAAAAAACCACACCTGGTTGGGAATGTTGCCTGAAACTAGAGAGGGTACATCTTTGCTACCTGGTGTCTGTGTGTGTGTGTGTGTGTGTGTGTGTGTGTGTGTGTGTGTGTGTAGGAGGGAACTACAGATTTAATACTGGAGAGAGGGATCATGAAAAGAGGCTTTGGTTCAGGAGCTCAAAGAGGTGTAGAGAGTGCTTTCACCTCTTATTTTTCTCCACAACAATAAAATTGTCAGGTAGATTGGCCTATGACAGTGTGACTCATCCAAAGTTATCCAGTGAGCTTCCACAACTGTAGAGTTTTATTCTATTGTTGAAGGAAAAGTCTTCATCATGGTTCAGTCCAAGCCGGGAATAAACAACATGGCGACTGCTTTAGAAACAAGGTTGCAGTTTATTGAAGAAGACAGCCAGACAGAAAGATGGTTCTGGAAGAAAAGAGAGAGAGCACATGTAGGAAGTGGGTTTTTATACCCTCTGGGGCTCTTGAGGTTGTTTCCTGTTCCTGTTTAAGGCTTTCTATTTCCTGTGTCATGTATTTTGACCTGAGTCTGAGTGTGCCCCTTTGGGTTAATCCTATTATGTCCTGTCTTACATTTTGGGTGGGATATGTAGATTTTAGGTGACTTTGTCTTCTTAATCTTCTAGCTGGGGGCCTCCAACCTTCCTGGATCTGCATTTCTACAGAGCTGGTTTCTGTTTGGGAGAAGGAGACTTGGGGCTATTAAGAAAACTGGGCATGCTTTTCTGCCTCTTTAAGATTCTTTGAGGAAATATATTTTTCTGACCTTTTAATATTTCCTTCTCTGGGGGGCTGACTTCCCACACTATACTAAACTACATGTTAAGGAGTAGTTAATTACTACATCATGGTGGCTCTCAAATAGGAAGGTAGGTCTCCGTGAGATGTGAACTCAAATCACTGGATTCAGAGTCCAGATTGCTGACCATTACACCATGAAACTACTTGATGATGATTTTCTATAATGTCTTTAATTTGGGAGTATGAAACAGAGTTTTTCTTTTCTTAATGGTAATGGTTATTTTAGGATCATACAGTATAATTTTCATCTGTCTCTTGCCTCAGAATAGCAGGAAGTGTCAGGGACGAAAAAAAGGAGCTACCCCCATAGTCTTGGGATCAAAGATTATTCTCACAGGGATTAAACTCAGTTGTAGAAGAGTCCACAGCCTGATTTGGCCAGAGCGAAATTAATAAGATGAAGATGAGATGAGTTGAAGCATATTTTTGTTTTGTAAATAAAAAGTTTAAAAATATAGTTCTCTTAATGGCATGTTTCTAGAGGCAGGTGACCATCTTTATTTTCCAATGCCTAGAAGCTTCAAGTGAGAACATATGAAACTAATGAATAAAAAGCAGATATTTCCCTAACCATATTTAGCAACAGTGTGAATCTGACTTTTCTTTGGAGAATCACTGATGCTGTTTAATAGCAATCACATTTGGCATGTCATGTTCTGCTTCAGACAGTTGCATTTCAGCAGCAGTAGTGGTATTTTAAAATAATTTATTAATTATTTCCACTAGACCTCTCACAGTCAATTTGCCCAGAATTACAGTGATCACACCTGGGCTGTAAAAACTCTGACTGTATATAAGCACCCTGCATACACATCCTAGTTGTTGGGGTAGAGGCTAAGATTAGTGATCCAAGCTTGCATAGAATAGCATGAATAAAATTATGCTTATAGCACATGGACCAAAATGTATCAAACCTGGCTTTTTGTTAAACAGAATTGCTGTATTTAGCACAGTCTGGTGGCCTAGTTTACATCTCTCATTATTATAAGGAAGCATTAGGTGAGAGTCTCAATTGATGTCACAAAGGATCCATGTTGGACACTATCTGTGGACCCATGTGGTGATGGCCAAGATAGATGGAGAATCACAGTCTGCAATATAAAGGAAAAAAATGGAAAAGAACATGGACTCATATGGATGAAACAAAAAGAGGGGAGAAAATATATGCTGTATATCTGTGAAATGAAGAGAAAGATAACAGATATAGGGAAGCTGGTCAGATTCTGCGGATGAGTGGGGTTAATAAATAAATGTAGGATTGAATTATAAATAAAAAGACAAAGATGTAGATCTGAATGTATGAACTGACCTACTTGTTTGGCTGATTAGAAAGGTGAGTATCCATAGGTTAGTAATAGATGCAACATTCTGAATGAATGCTCTACTACAGGGGTCCCCAATTCCCCGCTCCATGGACCGGTGCCAGGCAGTGGCATGCCAGCAACTAGGCCATGCAACCAAGCAAAGCCCCATCTGCAGGATGCAGACAGCACACAAAACCACGCCCCCCTCTTGTCTGTGGAAAAACCTGTCTCCATGCAACCGGTCCCTGGAGACCAAAAGGTTGGGGACCTCTGCTCTGCTAGATAACCTAAATGGCCAAAAGAAAATGAAAGAGTACAGAAAAGGTGATCGGGCCACTCAGAAATCCAAGAATACTGCAAATCAGAATGGGGTTGTTCATTGGGCAACTGGTTTGGAAGAGGTCTGTTTTGATATGTAGCTTAAATCTATCTTTACATACAGATGGCAAAGAAATAAATATAATATGAAAACATGATTTATTTATGATGAAAGTTTGAGAACATTAATAAAATTACAAGAGGGCAGATCAGTTTTTGGCAATGCCATATGTAAAAGCTTCATCTCACATTTGGAAATTTAACTCTGCACACCTAAGCAGATTTAAGAAAGATAAGTAGATTTATTGAATGTAGACTGAATACAAAACATACAGAGTTTAAATGAAATCAAATTCTAAACAACTATGGAAAGAAAGATAAATGAATTAAGAAGAAATGGGAGACTGAAAGGTGTGGTTTATGAAACCATTTAAGACAGGGGTGTCAAACTCGCAAGTCACGTGATGTGTCACAACATATCGTGACTTTTTTTGCTATTGCCGGCAATGGGTTGGGTGCGGTTTTGCTATGATGCATCCAGCCCTCAGGCTGGCAGTTTGACACCCCTGATTTAAGAGATCCCTTTACACAAGTTATACATTAAAGTTTAGTTTAGTTTTACATGTAGAAGTAAGGAGGGTTTACAAGGACAGAAAGGAACAGATAGTTTCAGCCGTTTCCTTTTCTTCTTTGTATCTCCTTTTAAGCCTGTTATTTTCTTGGCTTCCCATTACTTACTCTTCTTTTTCTGTGCTCTGTATAGCATGACTTACCCAGAAAGGGAATCACGCAATGAGAAAGTACACATGCCTATAGGCACAAATCTGGATGATCTCTAGATGGCAGCCAAAACCTAGCATTATGTATCTTTTTGCTGCCACCTAGTTGTGATCCAGATATTTGTAAGCCTACATTACTCTTTGCATTACCATCTTTACAGAACTGCACAAAAGAGAAAGAGGGAGAGAGAGAGAGAGAAAGACAGCAAATCAATTTCATAGTCAATGCTCACACAGCAGGAGACAATTCATACTGACATTTGATACCTGCTGGCTGCTGCTTCCAATTATACCAGATGCTGGTGAGCAAGGCTGTCGAAATAACAGTGCCTACAGTGCAATCAAGCTGGTTAAGATTTGGGGAGTGGGGCTGTACTTGGTGCAGCTTGTCATCAAACTCCCACCATAAACAAAAGAGTGACACCTACTCTTTATTTGGTTAGTTTCTTCAGTGGTAGACAGACGCCTCCTCAGCTGGCAGGGAGACACGCATTAATTCAATGTGAAGCTGCATTTTTAGCTAGAGAACAGAAATCTGCCCAAAGGCAAACAATCAAAAAGATGGGAGAAGATGGGAATGAAAAGTGAAATAAACATGATAAAAAGCTAGAATAACGCAGACCCTCTCAGACAGTACAAGAAGAATGCACTGCCCTTGAGGCAAGATTGTTCACAACATTGGTCAGGCAGCTCAGAGCACACAAAGAAAAACCACACCATTAGAGCCAGCTCAGCTTGCTGGGGCTTGCCTTAGATGCTGGATGGGCAGGACTGAAAGTTGAATGCAAGGACAGGAAACTGCTGGAGCATTCACTGATCTACTAAGACAGAGGGGTGTATTCATCCTTGGCAGCAGATGCTTCAGCATAAGTTGGGAAAACAGGCCAACCGAGGATGTTGACAGGAATTCCCAGGCTCCTTTCCTTCCTCAGCCTTTTGAGGAGCTGAAGGAAAACAATAGAGCTGTAGAATGAAATGCGTGGCAACTATAATGACAACACAGCCTTCCTTTAATCAAGCTCTTCTTCACTGGAAGCAACAATAATGGACTGAGGTAACAGTTGGCTCAGAGTCAGTTAATCTTTTTCTGCTGCTGGATCTTCCCTCTAACTGAATTAATACAGGCTGAGGGACATTATCAGCAGCATACATGATTTTAAAAGAAAGAAAGAGCAGGGCTAGAAGGTAAGGTAATTGTGATATATGAGGAAAGGAAATACTTCCTCATACAAAATTCTATGGAAAACTGCCATGTGTGGTATATGTATGACAAATGATACATATACATCTTAACATTTGCTACTAAACATTTTTACTGCTCAACACTATCAAAGTTCAGGTTCTACTAAGATGCAGTAATCATGATGCATGCATTAATATAACTATGAGAAAAATAGGTTGTAGTTATTATTTCCATAGAGCAGGGGTTTCCAACTGGGGATGTGAGACGATATTCCAGGAGTGCGAAAACTTGGATTTTCAAAATTATAGTGTATATACAGAAATCGTTGCTGTTGTTTTGAACTTTTGTAAGGCGTGTGAGAATATATCAGAAGCGTTCTAGGTGTGCAGGGTATGAAAAATGTTGGGAGCCATTGCCATAGAGGGAGAAAAGCAACACATCAGCTCCTGACTATTTAAATTTTCAACTTTCTTGTCTACAGTTTTGAAGAATTTTGGAAAGATTCATTATCAAAGGGGTTGAGTCAGTTCAAGAAGTCATTTGCCTTTGGTGCACTGCTCAGTTTCACTTGTCCTTTATTTTTTGAGTATTATCATGAGATTTTGTTAAGCATGCCACCAATCTTTGAAAATAAACAAAAGACTAACGCTGTTAGTTTTGGCAGCTTTAAGATGTATGGACATCAACTCCCAGACTTCTCTACCAAGTTGGCTGGAGAATTCTGGGAATTGAAGTCCACACATCTGGGAGTTGTCAGAGATTGAGAAACACTGAAGTAAAGTATGAACCTTCAATGTTACATCACAGAGTCACTTTGTGAAAGAGAGAATACAAGTCCTCATACTCCAAAACCTAATCTTACCCCATATTTCAGTCACGGCAATAACCATTAGCTAGTTACAGCTTTTCAAGGCCTTTGTGCGTTTCATCAAAATTGTCTAGGCCTTTTCAAATGAGAAAGCACCTATGAACATAAAATATGTTTATATATCCAAGTTAAAAATTCAACAGGGAAATCAAACTAATTTCACATCTGAGTGACAGTCCTAACTAGCTCTTTGTAGCAGCATTAAGTGAGTCTGGTGCTCAAAAGGATGTCCAGGGAACTGTTCAGATTAATGCATTTGATAAATAAATATGTAAAGATCAAACCGTTTCATTCTCATGGAAAAAGAGAGTCTCTTTGAATCAAAGTCAATTCTTGATGACTTCATGGATATATTCAGGCCTCCTCTAATTTCATGTCATTCCTTCTTCCAGGTACTTTTCTCTTTCCTTTCATCCATTTTGCAATGTTAGAAATTTTTCCAGTCAAAATAATAATAATAATAATAATAATAATAATAATAATAATAATAATAATAATAATAATAATAATAATAATAATAATTTAATTTCTATACCGCCCTTCTCCCAAAGGACTCAGGGCAATACAATAAAATACGACATACAAAAATTAAAAAAATGTTAAATATTACAGCCCAATTCAATACAATTAATACAGTAACATTAAAATACCCCTAAACCCATCAGACCAGGCCCACTTGTTCAAATAAATATGTTTTTAGGTCACGTCGGAAGGAGCGAAGGTCGGGAGCCATCCAGAGCTCCACCGGTAAACGGTTCCACAGGTCTGGCGCGCCCACAGAGAACGCCCTCCCCCTGGGGGCCGCCAGTCGACACTCTTTGACCGACGGCACCCTAAGGAGGCCCTCTCTGTGGGAGCGCACTGGACAAAGGGAAGTTGATGCCGGCTGCAGGTGCTCCCGTAAGTAACCCGGACCCATGCCATTTAGAAATAATGCTTACATCAGATGGTTTGAACTGCTTTACAAACTGAAAACTGGTTCATTCAGATTCACAAAAGCTGTGAATCTTTCAACATGTTTACAGTAACCAATCATAACTAATACCAACAGACACTTCAGCATTTGTAAATCAATTATGTCTGTATATGTAAACTTCAACATGAATATGTTTTAATGTGCAGTGATGAGCTGTTTTTATTAATGAACAAATGTCTTATTAAATCTATATTAAATGAATAGCTAGGACTTTTTAATTTAAAATGTTACTTCAGATGATGAGACCTACAGCTAATTTAAGCCTTTATTAAGCCAGAAGATGAAGATTTGAATGCATCAGTGACTCAGTTGCAATTATGCTCTTGGGAGGTTTCAGCTAGAGAGTAATGGAGAAAGCAAGGACAAACAAAATAGCTTCAGTTGTTTTCAGTTCTGTTCTTTTGTAGCCAAAATCTCATTTCAGAAACTAAATCTTAAACAAATATCAAATGTTACAGCTGTAATTGTTGCGGCAGGAGGAACACCATCCTAGAAGATTAATTTGATTTGAAGAAGTACAAATATATAATGAACCTTAGTATAAACAGCCTGCTTTATACCAGCAGTGTGAGAATAGCTCAGAATCTCCATCCAGTAGAATCAAGGTCCCAATACATTTAGAAAAAGCCAGATTGCTAAAGATGTCTTTCTAAAGAGCATCCTATATTATATAGGCAAGCATGATGTCTATGTAAGGTAAAGGTAAAGGCTTCCTTGTCAGTCATGTGTGACTCTAGGGCACGGTGCTCATCTCTATTTCTTGGCCGAGAGACCCAGCATTCTCTGAAAACATTTCCATGGGCATGTGGCTGGCATAGGTGTACACCAGAGGTACCCGGAATGCTGTTCCATTCCCATTAATCTACTTGCATTTGCGTGCTTTCAAATTGCTAGGTTGGCAGGGCAAGTAACGGGAGCTTACCCCATTACAAAAGGTAAAGGTAAAGGTTCCCCCGCACATGCGTGCTAGTCGTTTCCGACTCTAGGGGCCGGTGCTCATCCCCATTTCAAAGCCAAAGAGCCAGCGTTTGTCCGAGGACATCTCCATGGTCATGTGGCCGGCATGACTAGACGCCAAAGGCACACGGAACGCTGTTACCTTCCCACCGTAGTGGTCCCTATTTTTCTACTTGCATTTTTACGTGCTTTCGAACTGCTAGGTTAGCAGAAGCTGGGACGAGTAACAGGCGCTCACTCTGTTACGCGGCACTCGGGATTCGACCCGCCAAACTGCCAACCTTCTGATCGACAAGTTCAGCGTCCTAACCCACTGAGCCACCGCGTCCCTTTATATATGTGGCTAATTTAAAATATTACTTCAGATGATGAGACTCACCCATAGGTATATATGGTTAAAGTACTGAATCAGAGTGGCCAGGCCCATATACTAGCCTAACCTAATAATTACTACAGCTGCATGCAAATATTTATGACTCTTACTCAGATTATACAGCGCACTCAGAAAGTATTCAGCTCTTCACTTTTGACAGTTTTGTTATGCTGCAGCCTGATTCTTCAGTGGTTGAAATTCATTTTTTTCTGATTAACCAGGCACTGCCCATCACCTGCCCAATATCATTCCAACAGTGAAGCATGCTGTGGGGGCTAATTTTCAGCAGAAGGGACTGGGAGACTGGTCAGGGTTGAGGGAAAGCTGAATGGAGCAAAGTACAGGAACAACATCAATGGAAACTTGTTCCACAGCACTCAGGACCTCAGATTGGGCCAAAGGTTCACTTTCCAACATGACAACAATGCTAAGCACACAGCCAAGAAACAAAGGACTGGCTTAGGTACAACTCTGTGAATGCCCTAGAGTGGTCCAGCCAATTTCCTGACGTGACTCCTATTGAACATCTCTGGAGGGACCTGAAAATGGCTGTCCACCAAAAGTCGCCATCCAACCTGACTGAACTTGAGAGGATTTGCAAGGAAGAATGGCAGAAAATCCCCCAATGCAGGTGTGCAAAGTTTGTCGCACCATACCCCAAAAGGCTCGAAGCTGTAATTGCTGCCAAAGGTGCTTCAGCAAAGTACTGAGTGAAGGGTCTGAATATTTGTGCCTATTTCTGATTTTTCTTTTTAATAAATTTATAGAGATTTCTAAAATTTGGCTTTCATTTTGTCATTATAGAGTACTGAGTGTAAATTAAAAAAAATGAATTTTAATAACCGTAGAATCAGGCTGAAGCATAACAAAATTGACCAAAGTGAAGGGGGATCTGAATCCTTTTTGAATGCACTGTATGTGTCCATGAATCCCTAAGAGACCAGAAGATGAGAAAAATCTCTGCATGCTGTACAAGGAACCCTAAGAATATCTCTGAACTGGAAGAATGATAAAGAAGCGACCAGCATAACTTCAAACTTTTGCACCTCCCATATTCACTATTGTTTTACTTTGAATCTGTAAATAACTGCATATTATTAGCAAGTATGCATTCAAATCTGAATGAAACTCTTTCACTTAAGTTTGCACTAGTAAGGAGTTCCTTGGATTTTCTTGACTTCAACTTCAGCCTAAATTACTCCTTTGTTCAACTCCTGCAAAGCATAAAATTCCAACCATCTTTGACAATGCCTTTGCCTGGTATTTCAGTTGTGTAAGGGAACACAGGCAGTCCTCAATTCATGACCCACAACTGAGCCCAAAATTTACGTTCTTAAATGAGGAATTTGTTAAGTGAGTTTTGCCCCACGTTACAACTGTTCTTGCCACATTTGTTAGGTGAATCACTGCAGTTGCTAAGTTAGTAACACGGTTGTTAAGGGAATCTGGTTTTCCTTCTGCTTGTTAGAAGGTCACAAAAGATGGTCACATAACCCCCCGGCATACTGCAACAGTCATAAATATGAACCAGTTGTCAAGCATCCGAATGGAAATCACATGGCCATGAGGATGCTGCGATGGTCAATAAGTGTGAAAAATCTTAAGTCACTTTTGTCAGTGCCATTGTAACTTTGAACTGTAACTGTGAACTGTATATTTCACTTTCCATGTCAAGGTTGGCTCCAGAACTGCTTCTTTATGTGGATAATATAGCTTACATTACTCTAGAAAGTATCTCATATACTGCACAGTTTGTGTATTATTCTTGATCCTGGTTTCTCTTAATTGTTCCATGAAATTCAAGTAATGACAATATTTCTTCAGTGAAGTGTTAGAGAGGCAGCTAGAAAAGCAGGAGATTTAGCTTGAGCAAGAGATGAGCAAACTGGCGGGTTTTCCTCCACTTATCCTTGCTCCATTTATTCATCTTAAGCATCCCTTGTGCTAAGCTTTTTTATCACTTTGTTCCACATCACCAGTAGGATATATGGCTCAGCAAAAACATCTAATCCACTTTATTGTCTGTGTCAGTAAGGCAGTATTCTGGTCTGACAGGATTTTTTTTTAACTGTAGAAAATGTCATAATTGTTTCAGTCTGCAATGTCTCCTCTAACACTGAAAAACCCTGCATTCATCTTCTGCTAATTTATGTAGCTGCTAATTGCCTGGGAATAGGGTTTTTCATATAAACTATCCCGCTTTTATTCTTGAACAGATACAACACTGATCTCCTTAACTTAAATTTTGCTATATTCAAAGTGCATTTTTGCTGTGTGGTCTAGTATTTACTATAGGTAAAGGTAAAGGTTCCCCAGCACATGCGTGCTAGTCGTTTCCAACTCTAGGGGCCGGTACTCATCTCCGTTTCAAAGCCGAAGAGCCAGCGCTTGTCCGAGGACATCTCCGTGGTCATGTGGCTGGCATGACTAGATGCCAAAGGCGCACGGAACGCTGTTACCTTCCCACCATAGTGGTTCCTATTTTTCTACTTGCATTTTTACGTGCTTTCGAACTGCTAGGTTGGCAGAAGCTGGGAAGAGTAACAGGCGCTCACTCTGTTACGCGGCACTCGGGATTCAACCCGCCAAACTGCCAACCTTCTGATCGACAAGCTCAGTGTCCTAACCCACTATAGCTTCTTTTAAAACATGAGGTTTTGCAAATTTTGGATAGGGGAGCTGAATGGTTAGCAATTTTATGTCGTGTGTTTCAAAAAAGATGTTGCATTCATACTTCATAGTCCTTTGGAAACAGAATGTCTAACATACACTACTAATATAATCCTTGGTATAATTCTTTGACACTTTTATCTATCAGGCATGGACAAGAGGCAATCACAAGGGAAGCTTAAAAGGTCAAAATATCTAAGGAGCAAAGCTTTGATCACACAGTCAGAGTTGCCATCTTGACTTTTTGATATCATATGAGGACATGCCTGAATGGGCCTCTTCTTACCTTGATTCTAGTTGGAATAGGTCCTGGTGACCATTTTTCCCTTTCATATCTTCCTGCCTTCTGGAATGATGTTTCCCCCCTACCAAGATCCAAATGGCCCAAATTCTGTTGTTTAGAAAAGTTGTGAACATTTGGCTCTTTACCCAGGCCTTTGGGAAAGGAGAGTGAGAATCCTCACCTCATCACACTTACCATTTGTATGTGTTATTGATTTTATTGCCTTTGGGGGCGGGATTGTTGTGAGATACCCGGATTTATTGAACAGCTTACCTTCAGAAGCTGTGGGTGCTCCATCACTAGAGGTTTTTTAAAAGAGATTGGACAGCTTGAGCAGGGGTTGGACTAGAAGACTTCCAAGGTCCCTTCCAACTCTGTTTAACAGAATAACAAGGACCTGGGCTAGGCAGCTCTGGATGTTTGATGTTGTTACAGATATCGTCACAAATTTTAAGCTATTCTAAGTAAAGCTGCCTTTTGCAATTGACTAATGGTACATTTGTCAATGCCAATGGTGTTCAAGTGTTGTTTTGGGATATCACTCAAGACGTCTATTACTATTGGGACTACCTTTGCTTGCTTCTGCCACAGTTGTTCTATTTCTGTTTGTAGGTCTTTCTATTTTGTGATCTACTCCAGTTCTTTCTCTTATCTTCTGCTGTCTCTTGGTACTGCTATGCTAAGACTTTTTGGCTTTCTTATCAACAATTGTTAAGTCTGGGTTGTTATGTGGCAAGTGCCTGTTTGAATTCTAAAGTCCCAGAGCAATTTAACTTCTTCATTTTCTATGACTTTCTCTATTTTATGGTCCCACCAGTTCTTTCTTGCAGGCAAATGATATTTCTTGCAGATCTTCCAAGGCACTGTTGTTGCTACTTTGTCATGCCTTTGCTTGTAATCAGTTTGTGTGATCTTCTTGCAGCAGCTAGCCAGGTAGTCAAGTGTTTCTTCAGCTTTGCATTGGCTATCTGTTGCAGTCTTCTGTTCTGTACCAGCCTACTACCGGCCCTGCAGAAAAGGCAGGGACAACCCCTTTACAAAAAGGAAAAAGGCTGGAACTAAGCCTGCCAAATTTATTGATACAAAACAGAGCAAACAGAGCAAAACAAAAACACGAGCCATGAAACAGGAGCTATTCAAATGGTTGCCTTCAGCAAACCAGCCCTCCCACACATTCCCCCTTTTAAACAGTTCAAGGCGTGGCTTCTCTCTGCCTCCTTCCAAGGTGCCCCATTGCCTTCCTCTGTTTACTCCTGATTGACTGCCTCCTGCATTGGGCATCCTTGAACAGGGCCAGCTGTGGGTCATCTACATCCACGCTGTCAGGCTCACACAGCTGGGTCTGCATCGTAACCAGATGGGAGGGGCCTGGCTGAGGGCTCTGCAAAGCCTCAGGGCTGTCCTCTGCAGGCTCTCCAACACCCCCCTCCTCCTCCTCCTCTGAATCGTCCATTTCCCGGCTATTTTTTAATGTACTGACAATGTAATGCTTTGCTTTCCCATGCCTCTATTCTGTTCCTCATTTGGTCTTTCGTGTAGGCCAATTTGGTCTCTCCAGTAGTCAGTAAGCTTCTTGATATACTAGCTTCAGTGAATTTTCTTCAGATATTCTTCCAATGCTCTTTTTTACTTTTTTAGCCATCTGATGCATTGCAACATTCCATGCCCACCTATTTTCCTTAGGAGCTAGAATTCGTTGTTGTTGTTGTTGTTTTTGTTGTTGCATTGTTGCTGTCGCACTTGTTTTACTCTCCGGCCCTATCTGAGGCAGATTAAAGTCATTCTTAGCTGTCCTTTCAAAGCAGTGGTTTCCTCTTTTTCCCCTCATAATTTATTATGTATGCTATCTGACATACTTCACCAATTATTCCACTTGCAATGAGGTCTTGAAATCTGTCCAGCTTCCATTGGCCATTTTAGGTTGTTGAGGGCATGCTCTTTCTCCCCACTGGTCCTTGAACTTTGCCCTCTGTGGCCATTTTGACTTGAGTTGCAGGAGAGACCAGATACCAGACTCTGCTTAACTGGTACTTTCCAAACCAATTGTCAGGACATATGTAGGGCACTTATAAGCACAGATTTAGTTTTCTTTTGAAAAATGCTAGTCCTGGGTTGTTAATCTGTTTCAGTATGAGTTTAACACTCTTCTGACAGAGTGCTAGACCTGTACTTAAAAATACATCTAGCACTCTCTTTAGAAAGCAGGGCTGCACTGATGGTCCTAAAACCATAGAATATGTAGGTTAACATGTAAAGGTTGAATTAAAGCAGGAAAAAGTCACTTCCTATTAGTCATTCTCTTACTGCTGTGTGCATCACAGGTTTCTCCTAGTTCTGCTGAAAAGGACTTCACAAAGCCATTTTTAAAATTGTTTTCACTTCTTTTATTATTTCTTTGTACTCACACATGAACACTATACTGTAATGATTATCCTGCTTTTCAGACTGGTTCCCTGCAGCTCTAGTTCCTCTAGCTGTTCATGCTCTCCTTGGTGGGGGTAGAGGCGCCATTTTGCCTATTCCATTACAGATTTGGCACCATCATGCTGACTAGTGCTATTACGTCTGAGTTAATGGCAATTGCATGTTTGCTTTGGCTGACCACAATTTACATCTGAATGGACTTCTTGGTCATTTGCTGCCAGCACAACATTCCTTTTAGCATGAATCAAAGGTTGAGCTACTGTAGCTCAGGTTATTCCTTCCTCATTAGTTCTATGTCATTGTTCTGTATTTGTTTCCTGTCAATTGAGTTGCTCTTTCATGAAAGTACTAGATGCATTCATTCATTCATTCATTCATTCATTCATTCATTCATTCCATTTCTATGACCACCCATCTCAGGGAGTGTCCCTGGGTGAGAAAAATCTTAAATTTGGATTCAGAAATAATACAGCAGACAGGTTACAGATGGACAGGAGGGGCTACACTGAGCAGTAGCATCATCTACTGCACCCCTCTCTTATCACCCAGCTCCTTTTAGAGCAACAATTTGAAAGCACAATCATCCTGCCCCACTTCATCCATGTTAAAGTGATTGATGATTATTTTCCCCACCATAACAAGCAATGAAGCCAGGAGAATTCACCCAACACTTTACATAACTTGGCCAGCATTAAATCTGTAAAGGACAGCATCATTTATCAGCCTCATTACTATGCAGAATGAAGATTAACCTGGGGCTCTGCAGCAAGCCAACATTTCATGAAAATAATAATTGTATTGTGATGTCATGACACATGTTTCATTATGTACTGGCATGTGACATCATGGTGCAAGAGGAAAAGGGTTCAACATTTGCTCCCTTTGCTCATTCCATGTTTGTTCTTCATTTCAGTAATGAAGGCAGCAAAAATTATGCTGGCATAATTTTTTGTTGGCTCAAGGATTGGTGGATAGCACTATAACACAGTGATATGTTCCATTATCCTCACTTTTATATATTTGGCCTTCTTTTTCTCACCTTTCTGATTCCTTGCCTTCTCTATAACTGTATCTCTATAGCTGAACTGTTTGCAGGCTTACTGAGGTTTTTCTAACAAAACTATTCACTACCATCTGCGTCCACGTTCCAGGTAATATAGTGAGCTCAGAATAAGGGCTCATGGTCAAAAAAAACCCCTCATCTGATATACGCTGTGCCAACTTCTCAAGATATTTTCAGTGTGCTATACATTTCTGCTGGGATGTTGTCCTGGTGAATAGTTTTATGTTCATCATGTGTTTAGATATTATTGTGATACCTGTTTTAGCTTCTGTATAAAGCAATTGATAATTTAAAAATTAACAGATTTTATTTTTATGACTACTCTTATTCTTTTAATCCACAATTATATGAGTTGGAGATGACCCTCAGGCCATCTAAATAAATACCAGCTAATGAAAAGGGGTTAGGATGAAGAACTCCAGATTTATAGTATGGACCCAAAAATTTAAAGGCATTGTAATATGACAAAGATGAATTGGTTTGCATACTAGACTGAGCACACAAAACAGCATTTATGTAGCAAATCCCTTCTGCAGCTTGCTTTATTTCTTGTTCCAGTTCTTTACATTACAGATTGAGGGACTGATGAAATTCAATATCTAGATCATCTTAGGATAATTGAATAGGAAAAGTGCATGTTACCAAAATCTATGGAGGAATATATATATATATATATGTGTGTGTGTGTGTGTGTGTGTGTGTGTGTGTGTGTGTGTCTGTGTAGCAGTGGGCTAATGCCTCCTTAAGTAACACCAGCTGCCTGCAATTAGTGCAGGTTCGCATCCCACCAGGCTCAAGGTTGACTCAGCCTTCCATCCTTCCGAGGTAGGTAAAATGAGGACCCAGATTGTTGGGGGCAATAAGCTGACTTTGTAATAATGCCGCTTGGGGTGTGTGTGAAAGCCCTAATAAGCAGGCATATACATAGAATGAAGGCTACTGCTAAGCTTGTAAGCCGCCCTGAGTCTTCGGAGAAGGGTGGGATATAAATGGAATTAAAATAAAATTAAAAATAAATAAATAAAGAATTAGGGAGGCTGATATGGCCATTTCAAACTTATTTTGTTCTCATCAGTCAGTCATACCCTTTATCTGAGATTTGAACCTGGGCTAATTATATATTAGGCAGTTGTTTTAACCCCTAGGCCACAGGGAGATATATTTGTTAACACATATATCTCCCTTACTTCCTAGCTAATAAAGAGAGAAAGAGCCTATGGCCTAGGGGTTAAAACAACTGCCTAATACTGACTTTGTAATAATGCCGCTGGGGTGTGTGTGAAAGCCCTAATAAGCAGGCATATACATAGAATGAAGGCTACTGCTAAGCTTGTAAGCCGCCCTGAGTCTTCGGAGAAGGGCGGGATATAAATGGAATTAAAATAAATAAAATAAATAAATAAATAATATATAATTAGCCCAGGTTCGAATCTCAGATAAAGGGTATGACTGACTGATGAGAACAAAATAAGTTTGAAATGGCCATATCAGCCTCCCTAATTCTTTATTAGCAATTTGAATAATATACACAAGTAATGAACTGTCGTAAGTTGTGACTATAGCCTGTGGATAGCCTTGGGTTAGGCTGAAACAGGAAAGAAGATTTAATTAGCAAGGTATTCAAAAGACTTGACAAATACTTAACATATATAGTTTGCTGACAGTTCCAGCAATCCACTTTTGACAATAGACACCCAGAGACAACTACATCCCCCCAAAACGGATGCATGACAACTCAAAGGAATACGGCCAGCCTCAACAAACAGACCGGTGACGCGCTCCATGAGCGGAGTGCAGACACCAACAGTATAAACGCAATCACCCACCCCAGTGTTTCCCTCCTGACGATGTTGGCAGTTAGCCAATGAAAGCTTGATTTTTTAGCCATAAAAACTGTTTTAGTTTTTCTTATTCCATCCCAGTGTTCACTTCGTTTGTTAATTTTAATGCCTGGGATTCACATTTTTAATCTTATCAAAGAATATATATAAAAATTTGTGTTACTGCCTGCAGGGACTAGAGGAAAGCTCATTCTTCTCATAGCCCCTCATTATCCTAAAGGTAAGGGATTCTTTTAAAAAATTCTTAATGCTGATTATTCCATTGGTGAGATGGCTCCAGGACATTAGAAAGACACTGCTTCCCTTTCTTCAAAATCATTACTTTCTCAAATGGGGAGGGAGAAAAAAAGAAACAAAGTGAGGATTGATTTATATCTTTGGCAAACATCTCTCTAGTCTGCTTGGTTAATTTATCATTTCCATCACTGACTTATGCATTTCTTCAAAGCATTCTTTTTAAGCACCTATGAAATCCTGATAGTTTCATACCCTTATTTCCTCATAGGTGATCATCCATGGAAATAATGTCATGGAGGTTGATGATGATGATGATTACAAAACTCTGACAAATAACATTTTACTTGTTTTAATTTCTGCCAGAACTGTTCACCAGTGACCAAACAGAGAGTACAGGTTGCTGTTTAGAGGAAGCATAAAAGATTGCACATAGATTGACTTAGGAACCACAGAAAGGATCCACAATTCTATTAGTTCCAAATTTCCATAAAATCCTTTAGGGGTTTTTTAATAACTGATTAAAGTTGGCATTATTTCATACTAAGAAAATAGCATACTAATAAAATCCTGAGTTCAAGATTAGTAAATGTGAGAAGTTCTTGAAATAAGGTTCTGAAAACGTAACATTTACCATTTTCTCTCTTATCTGTTCTACCTTTTGAGCAGATAGCGAACAAAGTCAGCAGAGGAATAATCATATGTAATTTGGACTTGTACTATCTTCAGCAGATGGTGAAGAGATATTTGGGGTTACATGTTGAGACTAATCTTGTTTACAATATTTTGATGAAATATGTAGTTTGTAGCTGATCCAATAACCACATCAGTCCTGAAATTCAAATTCAGCTTTATCATGATGCATTTTGCAGAGTATCCGTGGCTTCTTTTTCTTTATATTGAAACAGAAGAATTGCAGAAGTCCAGCCTTTCTCAAGCAGATGTTGATGTAGTTTATTTTAGCCTGTCTCTGTCCTAGGTGCACTGATGCATTTAGACATAAATGTGCCTCACGAGCAAGCAGGTTTGACAGAACTGACCATCCCAAATTGAGTAGAAAGGCAGCTATTGAAATAGAACACAATGGTTTATATCTCATACTTCACATTAGCAAATACCAAAGAGTGATTCATGCTGATTCTGGCTGTTAATTTTAGAGTCATAGACCTCAAAACAGCTGAAGGGTACCAGGTAAATAAAGTCTGATGATGCATGATTTGTGGTAGCACATGCCTACTAAAATAATTGTTCCGTTTATCCAAAAGGCAGAAAATTCAGAAATTGTTCAAAAGCCTATCTCTTTCACAGGAACACCAACTTGAAGTTTGAAGTCTTGTTGCTTGATCCCTGCAGTACCTTCACTGAATGTGTGACATTTACCGGTATCTTGAAAATTTCATTTGTAGGTCTGTGGAAGATAGACTATTTGCTGGAACAGAAATGGTAGTTAATATTAGTGTTTACAAGAAAAAGCATAGTTAGGATTTTCTTAAATTTTTAAAGGAGTGGATTTATGTATTGGGGAAAAAATCAGTCAGCTTGGTTTGTTATTAGTGGGAAGAGTGCCTCAAATACCAGCACTGCAAAATGTATTATAATTCTGCTTCTTGATCTCCTTCAAGAAATGAGAATCTTGGCACCTTGCCTTGTTATCTAGCTACAAAATACATTTTTCCCCTTTAAGAACAAGCTTTTTAAAAAGGTGAACTAGAAAGTATTTTATTTTGACCAAACTAAAGAGATTCCGTTCCAAGGCACTCAAAATATAGTTAAGTACAAAGTGCAACTTTTATTGTTTATTCTTTCTCCATATGCCATCATACTCCGTATGCTGAATAAACTAAAATATTCAGTAGGGATTGTCTGCAGTACACATTAAAAAAATGTATTTTTCTTTTCTTTTTTTTCCCCCTTCAAGGATTTCCCCCAGGGTCTTGTTGAGAAAATACTGATAAGAAAAGGAAGCCATAGAAGCAGTAATCATTCCTGTCAATTTCAGTTTTGGGTTTCAGACAAGATAGCAATTTCTGGCCTTGTCATCGCAGCAATTCAGTGGAGAGATTAAAAGCAAACAGTGCTCAAATGCTAATGTATTTTGTCCTGTACAAAGCAAAAACCTTCAAAAAGCTCTTGCCATGCAATTCTATCTGTTACTGAGAAAGAATAATCATTTGGTTGAATAGGTCTACTCCCAGATAAGTGTATAAGAATGCACAGTGGTGGGATTCAAATATGTGAACAACTGGTTCTCTGTATGGATGCCACTTCCAGAAGTCCACTCTGGGCCTGGGCAACAAAAAATTAGCTACCGGTTCATTACCAATTTTTCATTTTTTAGTTGCTATGTCCTGTATCCTTTTCTGCTCCTAGAAGAGCTGAATTGGGGAGAATGCTATACGCAGAGGTGGAAACCATGTTTTATGGCCATATAATCTGGAGACAAATTGATGTCTCTTAATATATCTGGATGCTAGGATTCAATTGCACATTTATCATTCTGCACAGTGTTAAAAATTTGTTAATACATAACAAGCGTAAGAACTTATGAACTGAAAATTGAAGCATTGCCCTGTCAAATAAATGTGTGGGATCAGATAATGAGATCACTCTGCCAATGTAACATCTAGGGCAAGGGTGTCAAACTGCCGGCCCGCAGACTGGTTGCATCATATGGAGACCGTGCCCACCCCAGCTCTGGCAATGTAAAAAAATGTTGCAATACGTCGTGACACGTCACATGACGTGGCGAATTTGACACCTACGATCTTGGAGGGCTAAGAAAAAAGTTTTTATTCTCTCTTTTGTGCAAATCTTAATTCTCACTTTATGAATCAGTATTTGAACAAATGTGCCAACATCCTTCTTTCCAGTTTATTAAATTTTGAAATGCAGTGTTCCAATTACACACACACACACACACACACACACACACACACACACATATTACAGAAAATGTATTTATTAGGATGCATATACTATGGTTCATATGCTATATTTTAAAATATATTCATAGACAGAAAAGGATAGGAAAGAAAAAAAATATGAGAAATGGAGAGGATCTCATATTGTAGCCCAAGTTATATTTTGCCTGGTAGGAAGTACAGTATGTCCATACAACACCAAAGGAAGTGCCGTGGAAATGCTTAAAGCTTTCCTTGCTGGGTGGAACTGATGGGACATGGAATCAGCTTGGCTAAAAGGCAGTTTTGTTTATACCAGCAAAGCCCTATTGCACTGTTCTGCCATCTGTCACAGTTGGGTGCAGCCTGACGACCAGCAGCAGGTATGAAAGGCATATTTTTTAATTTATTTATTTATTTATTTATTTATTTATTTATTTATTTATTTATTTATTTATTTATTTATTTATATTTTTATCCCACCTTTATTATTTTAAAAAAATAACTCAAGGCAGCAAACATATCGAACACACCTTCCTCCTTCTATTTTCCCCACAACAATTACCCTGTGACTGGAAGAGAGTGACTGGTCCAAAGTCACCCAGCTGGCTTTCAGGCTTAACAGTGGATCAGAACTCATAGTCTCTCAGTTTCTAGCCTGATGTCTTAACTGCTAGACCAGGGGTAGGCAACCTTGACTCTTTTATGACTTGTGGACTTCATCTCCCAGAATTCCTGAGCCAGCCATGCTGAGCCAGCCATGCTGGCTCAGGAATTCTGGGAGTTAAAGTCCACGAGTCATAAAAGAGCCAAGGTTGCCTACCCCTGTGCTAGACCAAGGGTGTCAAACTGCCGGCCTACCAGCCAGATGCGTAACGTGGAAGCCATGCCACCCCAGCTCTGGCAAGAGGAAAAACATCACATCATGACACGTCACGTGACATGGCGAGTTTGACACCCCTGCGCTAGACCAATTGGCTTTCTTTGAAAGTGCTATTACAGAGCCAAGTAATGTGGCCCCTACTTAGAAGAAACATGCTCTTTGTTATTTTGAAGGAGAGCTCACCTCAAACAGTGGATGCTGCAAAGTAGCTAGCTCTTTAAATATCTGCACAGTGGAAGCATGGTGTGGTGCAGTTAAAGAATTTATAGCTAGCTGAGGCTGAGACCCACTGAAACCAAACAGCTCTTTGAAGGGCCCATAATAAAAATCCTGAAATGCAATCCAAACAGATTTGTATACATCAGAAAGAGTGTAAGCTTTGCTTCACATTGCATGCAGCTATAAGTATTTAATACAACCTATTTTAGAAACATATTTGCACAGCCACTGTGTTCAACACAATAGCTTGCTTGGCCTTTGGTCTTCCAGTGTCTAATCTTAAAGACAAAAGCAGCCAAACAAGCTTCAAAAATCCTCATTGGATAATGCATTTATTAGGTCAACTGAAGGCTTATAAAAGAAATGCAGTTTTTAAAGTTTTTAAATCCTGCAACTGTTTTCCATGTGTTTTAGTCTCCAGGCCTTTAACAGTTGAGATATAACAAGTTAAAGGTTCCTCCTGAAACATATATATTTTTCTCTTTCTCATTCAGACAGTGATCCTCGGTGCTCTACGAAGTCAATCCTTTCTTTAAATGAGTAACCCAGTTTCCATGTTAATTGATTTGAATGAATAAAATACAAGAGCCATAAGATAAGGGAATATCCAGATCTTTTATCCTGCTAAGGACAACCAAGCATGTCCACTATTATTTATCTGATATTGAGAAGAACTGCCTGCTGACAGGAGGCCATATTGCGTCCTGTGCCTTCCCATAACTGTTGGAATGGCCAGATGCAAGCAAAAAGTTAGCCTAGACCCAAAGCACAGGTGGAGGGATAGCCTTATGTCAATTAGCTCCCTGCAACTAATAAATCAATAGGGGAAACAATTATGGAAGTGGCAACCAAATAGCTAAAGAAACAACAGAAGCATTTACCAGAATGCATTTTGTACCTTCCCACACAGATGCCATAAGTAAGAGAGCTGTAGGGAACCCAGCTGGCCTACATTTAATGCAGTCTGAAGCTGTCTGCTGCATCTTTCTTTCTACTAAATTACACGGGGATTGGTCTTAATAGTTTTGTTTTTTAAAACATTCCTCAATGTGGCTCCAGCATAACTAACTGGACTTTTGTTTCTCCATTGGAGGCAGCCATTTCCTGGCTGTCAGCCTCGCAGCTCCGTAGAGCCGCCGAAAACAGTGCTGATCAGCTGTTCGGCGGCTCGGAAGCCCCCACCTCCGGAGAAGAGGAGGGGGTGAGCGTCCAGGTAGGGGTAGAGCTCTCCGGGGCTGCCAGAACCTATAGTTTTGGCGGCGGAAGGATTGAGCCCCCCCGAAGCCTGGGCATGCTCCGGACTGCGAGGCGCCTCTCCTCCGGGTTTTTTTGGAGCAGAACAGGGCGTTCGCAACCATCCCTGCTAGCAAGGAAGAGCTTTTGAGAACGAGGACGCAGGCAGAGAGATGCAGGAGATTTTGGTGAAGATGATGTTTTGATCTTTAACTCAATGGACTTTGCTGAATCTGCATGTGAAAGTGCGCAGTTAACAATAGAGGGTGAAAATGGTGGCTATATCTTCTAAAGTTCCTGCCCTGAGGCAGCAGTCTTCAGTGAAAACTTCATTGTCCTCTGCATCTGAATCTGTATCAGCTTTTACAGTAAAAGATTTGCAGAATCTGTTGCAAGAGACTATGGAAAAGCAAATGCAGCAATTTGTTGAGATAATGGAGAAAAAGTTGGAGGAGAAGTTTACAGAGAAATTAAAAGAAATGAGAGCAGACATCACATCTGGAATGTTAAAAGGGTTAAAAGTATTGAGATTTTGGATGACAGAGTGGAAGATCTTGCTCAAAATGATATTAGATTGGAAGCCAAAATGACAGAAACTGAAAATGTAATAGAGAAAATGAATTATGATTTGATTTCGACACAATATTCTCAGATGGAATTTGCTTTAAGAATCAGAGGCCTAATAGAAAATCCTAAGGAAAATTTGGAGAAAATGGGTTCTGAGGCTTTGGAAGGGGTGTTGAAGCGACCAGCAGATGAAATAATGCGAGATATAGATAAAATCTTCCGTGTTAATTCGTGGATCGCAAGACAAAGGAAACTACCTAGAGATGTGGTGGTTTATTTTACAAAGAGAATGATTAGAAATGAAGTTATCCAGGCCTCCTACAACACTGATTTTGTAATTGCTGAGTAAAAAGTTCTGATTTTAAAAGAGATCCCTGCAAAGATTTTAAGGAAAAGGAAGGAATTTGCTTTTTTGACACAAGAATTGAGATGACGTGATATTAAGTTTAGATGGCAAATACCAGTGGGGATGGTGGTGACCTATGAAGGTACGAGGTACTGTTTTACCACGGAGATTCAGGCACGTGATTTCTACAGTAATGTTTTAAAAGCAGTCCCCATACCATCTTTGGAATCTACAAAGAAAAAAGGTGAGAGAGAGTCTCAACGTTCCAGAGAGAACCTGCATGTTGCTGAAGGGTTAACACAGGCAGATGTGAAAGATACAGGAGTGGGTCAAATTTCATTACCACTGGAGAAGGCCAGAAATTGGAACAGGCGTGTTACTTCTGGACGAATGAATCAAGCCTGAAGATTTAGTCACATAACTGTAAGAGACAATAATGTAATAAGGATTATGGGAATTGGAATTGCTAGAAGGACTAAATATTTGGGGATATATTTTTTACCCTTATAAAATAATTATGTAATATTTCGTGTTGCTTTAGTTCTAAGATGATTATGGAAAGTTAATTGGGAAGATTTGTAGTAGTGTTTATTGATATTCTGTAGGTTATGATTTGTTATTTGGATGAAAAATTTTAAGCTTTTAGTTGGATAGAAGAATAGTTTTATAAAATTGATATAAATTGGTTTTTTTGTGATTGAAGTTAATTTGTAATATTTTTATGGGTAATATTGGCATAGGTAATAGAATATAAGAATATAAGAATGATGTGATTATATAAAAATTTCTTAAGTTTGGAAAGTAATCTATGGTATTTTAAGTTGTATAACACATTAGGATAATGTGAATTTAAAGCTTAGTTGGAATGAGGAATAGTTTTAGACAATTGATATAAATTGGTTTATTTGAGATTGTTTTTATTGGATATCAGATTGGAAGGTATTATTTTGTATTTGAATAATCATTGATATGATATATATATGTATGTTTGGAATTTACCTATATGAGTTAAAGTTTGATAGTTTGAATAGTTTAGGATTGTTTGCGTAAGTTAGATCATGATTGTTTGTATTTTTATACCCTGTGTTTTGCTCTGGGAAGCGGGGAGGGGGGGAGGGGAAAGGGAGGGAGGGGTTGGGGAGGGTTGGGGAGGGGGAAGAGGGTGGGGGGAGGGGGTTGGGAGGGTTTTTGTTTTTTTTGGTTGGTTAAAGAAAAAATGTATTGTAAAACTTTTTAATTAAAAAATAGTTTTGTTTTTTAAAACATTCATCAATGTGGCTCCAGCATAACTAACTGGACTTTTGTTTCTCCATTGCCCAGGTCAGTATATTTTGCAATTTGCAAATACAGAATTTTTTGACATTCTAGACTGTTACATTTTAGGGTTGCTGCAGTATTTTCATAGTCTGTCCCTGACATTCATTTCCATTAGCCCCAAAAGACTTCTCTACATAGGCAAGGATCATTTTCAGGGATTAGATTTGTTGGAGCAGGCTTCAAAAGTGGAGATGTGCAAAAGAATGTGGTAGCTTCCATTCAGAAGCAGGGAGGTAAAACATTTGCTTGTATACTTTTTGCAAGGCCACTGATTAAGATGGCTTTGGCTGATCTTGAAAAATTAAAAAGAATGGACCTTGATATAGCTTGAATGGCTGACCATCAGACACACCAGAGCCACAGCAAGACTGGGAAATTTTAAAAAAAACTTGGAAGAAGGCAATAGTAAACTTTCCTGCATTGTTAGGGTAACAACTTGGATGTGTTTATGAACTCATCAGGACTCCAGGTAAGTAGAAGAAGGTCACCTTAATGCAGGGGTATCAAACTGCCGGACACGTCATTGGGAAACCATGCCCACCCCATTGCCGGCAATGGCAAAAAAGTTCCTATATGTTGTACGATGACAAGACAAGACAAGACAAGACAAGACAAGACAAGACAAGACAAGACAAGACAAGACAAGACAAGACAAGACAAGACAAGATAATCTTTATTGTCCTTTTTTACTGTGGGCACAATAATGCACATTAAAAATGAAATTTAGTTGCCCGCTCTCAAAGTGAGACACATACATGACACACACCCAAAACATACTACATACAACATATGTATAGATCCATACTCCTACATATACATAACAATACAATATTGTCCAACTTGAATATATAATGGAAGGAGGAAGCCTGAGAGTTCACAAGGTTAATGCTGTATGGAATGAAACTATGGTTGAATCTGGATGTTCTGCTACGGATACCACGAAGCCTCCTCCCAGAAGGGAACAAGGAAAACAGGTTGTGAAGAGGATGTGTAGTGTCCCAGATAATCTTGCAGACCCTACTCAAGCAATTCTTCTGTGCGATGTCCTGGATGGGAGGGAGGGAACTGCCAATGATCTTTTCGGCCATCCTCACCACTCTCTGCACTGCCTTCCTGTCTGAAGCAGTGATGCTTCCAAACCAGACTGTGATGCTGTATGACAGGATGCTCTCAATCGTCCCCCTGTAGAAAGTGGTCAGGACAGGGGAAGGAAGATGAGCTTTTCTCATGTGACACAGAAAGTGCAGGAGCTGCTGTGCCCGCTTCACCAGTGTCTCACTGTTGAGTGACCAAGCCAGCCTACTCGTTAGCTGCACACCCAGGAATTTGATGCTGGTAACCATCATTAATGCACAGAGAAGTGTGGCTGTGCCTACCTTTTCTGAAATCGACAATGATTTCTTTGGTTTTACTGGTATTTAAAACTAGGCTATTTTCTTTATACCAGTTCACCAACCTGTCAACCTTCTATAACAAGAAATATGCAGTCTGTTTGACTCAAGAACATGGAAGTGGAAATATAATCCTTGTCTAAAATAATTTAAAGCAGAAATATTTTCCTGGCATGTGCAGCAGCTGTACCATCCTAAAGAAAGACACTGCTACTTTAAGGAAGAGATGTGTGAAGGACCTTTTTCTGATACTCAGGGAAGCACAAATATACATTGCTAGATGCTTTCATCCTTTGTCCCAAAGGATGAAGCAGGAATGTGGTAGAGCTTGTGTTGATTCCAAAGGCACTCCAAGGAGAACTGGAGTAAAAGGAATCCTAAGCAAAAGCAGTAATATCATCAGTAAATACCAACTTTCTGCCACTCTAATGGAAGAAAGTGAAGAGGAACTAAAGAGCCTCTTGTTGCGGGTGAAGAAGGAGAGTGCAAAAGTTGGCTTGAAACTTAACATTAAGAAAACCAAGATCATGACATCTGGCCCTCTCAGTTCCTGGCAAATAGATGGGGGGGGGGAAATTGAGGTAATGACAAGATTTTATTTTCCTGGGCTCCAAGATCACCTCAGAAGGTGACTGCAGCCAAGAAATTAAAAGACACTTGTTCCTGGGGAGGAAAGCCATAGCAAATCTAGACAGCACACTAAAAAGCAGAGACATCACCCTGCCAAAAAAAGTGAGTATAGTGAAGGCCAGGGCTTTTCAACCAGTGGTATGGGTACCACCTGTGGTACATTGGCACCTGGCAGGTGGTACGCAACCATCCTAGAAAAGTGGTAGTGGGCGAGGGGAATGGTAACACCGCACACGCCTGAGCAAGAGACGGCTGGAGCTGCAGGGCTGTAAGGGCTCAGTGGAAGCGCCAGGATCAGCGCCAGGCTCCAGCTGTAGCTCGGCACTGATCTTGGCACTTCTGCTGAGCCCAGAAGAAGTGCTGATCAACTGGAATGGTGCAGCATCTCCAGGGTCTTGTGATTTACATTCAGATGCTTGGCAACTGATTCATATTTATGATGGTGACAGTGACTGTTAGTATGTATCTTTATTTTTATGATGATGCTTTTGATCTGTATTTACTTCTCATATGACATCTTCCATGGCCTATTGCAAAGGAACTTCTCCTGCCACAGGTTTCTCATATCCAACAGAAATGAAGAACCACTTCCAGCTCCAGTGCATATTAAGGTCTCCCTAAATTCTGCCCTTCCTTTTGCTCAAATCCGAAATCCTGAAAATATGTGGCTTGCACTGATATTGTTATTTTCACTGAACAAAAACATCAAATGCCAAGAGATGCTAGATGCATATGCATCTCAGTCCACTATATATCCACTGAGCTTATGCACCAGAGATAAATCCCTTGTGCATCCATTCACATTTGGCTAATAAAGAATTCTATTCTATTCTATTCTATTCTATTCTATTCTATTCTATTCTATTCTATTCTATTCTATTCTATTCTATTCTATTCTATTCTATTCTATTCTATTCTATTCTATTCTATTCTATTCTATTCTACTCTACTCTACTCTACTCTACTCTACTCTACCATTAAGAGATTAATCAGCCAGATACTATATACAGAATGTCCTCCATCTGTAAGTGTAAGATGCCAAACACACAACAAGTCAGATATTTTAGTTGCTTTCTTCCTTAAATGAACTTGGTCCAGGCTAGTCACATGTAGAGTTGAATTCCAAAAGTTCTGGGTAGATTTCATCAAATGAAACAAAATGCAGAGCAGCAGAAGATCTTTCAGGAAGCTGATTGCAGCCAGTGAAAGAACTGGAGGAAGACACCATATGGCAAAGAACCTTGCCAGTTCTGTTTCAATGAACAAAAACCCGAAGTCAGCTAAATTACTTCATCAGTACTTGGCTCTGTTCTTTTTCCTTTTTTTTCTTGAAACGGAGCATTAAGCCTGTAACTTCCTCTGAAGGATATCCATAAATGGCCCCTAATCTCATCTCAGAGACAGACAAAATGGAATAACAATAGACTTTGACATCTGCCCAGTAGCACTCAACAACCCAGATATCTATTTCCTGTTTTAGAAAGCAGTCAGTCAATCTTGCGAAGTTAAAAATAAGTGCCCTTTCCGAAAGGATGTACAGAGGGTAATAATAAATATTGTTGAACTCCTGCAAGATTCAGACAGAAACTCACAAATAACAGCACAAGTCTCTAAAAGAAATCTGTGGCCGCCAAGCCTACATGCATTTCAGATGCTGCTCTAAATGACAAGCAACAACCACTTTCTTCTACAATTTTTCACTTCCCTTCCCCTTCCCCTCTAAAGACCCCTGTAAATCCTTGAAGATGAATTCAGCCAATCTGTGTTTCCAAAAATATGAACAATTGTCTTGTATGAATGATGTCTGCTTACACAGTCTTTGAATTAGCAATAGCTGAAGAAAGAATGTTGTTAATACTAAACTTTTTTTCTTGTTTGCTTTTTTTTATGATGCCAACATAGAAAGCAAGGGATTTTTCTGAACTCAGGTTGAATTAGAGATGAGCAACCCCTTTTGTTCGGTCATTGGGTAACTATGTGCTAAACTAGCCTTCCTAAATTTGGTATTTCATCTTCCATTATTAGTCAAAACTAAAGAAAGACTGAAAGGGAATCGGTAGGGATGCATACATACTCAAATCCATCATACTATTCCCTTTGGGAAATGAGACATAAAAAGAACAGCCGAAGAAAAAGAAGATGTATCTTAAAGAAATCGAAGCAGGATAAAAAGGGGAGGAAAAGAGGAAATCTAATAATTTAGTTGCAATAATGCTATTGTCTATATTTCTCTGTATTTTTCTATCTTTCCAAATCAACCTTTTACCAAGTTCAGATACTGCTTCATACTGTAACTTTTGTTTTTTTTTAATTTCTCAGCTCTCTTTTTGAAGTGATATTGGTTCCATCATACCATGTCTTTTGCAGATTTCCCCTTCTTCTCAACCTACTCACTTTTCCTTGATATATTTCTTTTATAATTCAATCCCCAATCATTCTCCTAATATATACAGAATAGAATACAGAATAACAGAGTTGGAAGGGACCTTAGAGGTCTTCTAGTCTAATCTTCTGCTCAAGCAGGAAACCCGCCTACACCATTTCAGACAAATGGCTGTCCAGTCTCTTCTTAAAAGCTTCCAGTGTTGGAGCATCCACAACATCTGGAGGCAGGTTGTTCCACTGATTAATTGTTCTAACTGCCAGAAAATTTCTCCTTAGTTCTAAGTTTGTTCTCTCCTTGATTAGTTTCCATCCGTTGCTTCTTGACCTGTCTTCAGGTGTTTTGGAGAATACACTGGCTCTCTCTTCTTGGTGGTGGTCCCTTAGATATTGCAACACTGCTATCATGTCCACCCACTTTTACATTCAATCCATAATAATAATTTAATAATAATTAAAAATAAAAGACCTACAAATAGGAAATAAAATGACTCTGGCAAAAGAAACCAAAGGTAGTTCCTATAGTAATCGGCACTCTTAGCTGGAGCACCATTTGAACACCATCAGCATTGACAACATCACCATCAGTCAGTTGCAAAAGGCAGATTCATTTGGAACAGCTTACATCCTGCAACAATACCTTTAACATCATAAAACATCAACGTCTGCCTACTTCAGGTTTTTGGGAAGGACTTGATAGGTGGATAAAAATGCCAAATCCAGTCTGAACATCTGACTGACTGTTCAACGAATCAATAATCAGAAATAATAGAACCAAGGCTATTGATCAACATCAATATGGAATAAAATATTCACAGAGATATAGTTGGAAGAACTGCAAAGGACTACTCAGGCCAAAGAAATTGAAATTTGCCAGAAATGGCTCACACTGTAGAGGCAACTCATGGGGAGTAGGCAGTAGAGGAAGCTATTGGATTCTTTTCATTTCCAAACCAGACATCCTCTAAAGGCCTCTAATTAAAACACAAGAGGAATTGAAACAAAGAAAAACTGAGCATCTAGAACAGCACAGAAACAATAGGATAAGATTGCCTGCACTGAAGTCTATTTCAAAGAAACAGATAGCACAAGTATTAAAAAATGCCAATTCTATAATATCAAATATAAGTAATGTCTAAAATACTCCTTCCAGCATTCCCTAATTTTAGATTAATCCCATATTAATTCAAGTTTTTTGTTTGCTTTGTTGAATGAAGCTGGTGAGAATTCTAGACTAGAGGAACATAGTTTAGCTCCCCATTAAGGCCAGCCAAAGAATCCTTATATATCCACTGACTCAGAAAGGCAGAATAAGGGACTTGGAATTAAACACTAGAGTACACAGACCATTTATAGCAGACATGTCAAACACAAGGCCTGGGGGCTGGATCCAGCCCGCAAAGTGGTTTCATATGGCCCACGAAGCCATCCTGGAAACAGTGAGGGAATGGCCCCACTGCCTTGGCCCTGGCCCAGAGACCCTCCTGCCAGAGACCCTCCGATCTGTCCCACTCCTGCCCAGGCCCCCATAGGCACGCTGCTGGCCATGCCCACCCAGTAGGCCATATGCACTCTAGCCATGCCCACCCAGTAGGCCACGCCCACCCTGGCCATACCCACCCGGCCCCCTGAGGGCAACCGCAATGCTGATACGGCCCTCAATGAAATTGAGTTTGACACCCCTGATTTATAGGCTCATGTGCATTGCAGAAGGTAGATGTTTTATTTTTATAAAATATCATACTTGTCTGCAATGAAGAAATTAATCTACCAGTATTGTGTGAAAGAGCTTTCTACCAATAAGCCAGCTCTTGAGTAAGAGGTACCTGGAGAGCTAAGATTTTGGCTGTGTCATAGTCCTAAAACCAGCAACCCAACACCTAAAGCCATTAAATATCCAGGGTTACAATAACTACGTTATTCACCTGTATACTACCAAGTCACATCAGATATTGAATCTGCCCATCCATTGAGAACATCCCAGGACAACCTCTTAAGAGATCATTCTCTATCTGTAGTTAGAGAGACACAGACAAATCTTCTGTGTGGTGAGTTTCAAACTTTGGAACAGTTTTACCTCTAGAGATTTGTAAAACTCCCTCACTTAGAGCATTCAGATCACCGAGGACAATTTTATTTCCCTAAGTCTTCAACCTTGGCTAAGTATTGCTGGTATCTATAAGGCAGAATTTATTTATTTTTTTGTAGATTTTTCAAAAAATGTTTTTTTAAAAAATGTGTATTTTGTACCTGCCAGACATCATTTAATTTGGGTGAACTCTAAAACCTATTCATGAACAAACAAAATAGTGATCCAACTGAGTAATTTCTTGCAGACTAGAATACTAATGACTATCAACATGACTGCCACAATGGAGGGAAGGGAAAGGTGTACCATTAGCCAAGTAATGGTGGGAAAATGTTTCTCCTCTTAGATATTTATGGTTCTTCCTCAATCAAGAAAAATACATGTGTTTATGTACACTAATGTCCATGTATGGCTTTAGGTAGCAGTAGTATATATATACAGGTAGTCCTCAATTTACAACAGTTCATTTAGTGGCTGTTCAAAGTTAAAGCAGCACTGGAAAAAAGTGACCATTTTTCACAATTACGACTTTTGTAGCATATCTCCATGATCGTGTGATCAAAATTCAGATTCTTGGTAACTGGTTCATACTTATGACCATTGCTGTATCCCAAGATCATGTGATCCCCTTTTGTAACCTTTTGACAAGCAAAGTCAATGGGGAAGCCAGATTCACTTAACAACAACTGTGGCAACTGTTAAGGAATTTGTTGTGCAGAGGTCTCCTTGTGCTACCAAAGAGTTGCACAGACAAGGAAGGGTACTGAGAGCAGTAAGAGTCACACACAGGAGTACACTGAGTTGTAAAAGCAAAAAGTATTTTACTTTGAGGTGGTGTAAAAACAAAAATGCACAGTCAAAAATAAACAGTCCAAGTTATAAACAATAGCAACAGTCCAAGGAGTAATCCAAACTACAAAGTCTTCTTACCGGTCCAGAGGTCAATACACAGTTCAGGTTTACAACAGTAGTAAACCAACAGCAGAGCAAAAACAGTAACAGTAGAGATCAGTGAATTCAGAGAGAGAGAGAAGCTATGTTCCTAGCTTCCTCTTATGGCCATGAGAACACTTACACACCCATTGGTCAATTAACAACTTAAAGACATAGCATTATGGTTAATATATTTTCAACCCAACATTGTAGGCTAACACCATATGCCTAACAGCAACAAAGGTCATAAAATGTCTCACTTAACAATAAAGGTTTTGGGCTCAGTTGTGATCGTAAGTCGAGAACTACCTGTAGTCTAAAATCAAAATCAGTTTCCCCCCCCCCCGCAGTATTACATTGTCATTGCCCAAACAGCCTGCATGTAGCTTTCACACTAGCCTTTTCTAAGCATGTAGCAAGCCTAAGAGACCGGGGCAGGGGGCAGGGAGGGAGAGAAAAATCCAGACAAGCTCCATATCAGTACAAGAAGTTTTCAATTGAGGCTACTTTCATTCAGAAATCCCCTTTGTGGTTGTGTCAGTTCTAATTTAATGTCAACAAGCTAGGCTTCCAGGTTGTATTTAAACACGCACACAGTCGCGTACACACGCACACACACACACACACACACACACACACACACATAAATGCACATGCACGCACCCAGACATATTGATTTAGATGAGCTCTGACAGAAAATCAATCCTTGATGCTTAGATTCTGGCCACACCTTCGCACGGCTTGCAAGAGGGAAGCAAGTTAGTATAAAAATTAAAAGTATTGTTAACTTCCAAACTGTGATTTTTGTTGTTTTATGTTTGGCATAACTGACCAAATGGGACATGTTTGCTTTTAATGCTGCTTTATTTATTTTTCCTACAATATTTCTTTAGTACTTTTTCCTTTTTATGTGACATATTAATACATAATTCAGTGGTTTTATGTCTCCCTGCGCAGTCTGCATGATTTCTTGTGCTAGTGAACTCTACTATTTATGATCAAATGGCCCAAACGTCTTTTTTTTATTATTATCAATCTTTTTTTGGGGGTAGGGGAATTTGTTTAGCTTTGCTTTTTAGACCTTTCCCCCCCCCTAAATCTTCTAAAAAATTGACTCTCAAGATTCTTTGCCTGGTGTTTTTTTTTCTCTAGAATTGCCTGCCTTTGCATACTGCATCGAAATAAACAATAACAGTTAAGATGTCATAACCCAGAATTTCTCCAGATGTCATAACCCAGAATTTCTAGTAGATCATCTGTTTTGATCAGATCAGGAATTTGCATCCTTGAAGATCTAACATATCCAGAGGGAAGCAAGTTGAGAAAAACTTAAGGTAGGATACAGTGGAAATCAAATAAGTTATTAATAATTGGGATTATAATTTTACTGGCAAAGCTGTTCTCACCACAAAAAAAAATGACATGACCTATAGCAACTTTGAAAAACTCAGATAAAATAGGTGGTAAATACTTGAAAGCATGGATATAATTATATTGTACATGAAGAAATGCTTGGCTCTTAGCTACTGTAATAATCTCTTATATATATCCTACATATGGTGAGATCCATAAAAATAATTCCTCTAGGTGGAAACAGGGAACCTATTTCCCAGAACATACTTAACTGAGGTGGGGTAAGTGTGATTTATCTGAGTACTTAACCTAATGAACTAATGTAATGGGTATTACAGTTTACCTCAAATAAACCCCATCTTGCAGGGAGTTACGTTTCTCCTGCCAGTTAGTTCTCTCAAGGAAACACTAAATTGTGTCCCATTTTGCAAACCTAGTTTCTAAGAAATAAATCTAGAGAGATATGCCAGAAATATGCTCCTTTCGTCGCGATCTCAAGACGTTTTTGTTTGTACAAGCCGGCCTAGCCTGATGGGAGATTGGTAGGGTTTTTTATTCCTGTATTCTTAATACTATTTTTGGGGTTTTATAATTGTAATATATCAATTGTTTTAAAATCGGGCAATTATTTAATTTTCTTTTAATATTTGTAACTTTGTATTTTATTCTTGCCCTGTAAACTGCCCTGAGTCCTCAGGGAGAAGGGCGGTATAGAAATATTATTAAATTAAATTAAATTAAATTAAAAACAACCCACTTTCTTAAATAATTCATTTCAAAATCTTGGTTACACAAATATTCTTACCAATGCACAGATTGGCTTCTATAACCTTCCAGGACAATTAATGGAATAGTTCTAGACTTGGTATCAAGGTTTGCCATTTCTGTCTTGGGTCAAAGGTTCATGAATACCAGATGCTTCTGGAGAGAATGGTTGGGAATTCTGCATTCTGAAAATAGTGGGTTTTGTTTGGACTAAATAGGATTATTTGCTGCTAGAATTACTGGTAAAAAAATGACCTATTACTGGATGACTGGATTAAACATATTTTGGGAACAGGGCCAGGGATAAGAATTAACATAGCTAGCATAGCTATGACTTCTGAATGCAGAATATTTATTTTCCTTCTTTATAATAGCTGACAATTATTCCTTGTGGAAGACCAAATGGCTACTAGAAAGCCTACTGAGGTAAGGGCTTCTTTCTAATGCTATTGATCACCCCTACCTATAATCTATTGATAATCTGTGCTTCAAATTTCCTAGAATGTAGCCCAAAATTCAGTTGATAAATGGCTCTCACTTCGTTTTAAGTTTCACAAATATAGAAGGAAACGTGGCACAAAATGGATACTATGGCCCTGGACAACATATATGAATTCTGATAATGCAGACACACTTACATTACTTATAACAGACATTAACTCTGTTTTATAGGTTATGAAAGCCTAGACAAGAAAGTAGGATAAAGAATGTTTTTAATGAAATGTGGCCTCCCAAATTACAAATGGCTTTTATTGGTTTGACTCACTATGTTATTCCTTGAGAAAGAGATTAAGGCTAGCTATTTGCCTAGCCAGAACCATCTATCAGATAACAACCATGTCATCATGCTAGAGCTTAGAAGAGAAACAAAATTATCACACTTAAGAAGTCTTGTCATTTGTCTTCTCTGTAATTTGATTTAAAGCTAGTGGCAAAATCCTAAACCCATTTTCTTTTTGGCATTCAGCTACAGGAATACTGCAGGAATGTAGATTCTCTGTCAACATCCCTATCCCTACATTCATGTGAGAGGAATACTACAGCTAACTATTTGTATCCATAACCACAGTGGACTAGATGACCCACATAATGACCTACAAGAAGCTCCTCCTCACCTGGCCTCCAGTGACTGAATGGATGTGATGGTATGTAATGGTATGTGAGAATGACCTTGAGAGAAAGGATGAAGACATGCGACCTAGGCAATAATCTGATGAGAGGCAGCTCTGTCCACAGGTGTAGAAGAAACATAGAAAGCATTTCAGAAGACATCTTCCTTAGTTGTCCAAAAACCAGAAACAGGAGGGGAGAAGTACTTTCAGACTTGCGAGATTATGTTTATTGTAACCTTACAATAAAGACAGTGCTGATACTCCTAGTAGTGCTTCTGTTCTGGACATCCTCAGAGAGCTAACAATAAATTAGAGGAGTCATTAAAACTCTGAAGTCTAATAAGGCTTCTGGGAAAGATCTGCTATCCCTGAGCTGTTTAAATATTAAGTTGATTGATGTATTCCTTTTTTGCAGTTTTGTTTACTCCTATCTAAAAATCCTGCTAAATTTCGGGTAGCTAGAGACTCTCTACTGTGGTTTCCATTTACAAAAAAAGGTGACAAAGGTGATCTTTCAAAGTTCAGACTGAGAAACCTAATTGACACCGTAGCAATCCTGTATGTCAAATATCCTTTATATAAGATCCTGATTGGGTAATTGAAAAGGTCTTATTGGCTAAAAGATCAATCTGGGTTTAGGCCTGGCCATTCTACCAATAATAACTGTTTCATTTTACATCACCTTATAGAAAAAATACACAGCTAAAATGAGTGAACCCTTTGCAACCTTCATAGACCTTAGTGTAGCATTCAATTCAATAAATAGGGACATTAATAATAATAATAATAATAATAATAATAATAATAATAATAATAATAATAATAAGAAGAAGAAGAAGAAGAAGAAGAATAAGAAGAAGAAGAAGAAGAAGAAGAAGAAGAAGTTGTTAGAAGGGACCTTGGAGGTCATCTAGTCCAACCCCCTGCTCAGGCAGGAAACCTTATACCATTTCAGGCAAATGGCTGTCCAGTCTCTTCTTAAAAACCTCCAGTGTTGGAGCATTCATCACCTCTGGAGGCAGGTTGTTCCACTGGTTAATTGTTCTAACTGTCAGGAAGTTTCTCCTTAGTTCTAGGTTGCTTCTCTCCTTGACTAGTTTCCATCCGTTGCTTCTTGTCCTGCTTTCAGGTGCTTTGGAGAATAGCTTGACTCCCTCTTCTTTGTGGTAGCCCCTGAGATATTGGAACACTGCTGTCATGTCACCCCTCACTCTTCTCTTCGTTAAACTACACATACCCAATTCCAGCAACCGTTCCCTATATGTTTTAGCCTCCAGTCCCCTAATCATCTTTGTTGCTCTTCTCTGTACCCTTTCTAGAGTCTCGACATCTTTTTTACATCATGGTGACCAAAACTGGATGCAGTATTCCAGGTGTGGCCTTACCAAAGCATTGTAAAGTGGTATTAGTACTTCACTTGATCTTGATTCTATCCCTCTGTTAATGCAGCCTAGCACTGTGTTGGCTTTTTTGGCAGCTGCAGCACACTGCTGGCTCATATTGAAGTGATTGTCTACTAGGACTCCGAGATCCCTCTCACAGTTACTACTATTGAGCAAGGTACCACCTATACTATACCTGTGCATTTGATTTTTCCTGCCTAAATGTAGAACCTTACTTTTTTCACCATTGAATTTCATTTTGTTAGATAGCGCCCAGTGTTTGAGTCTGTCCAGATCCTTCTGTATCTTAAGCCTATCTTCTGGAGTATTGGCTATTCCTGCCAGCTTGGTGTCATCTGCAAATTTGATGAGTTCCCCATCTATCCCCTCATCCAAATCGTTAATGAAGATATTGAAGAGCACTGGGCCCAGAACAGAGCCCTGGGGCACCCCAGTACATGCTTCCCTCCATGTAGATGCAGTTCCATTGAGGACCACACGCTGAGTACGGCCTGTCAGCCAGCTACGAATCCATCTGGTGGTGATGCTATCTAACCCACATTTTTCTATCTTATCAAGTAGTAGGTTGTGATCTACTTTATCAAATGCCTTACTGAAGCCCAAGTAAATTATATCTACAGCATTCCTCTGGTCCACTAATTTTGTCACTTGGTCAAAGAATGTAATAAGATTTGTCTGGCATGATCTGTTTTTGACAAACCCATGTTGACTTTTAGTGATAACTTTGTTTGCATCAAGGTGTTCGCTGATTTGTTGTTTGATTATCTTTTCCAGAATCTTCCCAGGTATTGAGGTCAGGCTGATAGGTCTGTAGTTTCCTGGATCTATTTTTTTCCCTTTTTTGAAGATGGGAACTACATCAGCTCTCTTCCAGTCCTCTGGTAGTTCCCCAGTGCTCCAGGAACTATGAAAAATATAGTTCAGTGGTTCTGAGATCACGTCTGCCAGTTCCTTGAGAACTTTGGGGTGTAATCCATCTGGTCCTGGTGATTTGAATTGATCTAGGGTGCTCGTTTAGCTCTCTTTCCATTTTCTTGCCTATTTTAACTTGTATTCCTAAACTGCTTTTTATGGTACTCTTTTTGATAAGTTGGACTGTTTTTTTCCTTTTGTGTAAAGACAGATGCAAAAAATGAGTTAAGCAGTTCTGCTTTCTCCCTGTTGCTTGACACCTTCTTGCCATTTTCTCCCATTAATGGACCAATTGTTTCCTTGATTTTTCCCCCCTTGTTTTTACATGTTTTAAAAGAAGGTTTTTTTGTTCTTTTTTACTTTTGTCACAAGCCTCAGTTCACTCTGAGCCTTTGCTTTCCTCATGTCATCTTTGCAGACTCAGATATTTTTAGAGCATGTTTTGAACACCTTGATTCCATAGTAAGATAGGGGAGGTTCCATGGAGCTTCATTCACTGAAAGGCTGTGTATATCAGCTCTGAAGATATTACATGTATTGTATCTTATTTGATTGCAAACTACATTGAGTGGAACGGGACATTTTCTCAGATCCTTACTTAAAAACTAAGAAATACTGAGACACTCAAAATAAACTGTCATGCTTCTTTCAGGAAGCATATTTATCTATTATTAGCAAGACTGCAGTTTTCAAATCCAAAATCATGTTGAGAAGGATAGGCTACCTAGAATAGTTTGGGGTTGACTACAAGGGTGATGATTTGTTTTAACAGATCCTATTGTTTTCTTTGTATTATTTTTATAGCTTTTTGATACAGTCAAATGACTAATCAATAAACACGTATTATCTTATTATTAACCTATACATATTATAGCAGGGTGTCAAACTTGTAACATCATGTGACGTGTCATGATGTATCATGACTTTTTTTCCATTGCCAGCAATGGGGTGGGTGTGGTTTCGGCATGATATATCCAGCCCATGGGCCGGCAGTTTGACACCCCAGTATTATAGAGTCACTTGACAATGAGATGGTTGGCACATAAATTTAATAATAAATATTATCAGAAGGCTGACTCTTCATTTGCATAACTTAGTTCCTTGTTACAGTGGGTTAAAATGTGTGTAAGTATGTATGTACATATGTAAATTGTTCTATGATCATGTAATGAAGATGAAGACTAGAAGTGATTAACTGCTAAGAGATAGTATCAGTAGATTTGAATTTTTTTAATAAAATAAGTAGGGAATGAAGACAAACTTTTACCCTGGTTTCCAAGCATAGTAATAGCTCATTAGCAGATGAAAATTAATTGCTCAATAATATTGGCGATGTTCTTCAGGACCTACAACTCAATTTATCTTTTTTTAATATATCAGTTAAAAAGCAGTTTACTCAGTAATGTTATTTCTTTATGTACTAAGCAAGTTACATGGAAACATTTAGTCCCTGAGGAAATTATTGTTGAAACGCATAAGACAGTTTCTTTATAACAATTATATTCCTATTTTGGAGTGCTATTTTAAGTCTTCACAGTCTATGCATTTGTTTCTTTAATTTGTTGGTCCCATCCTACCTTTTCATTTTTTACTGTTTGGGAAGGAATAATCTGTAAAGAAGAGAATTCATTTCATGGTTATGGAAGGAAAAACTGTGTAGGCCATAGTTCAAGTAACAGCTGTGAGTGTTTTCCTCTTTCAGTGAAATCAGTATTTTAAATAACCAGCTGTTTTTGTTATTTATTATGCGTATACTCCCAGTGAGTATACACAGTGAGCTTTTTTTCTTTCTTTTTTATGACCAGTAGTGATTGAACTGATATAATAATGTAATAAGAAATGAAAGGATGAACATTTTACATCTTTTTTAGGCTTGGGGTGAGGTTAACCCTTTGTTGTTGTTAACTGCGAAGTCGTGTCCGACCCATCGCGACCCTATGGACAACATTCCTCCAGGCCTTCCTGTCCTCTACCATTTTCTGGAGTCCATTTAAGCTCACGCCTACTGCTTCAGTGACTCCATCCAGCCACCTCATTCTCTGTCATCCCCTTCTTCTATTGCCCTCGATCTTTCCCAGTTTAACCCTAGTGGAGGCTTAACATATCATAATTCTCTGAATATTAGACTTTATAGATCAACAACTACCAAAGGCTTTTTGTAATCACAATAAAAACAGGTCTAGATAAAAAAATATGCTAATAAGCATATTTGTGTACTCTGTGAGGTGTTGTTTTTTTTTAAAGTTTTACAACACAATTTTAAATACAAAAAAACCCCTCCTCCGCCTCCCCCCTCCCCAACCCCCCCTACCCTCCCCCCTCCCTGACTTCCCAGAGCTGAATACAGGGTATAATAATACAAACAAGCATAATCTAAAATATGCTAACAACAATAATAAAACATTAAATTCTATCACACTTTAACTCTCCATAATCAAAATATTAATAAAATAACTATTAACTAATTATACTCTGTGAGGTTTAAGGAGCTGGGGGAAAACAAAGTATAAGCAGCAAGGGTCTTCTTATGGTCCATTAGCAAGGATTGGCACCTCCTTATGGGTAATTGGTGTTTTATAAAACATAAAACCAAACTATAGAAGCTTTAATTAAACTGTACAGTTTAAATCAAGGGTGTCCAACCTGGCCAACTTTAAGATTTGTGGACTTCAGCTCCCAGAATGCGTGGCTGGCTGGAGAATTCTGGAAATTGAAGACTACAAGTCTCAAAGATGTCAAAATTGGACACCCCTGGTTTAAGTGATAACTAAGATCTGTGTACTGCAGTTATTAAAATGGTACTGTTGTTTTTAATTGACTTTTTAGACAGCTGTGATATTTTTAGCATATATTTCTGGAACTGAACTGTTCAGACCATATGTTTCAGTTACCCCAGGCTCCTGCAATTTACATATATGTCACTTGACCCAATATTTATTGTGTGCATGTGAAAGAGCTGCTATTTGGGGTTCAGCCTCGTCTCCCTCTGCCCATGTCAAGATAACTGTTTTTATATGGCAGTATCACCATATTGCCTTTCTCTTATCTGCAGCCCCCAGCTGAAACAGCTTAACCCTATCTTACCTATTCAAGTTATTAGTGGTGAATGTGAATGTAGTAGAGAAATAACAAAAATCAGCCAAAATCTTTGAGGTAGGACGGTATAGAGAAGGATGAGGTAAAAACAGTCCTTGCTTCTTTGCAATTTCAAGTCTTGAATCAAAGTCCTGCTCTCGGTATTCAGTCCTGGCGCATAATTCCAAGAAACCCATCAAACTGATTAGGAGTCTCTGCATTCATCCAATGCTTTAATGGGTCACCTTTAAAGGACACAAGCACAAACTGTCTGGTGAAGTGCAGTGTCAATATACAAGGGGAATACAGAATGAGAGCCTCCAAATTAAATTATGTCTTCATCCTTTCAGAGGAAGATAGCAAATGCATTAACATGATTGTGCTTGACCACCAGTGCTTTTAATGTTATTGAGAGCCATCCAGCTTTTCCAAAAGAAAATCATTGTCAATTCAAAATCTTATAGCGGTTATGAATCTTTCCTTTCCTTTCCTTTCCTTTCCTTTCCTTTCCTTTCCTTTCCTTTCCTTTCCTTTCCTTTCCTTTCCTTTCCTTTCCTTTCCCTTTCCTTTCCTTTCCTTTCCTTTCCTTCCATTCCATTTCCTTCCCTTCTTGCAGGCAAGCAGTTGTGAATAAACAAGGTAGCGGTTATGAACCTTTCCTTTCCTTTCCTTTCCTTTCCTTTCCTTTCCTTTCCTTTCCTTTCCTTTCCTTTCCTTCCCTTCCCTTCCCTTCTCTTCTTGCAGGCAAGCAGTTGTGAATAAACAAGGTAGCGGTTATGAATCTTTCCTTTCCTTTCCCTTTCCTTTCCTTTCCTTTCCTTTCCTTTCCTTTCCTTTCCTTTCCTCTCCTTTCCTTCCCTTCCCTTCCCTTCCCTTCCCTTCCCTTCTTGCAGGCAAGCAGTTGTGAATAAACAAGGTAGCAATTACGAATCTTTCCTTTCCTTTCCTTTCCTTTCCTTCCCTTCCCTTCCCTTCTCTTCTTGCAGGCAAGCAGTTGTGAATAAACAAGGTAGCGGTTATGAATCTTTCCTTTCCTTTCCCTTTCCTCTCCTTTCCTTTCCTTTCCTTTCCTTTCCTTTCCTTTCCTTTCCTTTCCTTTCCTTTCCTTTCCTTTCCTTTCCTTTCCTTTCCTTTCCTTCCCTTCCCTTCCCTTCCCTTCCCTTCTTGCAGGCAAGCAGTTGTGAATAAACAAGGTAGCAATTATGAATCTTTCCTTTCCTTTCCTTTCCTTTCCTTTCCTTTCCTTTCCTTTCCTTTCCTTTCCTTTCCTTTCCTTTCCTTCCCTTCCCTTCCCTTCCCTTCCCTTCCCTTCCCTTCCCTTCCCTTCCCTTCCCTTCTTGCAGGCAAGCAGTTGTGAATAAACAAGGTAGTAATTATGAATCTTTCCTTTCCTTTCCTTTCCCTTTCCTTTCCTTTCCTTTCCTTTCCTTTCCTTTCCTTTCCTTTCCTTTCCTTTCCTTTCCTTTCCTTCCCTTCCCTTCCCTTCTCTTCTTGCAGGCAAGCAGTTGTGAATAAACAAGGTAGCAATTATGAATCTTTCCTTTCCTTTCCTTTCCTTTCCTTTCCTTTCCTTTCCTTTCCTTTCCTTTCCTTTCCTTTCCTTTCCTTTCCTTTCCTTTCCTTCCCTTCCCTTCCCTTCCCTTCTCTTCTTGCAGGCAAGCAGTTGTGAATAAACAAGGTAGCGGTTATGAATCTTTCCTTTCCTTTCCTTTCCTTTCCTTTCCTTTCCTTTCCTTTCCTTCCCTTCCCTTCTCTTCTTGCAGGCAAGCAGTTGTGAATAAACAAGGTAGCGGTTATGAATCTTTCCTTTCCTTTCCTTTCCTTTCCTTTCCTTTCCTTTCCTTTCCTTTCCTTTCCTTTCCTTTCCTTTCCTTTCCTTTCCTTTCCCTTTCCTTTCCTTTCCTTTCCTTTCCTTTCCTTTCCTTTCCTTTCCTTTCCTTTCCTTCCCTTCCCTTCCCTTCTCTTCTTGCAGGCAAGCAGTTGTGAATAAACAAGGTAGCGGTTATGAATCTTTCCTTTCCTTTCCCTTTCCCTTTCCTTTCCTTTCCTTTCCTTTCCTTTCCTTTCCTTTCCTTTCCTTTCCTTTCCTTTCCTTTCCTTCCCTTTCCTTTCCTTCCCTTCCCTTCCCTTCCCTTCCCTTCCCTTCCCTTCTTGCAGGCAAGCAGTTGTGAATAAACAAGGTAGCAATTATGAATCTTTCCTTTCCTTTCCTTTCCTTTCCTTTCCTTTCCTTTCCTTTCCTTTCCTTTCCTTTCCTTTCCTTTCCTTTCCTTTCCTTTCGTTTGCTTCCCTTCCCTTCCCTTCCCTTCCCTTCCCTTCTTGCAGGCAAGCAGTTGTGAATAAACAAGGTAGCAATTATGAATCTTTCCTTTCCTTTCCTTTCCTTTCCTTTCCTTTCCTTTCCTTTCCTTTCCTTTCCTTTCCTTTCCTTCCCTTCCCTTCTCTTCTTGCAGGCAAGCAGTTGTGAATAAACAAGGTAGCGGTTATGAATCTTTCCTTTCCTTTCCTTTCCTTTCCTTTCCCTTTCCTTTCCTTTCCTTTCCTTTCCTTTCCTTTCCTTTCCTTTCCTTCTTTCCTTTCCTTTCCTTTCCTTTCCTTTCCTTTCCTTTCCTTTCCTTTCCTTTCCTTTCCTTTCCTTTCCTTTCCTTCCCTTCTTGCAGGCAAGCAGTTGTGAATAAACAAGGTAGCAATTATGAATCTTTCCTTTCCTTTCCTTTCCTTTCCTTTCCTTTCCTTTCCTTTCCTTTCCTTTCCTTTCCTTTCCTTTCCTTTCCTTCCCTTCCCTTCCCTTCCCTTCTCTTCTTGCAGGCAAGCAGTTGTGAATAAACAAGGTAGCGGTTATGAATCTTTCCTTTCCTTTCCTTTCCCTTTCCTTTCCTTTCCTTTCCTTTCCTTTCCTTTCCTTTCCTTTCCTTTCCTTTCCTTTCCTTTCCTTTCCTTTCCTTTCCTTTCCTTTCCTTTCCTTTCCTTTCCTTCCCTTCCCTTCCCTTCCCTTCCCTTCCCTTCCCTTCCCTTCCCTTCCCTTCCCTTCTTGCAGGCAAGCAGTTGTGAATAAACAAGGTAGCGGTTATGAATCTTTCCTTTCCTTTCCTTTCCCTTTCCTTTCCTTTCCCTTTCCTTTCCTTTCCTTTCCTTTCCTTTCCTTTCCTTTCCTTTCCTTTCCTTTCCTTTCCTTCCCTTCCCTTCCCTTCCCTTCCCTTCCCTTCCCTTCTTGCAGGCAAGCAGTTGTGAATAAACAAGGTAGCGGTTATGAATCTTTCCTTTCCTTTCCTTTCCTTTCCTTTCCCTTTCCTTTCCTTTCCTTTCCTTTCCTTTCCTTTCCTTTCCTTCCCTTCCCTTCCCTTCCCTTCCCTTCCCTTCTTGCAGGCAAGCAGTTGTGAATAAACAAGGTAGCAATTATGAATCTTTCCTTTCCTTTCCTTTCCCTTTCCTTTCCTTTCCTTTCCTTTCCTTTCCTTTCCTTTCCTTTCCTTCCCTTCCCTTCCCTTCCCTTCCCTTCCCTTCCCTTCTTGCAGGCAAGCAGTTGTGAATAAACAAGGTAGCAATTATGAATCTTTCCTTTCCTTTCCTTTCCTTTCCTTTCCTTTCCTTTCCTTTCCTTTCCTTTCCTTTCCTTTCCTTTCCTTTCCTTTCCTTTCCTTTCCTTCCCTTCCCTTCTCTTCTTGCAGGCAAGCAGTTGTGAATAAACAAGGTATTTTCCAAATAATGCAATCATTCTCTTTAGCTATCCCCTCTGTCCTTTCCAATGGCCTACAAGTACAATATTTTATTATGCAGAAAAAGTGTGACATTGCTGTATTACTCAGAGACATAATCTTAAATCCTGCCTTGCTAAAAGAGACCAAAGTACAAACTAAAGATTCTAGGTCCTTTGCAAGAAAGATTTGCTCATGATAGCCTGCTAATGTCATTGCTATAAGCAACTGCTAATAATAAGTCCACCATCCTAGAGTGGAGAAATTCCATAAACTTTAATAGCCATCTTCAATCGAATAGAACAGCCTATTGTCCTTGCTCATGAAGTGCCACCTAACTTCATAAGCTATTGAAGAAAGGTGAGGACAACAAGGTCATATGTGTTTGTTGACGAAGGAACAAAATAAAATTAGTATTAAAAGAAGACAGTATCTCCAGAGAATATATAAACTTCAATGAGTTTATAATTGCCAGTGTGTTAAAATATTGCCTCAAGTTAATTTAGATAAGTATTTTACCCAGCTGATAGTTAGCATAATAACCTCATTTTAGTACAAGTGTCAGAGTGTTTATATTTGATGCCATTTCCTCTGGCCTTTCTCTTTCTGTCTCTGGCCACCAACCCAGGCATGATAGAGCAACTGTTTCACTATTGAAAAAGATTTAGTGGCCAATCCAGCTGGCTTTTGTTCTTAAATGGAAGCGGGGGGGGGACCACTTTGTTCTTTTTCCATAGCACAAAATATCTTATATTGTTCATGCTAACCTGAAAAGCAAACAAATGCTGGAGTCTATTGCAGCAGATTAAACTTCTCTAATGAAACAGAATGCTTGTATCACTGCCACAAATCCAGAATCATGGAGCAAATTAGACAGGCTTGATGTTGTGTTGGGAAGCTCTGCAAACCACACCATGCGATCAAAGTCTCCGTGGATTTCAAAAGCAAAGGTTCATTGATCACATCCTTTTCATGAGATGTCATTCTTACATCTGACATAATAATCAAAACACTGCTTTACGGCATCTTTCTAAACAGTTCCTCTCTTTAAAATGCTGGTTATAGAGCCATTTCTGCTGCTAAAATGAGAATTAATCTCTGTTAAATATAAAAACTTTCAGGGGTTTACAACTGCTATAATTTTCTTGAAAAAGAAAAGCCTGCTTCCAACTAATTTAGATAACAAGGGTATCTCCGAGGTTTGTTTTGATGCTCCTCTCTTCTTTTCTTTCATTTGCCCAGTAACTCGTGGGTTCATTTAGTCAGATACAATTCTGCAGTGCCAGAGCTGACAGTAAAGGGAGAGAGTGAGATATGTACAATCGGTAGAGCTGGTTCAATGATAGGGGCATGTGATAGTTTAGAAGCCACCTATTTTCATATGTGGTGGACTTGTAGAAATATAAAAGCTTTTTGGATTAAAATTTGGTGGAACATTCAAAAGATTTTTAAGAGAAAGATAAAGTTTTCTCCGCAATTGTTTTTATTGGGTATTGTTGTAGATTGTGATGTTAAAGAAACTAATTTGATGTTGAATATGATAACAGCAGCTCGGTTACTGGTGGGACAATATTGGAAGAAGGATAGTTTGCCTACTACAGAAGAATGGGTGTTTAAAGTTTCGAATCTTGCAGAAATGTCTAAGATTTCTGCTTACTTGAAAGATCATTCACGGGAGAGGTATATTTCAGTTTGGAGGAGATGGATAGATTATATTCAGAATAAATATGGGACTAAAAAGTTCCATTTAGCTTATGAGTAGATTTTAGAGGGATATTGTTATTGGTATTTTGTATGTAGTTATGTTAAAGGGGAGTTAAAGCACATTATGAATTTGTTTAATTGTATATTATGTATAATTCTTATCTAGAATATGATTATTATAACTATAATCCTGTATTTAGCTCTGGGAAGTGGGGGGGGAAGTGGGCGGGTTTGGGGTGGGGGGGATTTGGGGATATATTGTAAAATCTTGTTTTTGTAAAACTCTTTAATAAAAATAAATAAATAAATAAAGAAATAAAATGATAGTGGCATGTTGGATGGATGGCTGCATAGCACAATTCAAATGCCACACTACAATGGGTGCACAACAACTTGCCTCCACAAATGAACAACTTGCCTCCAGAAGCTGGTGAATACTGGAAGTTTTTAAGAAGAGATTGGACAACACTTTCTCTGAAATGGTATAGGGCTTCCTGCCCGAGCAGGGGATTGGACTAGAAGACCTCCAAGGTCCCTTCCAACTCTGTTATTCTACTCTACTCTATTCTAACTCTGAATTTGATTTAGAATTTGGGCTAGCATTTAAAACAATATCATTCCTCAGACATGAAGGAGGAAAAAAATTATCTATGGATTTCAAATAACCGTGGATGGAACTACATCAATGTGTGTGTGTTTATCACTTTAATTAATATAGCTTGCATCCTTAAACCATTTCTGAGAAACTCTTTTCCTTTTCCCCTGGTTTTGGTGCAGGTTTGCTTTGATCTAAATCACTCATAAATAGGGATAAAGCAACCTAGAAGTATAATTTGTATCACAAATTCAAACCACTGTTGCATCTATGATGCCAGTGGAAAAAAGTGGATGTAGTTTAGTGACACAGCATATGCTTGGCTTGTCTGGGATCCCAGTCAAATGAAGGATATAAAATGCAAGGGATAGAAAAGTCCTGTGCATTGGCGAAAAAAGGTAAAAATCCTGGCATGGTTTTTGCTTTGATTCATTGCAGGCCACAGTGCACTGCACAGAGTGTCTACCAGTTGGTATAAGAAGTGCATTGAGCCCTGTGGGGCAAGGGCTGACAGAGAGGAACCCTTCCTATGAAATACTGTATTTTGAAATAATACCATAACTTCCAGCTATGGCTAGATGGAACAACCAGGTTCCATAACATCTGCTTTAGGTATCCTGTGCATGTGGGTTTGTACAGGTGTTTGTAACCAACTTTTTGAATAGTTTACATCATGCCAAATCACCATATGATTTTTTTTTCATTTGGAACTAACAGGAAGATATAATTTAGATTTAATCAAATTATTGCAATTTAGAAACTGTGTCGTAGCATAATGTGTGAACCTACCCAATTGTGGGTCAAGTCAGTAAACTATGATTAAGGAAGCAATGGGTTTGAAGCTTTGAATGAAGCCTCTGTAGAAAAAATGCACATTATATACTTTTGAATTGCTTCCAAAACTACTGAGTGATCACAAAGTGAAATCTCTTACCCAAAAGATGGCAATATGAATATTCAGCTTCTACTTCACCTTCACCCCCAAACCCATACACATTCCATCTATTGGGCATGTCCTTGTAACCTTGAAAAGATTTATCACTCAGTAAAAGAAACTATTAATCTCACCATTCAGGAAGTTGTTCCCATAACATATCTATATCGTCTGTAACCATCTTTTAAATCATACTGCAGATCAAATATCACCACCATTGCCATTTCTATCTTTACCATATTAACTGAAACCTGAACAGGCCATTTCCTAGCACCAGCTGGAGCCTCCTTGATAACAGCCCCTCCTTGCTTTATCTGCAGATTTAGAGGCTTTTATGTTCATTTTTTAGCACCTGGTGTGGCAATTTGGAAAATGAAAGAGAAGCCTGTTCTTCGTGTCATTGTTTCTTCAACCTGGTGCTTTTGTCTTATTTAAAAAAGAAGAAGAAAGAAAATATATAAAAGGAAGAACATGAAACTCCTGGAGACTATTCTTTACTATTATTCTGAATATGTATTTGTGTGTGTGTGAAAATTTTTATATAGAGACAGACATATATGTCTATGTCTACGTATACACTCATACACACAAATGTGTATGTATAGGTGTGTGTGTATATATACTTGTGTGTGTGTGTGTGTGTGTGTGTGTCCCAACACAAACACAGAGCCCCCAATAGTTTGACATGAAGGTCATTTGAAAGTTTGACTGCCTGTTAGGCAGATCCATTTTGTTGACAAAAAGCTCCCTTAGGACTCTTTATGGAGCCCAGCCTTCTTGACTTTGTCTAACATTTCTCATCCCTTCCCCATATACACATACATACCTGTTCCTTCCATCCTCCCTCCAAACTAATTATCAACTCATTAAAGCTGCCCTGATGAATTATGATACAGCATTAAGGAAGGACTCTGGGAGAAAAGCACATTTAAGTATAGGAAGGAGGGAATGGAGAGTAAGCTCTACTTTTGTCAATGCCAATGCCGGCAGCTTCAGCTAACTTGATCTGACTGAGATGCGCTCCAGTGCCTTCCCCTCCCTTCACAAAATCATCAATATTTCAACCAAAATGAATTTTAGACTGATATAAACGTGCTCTTGGGAGGAATTGGCTTCCTAATGTTCCTTGGCTCCACAGAAACTAAAATTCTCCAGAAGGTTATGGCTTGTGTGATTGTCTGTGGATACATTCTTTGAAATGTATTCTTCTCAGACTGTGCCTGTGCATTAAAATGTATTAAAAATGGGGACGGATATCCAAAAGGAATTTGTATAGTTAACAAGCACAGACAAGGTTCAAGGAATAGCGATTCTTCTTCTATCTGCCCTTTGGCCTCAAAACTATTCTGTCTCAATGGGCCGAAAGCCACTGAGAATACTTCTAGCAGCTCCCATCAAAAGAAATTGGTGTTTTTATGGAATAATTCTGTTAAACAAACTTCAATTGTGTCACTGGGGTGAGATAATGTCTATGGACTGAACTCAAGCACTATATTCAGCATGTAATTATTTAGGTCAAAATCCCAAAAATGTGACTGGTTTGTGCTATTGAGTACTTGGAATGAAGATAGGATAGTAACAGTTATAAAGTCCTCCTTGTTTCTCCTTAGCAGAGAAGCAAGGGGAGATATATGACAAATGCTTGTTAACTATTAGATTACCTTGCTAGGCCCAAACATGGGACAAATCTTTATCTCCTGTGTCAGCCTATCCTGAAGGCCACTGACAGGCAGTAGTCACACCGGTGACAGCTCATATTTGTGTAAATGTTTAGGATAGGCTGACACAGGAGATAAAGATTTGTCCCATGTTTGGGACATATATATACTAAAAGGCTAAAAGGTAAAGGTAAAGGTTCCCCACACATGTGTGCTAGTCGTTTCCAACTCTAGGGGCCGGTGCTCATCTCCGTTTCAAAGCTGAAGAGCCAGCGCTTGTCCGAGGACGTCTCTGTGGTCATGTGGCCGGTATGACTAGACGCCAAAGGCGCACGGAACGCTGTTACCTTCCCACCGTAGTGGTCCCTATTTTTCTACTTGCATTTTTATGTGCTTTCGAACTGCTAGGTTGACAGAAGCTGGGACGAGTAACAGGCGCTCACTCTGTTACGCGGCACTTGGGATTTGACCCACCAAACTGCCGACCTTCTGATCGACAAGCTCAGTGTCCTAACCTACTGAGCCACCGCGTCCCTTTTTACTAAAAGGCTATATGTCCCTAAATGAAGCTATCATATTGGTGAAATTATTTTTAAAAAATTGACATTTCCAGCGTATGTTCTCTGGTCACCTTTTCAAATTAGAAAGGCTGTATGAACCAAAGACTTGTCTTCCCTTCAGATGTTTGGACTATGACCCCAAGAATTTTTAGCTTAAACACGGTGCTTTGCAGACTACGAAAGTTCATCTTAGCAAAATCTACTGCCGTTGTGATCACAGTGAATGTGTTCCAGTTTCTAAAACAATTACATATGAGAACAAGAAGTTGTCTATTTAAAGGATGGTATTTGTAATTGGAAGAAAGAGTGCGTTTGGGTGTTAGAGAGCCCTTAGAATCTTTGGAGGGGTCGTTTTGTGCCAAAGGACTTTACAACGTTGGGATTTTAAATAAAGTAAAAATGAATACAAAACCTGGACATTTTCTCTAGATTCGGCCCTTTAATATTGTTGGTGAATTGTCCATATTTTTGGTATAAATTTTATTAATTTTTATAGGGTTAGGAATGAGGTGGGATCCGGATTGGGGTTGGGATTTGGGTTAGGATTAGGATTAGGGTTGGGGTTAGGGGTAGGGTTTTTTGTCCATTATTTATGATTTGCTTAAGCAAATGGCCTTTTTTGAAGGACTTAATATTCCTTAAGCTAGAGAAGAGATCACTTTTTGCAAAAATAGGCACAATCTTTCATTTTCTGAGGACCTTTTGACTGCTATATGAAATGCTATATAAAAGTGAGGAAACTTATTACATTGTTGTTGGTTTTTTTGTCATTTGGCTATTGTTTTGTGAGAATGAAGCAACAATGTAGTTTTTAAATGGACTAGTTGAAAAGATGTCCACTAGTCAAAAAAAATATACTGGATACTAGTTGGTTAATTATCTCAGTGAGATTGAAATATAAATTTTGAGAAGATGGATGTATAATCTAAATGTTCTGTCCAATTCAAAGTGTTTGTAGAGAATTATTAATTTACTATCAACTAATAGCAAGTAAATACTGTATACTTACAATTTTAGCAATTGCACTTAGACTCACAGAGTCAGCCTGTTGCCACCAAGACTCTGGGTCCCCGTTTTACCAACCTGCAAAGGATGACCCTGAGTCAACCTTGAGGAGTTCAGAATCAAACTCCTGGAGTGAGCAGTGAGTTAGCCTGCAATAATGCATTCTAACCACTGTGCCGCCACTATCATAGAATGCTTTATGAAATATATAGAACGCTTTATGAAATATATACAGTATATATGTTGCATACATTTTCTGTACTACTTTCCTTGGTGAGAGTAACAATTCTTAGATACACTTGCTTTGTACTCCTTGCTTCATGTATAGATTTTAAAATGGATTCATTGTTGCTAAGCAAAAGGCTAAGGAAACCTGTAAGGTGACATTTCCACATAGATCTAAAGCCTTTCAGTGCTAAAGGCAATAATTTAAGCTGCTGTTTGAAATAAAAAGCCACAGATAACTATGCTCTTTGCACTATAAGAGCGGTCAGTAAGTAGCTACTTCCTTAGCCACTGTAGATCTTTCTTTACTCCAACTATTAGTTTAAAAATTGAACAAGTTACTGTTATTATTTTGTAGAAATGTTCCTCTTGTTCTCCTCTCTCAGGACAATGTTTGATACCTGCAAATACTTTGGGATTATTATCCAACAGTGTTCCTACTCTTTATGAACTCAACATAACTCAATTGGGTGAAGGTGCATATGGTCCCTGCAGCAAAATGCTGCAGCATGGAATATTCCTCCTGTTTCATGTTGCAACCAAATTTGCATATTTTTCCAATAGCTTATGTGGAAAATCTAATTCAGACAAAAGGGGGAAAACTGCATTTTGATACTGTTCCTCAGGATAGTAGATAAGGATACAGAACTGCATTCAGAACTCCAACTGCTTCAGAATCACCCCATTCAAAGTTTAGAGATATGCACTGTATTTGTCAAATGGGTACATAATAACTATCAATAACTGATCTCAAATATTTGGTCTAGTATTTCAATAATCAATACTATCAACAGTTGGTATTTTACAGATGAAGACTTTGTAATACTTGGCATACTTGTAATACTTTCTAACATTTTATGGTTGGCTCTTCCCAAACTCAAAATAATCAAGACATACAAATCAGTTAAAGCAGGGGTGTCAAACTCACAACGTCACGTGATGTGTTGTGACATATCACAACTTTTTTTTTCATTGCTGACAATGGGTGGGCATGATTTTGGCACGACGCATCCGGCTCATGGGCTGGCAGTTTGACACCCCTGGGTTAAGGCATTCACATTTCATGTTCTGATAATCCTCTCACATGCAAATTTCAAATTTTAAAAATTCACATTTAGAAATTGGGTGGTAACATTTCAAACTGCATGCAATGTCATGTCAATTGCAGAATTTCTTTTCTGATATTGATACTCTTACCATTGAAAGTAAAAAGCAGATAGAAAACATGTGCAGTTTCTGTTCTGTATCAGCCTGCTACCGGCCCTGCAGAAAAGGCAGGGACAACCCCTTTACAAATGGCAAGAGGCTGGAATTAAGCCTGCCAAATTTATTAACATAAAACAGAGCAAAACAAGACACCAACCATGAAACAGGAACTATGAAACAGGAACTATACAACTGGTTGCCTTTAGCAAACCAGCCCTCCCACGCATTCCCCTTTTATACAGTTCAGGGCGTGGCTTCTCTCTGCCTCCTTCCGAGGTGCCCCATTGCCTTTCTCTGTTTACTCCTGATTGACTGCCTCCTGCGTTGGATGTCCTTGAACAGGGCCAGCTGTGGGTCATCTTCATCCACGCTGTCAGGCTCACACAGCTGGGTCTCCATCGTGACCAGGTGGGAGGGGCCTGGCTGAGGGCTCTCATCAGAAAGCTCTTCAACACCCCCCTCCTCCTCTGAGTCGTCAGACCCAACTGCCGAACCGACAGGCTGACCCTGAATCACAACAGTTTCCTAAAAGAAATATCATTCTGTCTACTTTGACTAGGATGCACTGTGATTAGCAAAATCTCACTTTAAAAATTTGGAGGGGACGGTTGTTTCTGCTTTTAACAAAAAGCATTTTTCATTCCAAGTCAGGAGTTTTTATACCTGGCAAAGCAGAGAGTTCCCTTTATCTCAATCTGCATTGACTTTGACAAGCATTTTGTCATTCATCTAACCACCACTAAACTGACAGGGCTAACAATATTGTTTTGGAGCAGAGGCAAAGATGCAATTCGATAGCAAACAATGGCTTTAAAGTGAGTTTCCACTTTACTAGCAATGTGCATTTCTCAGGGCTACCCCAGTTCTAAGGTAGAATAAAGAAGCAACTACAAGCACCACACCAGATACCTCCTTCATTGTGTTTAAAGTGCACAATGTGGCAAATTGTAGAGAGGCTTGCAAAGGGATAGGGGGAAAAAAGAACAAACCTAAATAACCAAGAGGCACTGTGTGAGTTATCTGACCTCCTATCTGATTAATAACACCTTAGCCTTGGAGGAAAGAGACCTAGGAAGGAGTATCTCAAACCCTTTAAATTAACCCTTGAGTTAATTGACACAAGATAAATGAGGCTGGGAAATTCCTCTTACAATTTTCAAGGTTCTGTATTAGCCCCAGACTAGCATTAGAGATCTGTGCACAATAGTGCACAGATAAATAACTTTATCTTGGCTAGCTATGTGGGGCTTATCACAAGCTTTCTAGAGTAGCCTGTTTCCCTGGATGTCAGGACTGTTGATGTTACTTTGAGCAGGTCTTCAGGCACTGGCCAGAGTGGCTGCCCATAGGAGAGGTCACCTCAGCTAGATAACAATATGTCACTCTGATGACCCCTCAGAATGATATCTGAATAGTGAACAACCTGTAACTGGTGGGATGCTGAATGGTGGGGCTGTTGAAGTCGGAAAAGATTTCAGAGGGAGAAGAGATAACAGAGAGGAATAGAGAGAGGGCAATTGATCCTTCTCCTGCCACCTCAGGCAGCAAATCTTAGGGAGTTTGTCTGCTTACTTCATAAGCTTTAGTATATGAGAAGCCAGCCCTCTTACTTCTGTTTGTTCAGCAGACTGGGGCCAGCAGATTAGAGAACAAGACTAGATGTCATTGTAATCCTTCCGGATTGTGATATGTGTGCATGTGCACACCCATGCAACTCAAAAATGCATGGACATGTATGTCAAACAGAAGCAGCATCTTATGTTGGTTCAGTTTTGAGAGCGTGCATTATGAGAAAGTGAAGTAAAGGGCGCACTAAAGAGCCAAGCTATGGATTCAGCTCATTGCTCTTCAGGAGGATTCTGAGCAATCACGTAAAGAAAAGAAGGGGGCCTCACGAGTCTGTTTTTAATGACAGAATCAGCCTTAAGATGAAGCGCCGAGATAAAAAAAAAGCCAGTGAAGAAACGACCCCAGCAACTCCTGCCTGCCGCTCTTCCTGGCTCACTCTCTGCCTTTCTTTCCTTTCTTTTCCACAAAGGGAGGATGCTTTGTGTGAAGATTGGAGAGGAGAAGCATTGGGGATGAAAACTGTCCTCGGTGGGTGCTGACCTCCTGCCCACTTCCACCAGTCAAGCACCAGAATGACAGGAGCCATCAGGCACCTGCCACTGAAGCATGTGGGCAAATTGGGTGGCCGTCTATATCAGCCGAGGCCATCAGCACGTGCGGCTGCCTATCAGGCTTGCTTCTGGCAGCTGGGGAGATACATTTAGATAAAGCCAGCCGCAATTGTGGATAACAAGTCCCACAAATGTCAGGCGGCATAAAGGGCAGCATTGATTGCTGCTTCACCGCTCCCTTTTCCTTTTCTTTCGTGCTCTACTTCCTGCCTTTTCTACTCCCCCTCTTTTTTTTATTATTATTATAGGAAAGACTGGCTTGGATAATAAGCCCAAGAAAAAAAGGCATTGTGCCGCAACATACATTGTGTTAGTTTATTTACTTGTCAGCTACATAAAGCTGATCCACATTTCTCTGATGCCTTTTGCTTTGCTTGAATCCATTCTTTCCTCTCCTTTCTCTCCTAATTTCCTTCCTCAATTTCTCACCTGATTTTTTGTTTATCCTTTTGCCTCCCATTTTGCTATAATCATTAAAAAGTAAAAAAAAAAAAAACCCAGGGCAGTAACTGACTAATGAGGGCTAAACTCTGCAGTCCTCTCTCCTGCCTTTCCCAAAGAGCTCTCTGCAGTGAAAATGATGAAGACACCAAGTCAAGGAATTATTTAATGCTACAATCCAGTACACAGAGATTCTGGATTAGTCTCATTGAGCTTCATGGAACTTACTTATCAGAAGATATGCCTAGGAGTGTGCCGTTTTGTGCACACAGAAACACAAAGTAGCCAACAACAAAACATACACCTACAATTGCATCATAAAGTGTGCTGAAACTTTCTGGATTTTAAAAATGGCTGGTATTAGTTGAGGTTAAAGGAAAGTCATGATGGAATTTTAAAGAAAAACAAAACAACAACTGCATGGGGATGTTAGATGGAAATCTGTCTTTTTCAAAATACCAGAATCTTCAGCCCTGAAAAATAAATAAATGGAATTAGATGAAAGAAAGTTCTGCTTTGATTTATTTCTGCGAGGAATTTTTATTATTGATTATATGCCATCAAGTTGGTTTTTAATTCTTAGTGACTACACAGCTAGTCCTTCTTAATTATCTGTCTGCAACTGGGTTCTTTATGTCTTTTTACAGTGTGCACATCACTATTTTAACTGTGTCTATTCACCATGCTGCTGATCATTCTCTTCCTTTCTTTCTTTCTACCTTGCCCAATATTATAAAATTTCTCTAGAGAACTACATCTTTACACATTGTTTTCAAAATTTGATTTGGGACTGGTTATTTGTTCCTCAAGTAAGAGCTCTGAGTTTATTTGTTCAATGATCCATTTGTTTTCTTGATTACCCTTGGTATTCCCAGGAGTTTGCCCCCGACAAAAAATTTAAAAACATGCTGCTTCTTCAAAGTCCAATTTTCATTCCCATAAAGTATCACTGAGAAAATTAGTGCTTGCACTATTCTAACATTTGTAAACATAGAGGCATCATAACATCTAAGTAACTTCATTGCTCCTTTACTGAGTGCTAGTCTGTGGAATATTTCTGAACTGCTGATACTGTTTCCTGTTGATAGTTGATCCTGAAAGACAGAACATATCCATCACTTCAATAGCTTTATCATCAGTTTTAAATTTGTTTGCTCCACCTGTTGTCATTAGTTTGTCTTCAAATTTAAACATAGTCCCATTTTTCCCACTGCGTTCGTGACTTTTATTATAATTATTGGCATTTTCACCTATCAGTGTAGTGTCATCAGCATAGTATAGACTATTAATGTTACTTTTTCTTCTCCCATCCTGTAGATGGAATCAGAGAAATGAAAGCAGAAGACTATTGTTGTGTATTGTGGGTAGACCGTCAGACACAGATGACAGGACACCGCGTTAGAACTAAGGTTTATTGTGGTTGGAACGGGGAACTCTCCACAGCTCCGCTCTTTATATACAGTTGCCAGCTAGCCGCCGGCCAATCCACATACTTGAAGGATCCCGCCAAAAATGGCCGGACCAATAGCATACTGTTGCTAGGAGAGGCTCAGCTGATGCCCAGCTGGCTGTCAAGTTTAACAATAATACTAACCATATAACACTGAATATATAACAACTATGAGGCTTTTTGCCTCCAAATCCAACACCAAAAAAAGGTATTTCAGATCAAATCTCATATTCCACCTGTTTTTCTTGTGAACAAAATCCTTATTCTGCCTCATTACTGAAGCTGAATAGGGATTGTAAATGCAGGCAGTGGATTTCTATATTTCCTTTCTTTTTCTTCAGTATTTCACCATGTCAACTAGGATAAGGATGACCATATCTTCCTGTCCTCTTTCTTCACAGTCACCTAAACTTCAATGTCCCTTTTTTTTTTACAAAGCTATGTTTCATTTTAAGGTTCAGTGATATGTTACAACCTGGATGCACATAGCAGGAGAAGAATTTTGCTATTAATATCATAACATTTTGAGAAAAAGGGAACTATGATTGATTTGAAACAGAGAAAAACCACTATTCTTCTATCCTTTCCTAATTTGATTCTCCTCAGATGTGTTGACATTGGCTGGGAATTTAGTAGTTGCTGTGCAACGTGTTTATAAACCTGCTTCCTCACTCCAAATTTTCCTTTATTAAATTAGCTTTTATCTTCTTTTTTTGAAAAATAAAGAAAAAAATCATCTAGGTTAGCTAATGTCTTTATACAAAACTGGTTTTGGTCAGTAGCATGAAGACATTGAGGTGGGTATCCATTCTGCCTTTTTTTTTACTTCTTTCTTTTTAAAGCAAATGCAGACTTCAAACTTTTTGCTTCAATAATGAACAGATTGTTCCCAGCTATTATGGAGAAAATGTGCAATCCTTGACACTTATAATCACCATTTTAATTATTATAATTTAAGAGCATGTACAATGCCAATAATAGGGCTCTGAAACAAAGGCATGGTGTCCCCAGAGAGATAAATGACAATGTTTTTTTTTCTTTCTTTCATGCACTTGCTGTAATTGTGGCTGGTTGATCTAGTGCAATTTCGTGCTGTATATTTTTAGTAGACCACATTTCTTTTAATTTGATAGCTTTTATGAAAGACAAATACTGTTGAAGGCCAAATTGGGGGTCCGCTGGGTCTGCTCCAAGTGCAGGTGACAATTGTAAAGGATTGGAGACAATGAAAGGGTGGCAAAACCATGTGGTACCAAATGGCTGTCTGGGTCATGCCACCTTCAGCATATGAGGAGCTCTCTTTTCTGGGAAACAGAAAACATTCAAATAGTGAATTCTTACACACTGACCTGTTGGATGTTCTAAGCAAAGTGAGGATTACAACAATAGGGAACAGAAGTCCTGTGCTACTCTCATTAGCCACAATAAAAGTCTAATTTTACTATCCTCTGAAGCTAGATCTGGCCTTAACAAAATCATAATTTTCATTCCTCATCCATCATGCCAATGTAGACAAAAAGCTCCAGCAAGTATAGGCACTGACTTCTTATTATTTAATACTTTTCTAAAAAATTCTCTTCTTCAGAATATCCTCCACACTTGTGGAATTCTGATTTCAGGCATGTGAATATATGGACAAGCAAGACACACAGAGCAACAACATAGAGATTCCCACTTGCCAAATCACTTGGACAACACAATCCAGTTATATTTACATAGTCATACATGTCATTGATTTCACCATTGTACAGTTACTTCCTGGCTTGCTTCATCCCATTCTCCCAGGATGGTTACCAGGAAAATGGCATGGACCCTGATGACTGAATCCATGTAGAATGTTCTTCATTGGAAAATCCCTCTAGCTGCACTATTTTGTCATAATATTTCATTTTGCTGATTTATCAGCATGTTTATCTGGATATAAGTCCTACTGAATTCAAGAGTATCTTGATTGGTTCGACTAAGGGTACTTTGTTGCAAAAATACCAGCATCTAGAAGGCCCTTTGCTCTTACTAGTGTCCTGAATCATCTGTCCTAAAAGAGTCTTCTTAAACATTTTTTAGGAGCCATTGTCTGGAATCTTTGGAAAACACAATTCCCTAGGAAGAGTTAAGGATCTCTTACAGGTCATTTCCAGAATTCTCATCAATCTTTGCGTGAGAGTGAAATCCAGATGTACTTTCATTTTGAGCATCATATTTCCACCTAGGAAAATGGGTAACCATTTTCTGTGAATGTTATGCCTCATCCTACCTGACATCCCTGTTCTCGGAATAGATGAATCATATTTTTTTCTACAGCTCCTAAAGAGCTCTGGACCATATGCAGAAGATTTATTAAGTATTTCAGGCAGTGTATGACTTTGATACCTCAGCTCCTTAAAGAAAACAATAATTTTGTCATTAGCATTCCCGAAAGATCTTTCAGTCTTAAATAAAGTTTGCACAGGTGGGATAGAAGAGACTTTGGTCTCTTTGATCACTCTGGAGAATGGGATATTTAATTCCTTTTGCAGTTGTGCTATATGCTTCAGAGTTTTGTTTTGTTTTTTCCAAGTCTGGCAGCCGCTTCTGGATTTGTGATATATGAGAATCATTGCCATCCTCACTTTATTGCATTCGTTTGACTTCAGGACTTAGGGAAGATGTTGTTTTGGCAGGGCCAAAGAAATAAAACACCACAAACATTTCCATGGACGAAGAGCTACTGTATTGCTACTTTTCTCCAGTGTAACATTTACTAAAGACTTACAATGTGCTCAGCACTCTGCATTCATCGTCTTCCCTTCTGAGCATCCCAGGGGCTTCAAGGAACAAAATGTCAAGCTGCAGCCAGGAACCTCTTTTATTTTTCTTACAGAAGGCTGCATTCCTTCAGAGATAATGTGATAAGGATCTCAGGGTAATGTAGATAGAGTTAAAGTGATGGATACTAGAGCTTTCCATTGGATTCTTTTGCAGCAGTTTCCACCCCCCCTCCCTTTCAAACACACACACACACACACACACACACACACACACAGAGAGGGGGAGAGAGAGAGAGAGAGAGAGAGAGAGAGAGAGAGAGAGAGAGAGAGAGAGAGAGAGAGAGAGAGAGAGAGAGAGAGAGAGAGAGAGAGAGAGAGAGAGAGAAATATACACACAAACTTTCATATCTTTTCCCCACCTTGTTCTGCTTCTTAGGCTGCCAGGGAAAGCAAAGATAGCACTTAGTGATTGTTGACAACCAACTTTTCAAACTGAATCATAAACTACTATAGTACACAACGTATATGGGATTTGGAATCCACTGCTATCCAATATGATGATGGCCACTATTTTCGTGGACTTCAAAGCAATCTAGAAGCATGTATGTAGAATAAGTAGTGGCTACATAATACTGGCAACATACTTTAAAATTCCATTTGCTGGAAGTCAAAGTAGAAGAAGTCTATTGTTTTTTCTGTCCATATTTGCAGGCTTTCTGGATGCATTTGGCTGACTACTGTGCGCTACAGAAAACTGGGGTTAGATGGACTCCATGGCCTGATCTATCTGGATTATTTTCCTATTCTTAATTTTAGCACCCAAGTGGATTGTGTGTCGGCAGAATTCTGGGAATTGAAGTCCACGAGTCATAAAAGAGCCAAGGTTGCCTACCCCTGGTCTAGACTTACTCAGCAAACAGTTTTTACATTCTTCTAGATGTTTAATCCAAAGGGATGCGGTGGCTCAGTGGGTTAGGACGCTGAGCTTGTTGATCAGAAGGTCGGCAGTTTGGCGGGTCGAATCCCGAGTGCCACGTAACAGAGTGAGCGCCTGTTACTCGTCCCAGCTTCTGCCAACCTAGTAGTTCGAAAGCACGTAAAAATGCAAGTAGAAAAATAGGGACCACTACGGTGGGAAGGTAACAGCGTTGCGTGCGCCTTTGGCATCTAGTCATGCTGGCCACATGACCACAGAGACGTCCTCGGACAAGCGCTGGCTCTTTGGCTTTGAAACGGAGATGAGCACTGGCCCCTAGAGTCAGAAACGACTGGCACACATGTGAGGGGGAAACTTTACCTTTACTAGATGTTTAATACAATATTTTTAGAGAATTATTTATTCATTTTGGAATAAGTAAGGGGAGACAAAATGGAAGTTAGAAAGTTATTTGGCAAGGCAAATACAAATAAAATGATAGCCCAGAATTTAAATCAATAGCTATCATTTTATTAGCAGTGTTATCAAACACTACTCACATAGAACACTACTCACATATATTGGAATGGTGCTTTCAGAAAAGGCAGTTAAATTGATTTATTTAGTAAGTTAGTTATTACATTTTATCCAAACTTTAACACAAGTATGTAATGCAGGTAGTCCTCGACTTACAACAATTCATTTAGTGATCATTCAAAGTTACAATGACACTGAAAAAAACTGACCTATGACCACTTTTCACACTTATGACCATTGCATCATCCTCATGATCATGTGATCAAAAATCAGATTCTTGGCAATTGACTCATACTTATGGCGGTTACAGCATCCTGGGGTCACGTGATCCCCTTTTGCAACCTTCGAACAAGCAAAGTCACTGGGGAAGCTACATTCATATTCAACAATTTGACTAATTTAACAACTTCAGTGATTAACAAACTTAACGAATGTCGCAAGAAAGATCATAAAATAGGGCAAAACTCACTTAAAAAATGTTTCACTTAGCAACAGAAATTTGGGGCTCAATTGTGGTCATACGTTGAGGACTACCTGTATTCTTCCTTCCTTCCTTCCCACCTCACAACAACAGCCTTGTGAGGTGTGTCAGACTGAGAGAGAATGGATTTCACACTTAAAGCAGGACTATAACTCACAGTCTCCTGTTTTCTAGGCCAGCACCTTAAACATTATATCAGACCGGCTTTTCATATATTTTTGATTGAGCTTGAGCTTGAACTTTTTATCCTTTTAATAACTGACTCATGATCATTTTTCAAAACATGAAGCCTGTAAGTATTCATTATATTTGTACTGTGTTTTTCGTTAGTTGAGTTTGTACCTTTTTTCTGTTGGAAAACGTGAGCAGTGCTTTTTTAACTAAGAAGACAGGAGGTTAGCAAAGAAGATGTAAAAATAACCCTATGCTTATAGAGAAGCATTTACAATTTGAAAACTAAATTTTGCCGTATAGTTCTTTGACTCTTTGACTTAAAAACTGTTCAGATATAAGCAATGCTACTGAAAGTAAGGGGAAACATCCATGACAAACTGCGCTGGTAACTCAAAAACACATTTTGAAATGCCACATATAGATAAATAAACATACAAGCTTTTCAAGAGACTACTTCACTGCTAGTAGAAAAAGAATGGCGAATTGGACATACCAGTTCTTCTTAAATGCTCAGATTATAACTGATTTCAGTAGAATTGCACCGAGGGTGCTTTTCACCTTCTTATATTACATGACAGCAGTTCACATGCCAGAAATAATTTATTTTGCAATTGAGCTCATTTCTGAAGTCCACCTTTTCTCACTCTTCCTCGTTGCAATAAGAAACCTGAAACAAGAGCTAAGAACAACAAGCCCTGAATGAAAAATAAAAAATAAAAAGGGAAAATGATGAGCTAAACGTTCCGTAATCAATGGCAGACAGGGATATGAATTAGAGGCCATTTGTGACAATTCAAAGCTACACTTCTAAAGAATATTCTCTTGCTGCTGACATCCGAACGGATGAAATGCTAATATCCCCAGACAGACAATGCCTCAGTCAAAAGGAGACAGATTTTTTTTTCCATGCTTAATCAGGGCTGATTTGAGCTGTAGAGACTTGCTGCTTTTCATAACCCCTTTAGATTTTGACATTTTAACAGCTGGTGTACTCCTGTGATGGGAGAGTAAATTTACAAAATGGCACAGGCAAAAATCTGTCCAAGATCATCACAGTGGCAAACTTTGCCTTGCTTCTCAAGGGCATGCTCCCTTCCTTAGGATTTTATAGCAGCAAAAATAATGAAGCTGCCAGGCAGAGACTCACATGGTTCCTGGAAGAAGTCAACCTCTGAGTGTCAACCTCTGTCACTGCAAACACCCCACAAGGGCCCTCCAGTAATGTCACCATGGTGGGAAAGCAGCACTTCTAGAACACCAGACGCCGTTGAAGAAGACTAGCTATTCTGACAGCACTGCCGGGATAACAAATAGGAGATAAAGATGATGTGGCCAGCAAAGTCACACTCAGACAGGAAAGGAAGGAAAAGCACGCACTCAATGCTCATACAGTCACCTTCCCCCCCTCCCCTTAGGAGGGCTATTTTCTCTTGCAGGAAAGCAAAACTTGCACTTAGTGATCTAAACATCCAAAGGAAGACAGTAATAAATAGCCTTTATAGTATTCTTCAGTACCGTTGTCGTGAGCCCCAATAAAGCTCATATATCTTTCTTGGTCACTCTTTTTCCCTGGTTTGGGTATCAATCATTTTGAATGGGCCAGGGTACTTTGGCATTCTGGCATCACTTTTTCACCCAATAAATTTACAGCAGTCAGGACAAAGTAGGAAGTCTCCATGTATGATTTATTCAGTATTCTATCTGGAGTATGATCCTGGCCCTCTTCTTCTGCTAATGAATCAGAATCACCCACTGGATATAGTTCACTCAGTGCTAACATTTAAATTCAATCACTACACTGTTGTTTTATGTGCATCCCAATTAAGAGTTCATCATCATATTCCCCTAAACATTTCTGATTTTATTAAGAAATTGTGTTATCTTAGATCACATCCCTATGAAATTGCTTTCATCTCATCTTAGTCCACGACTGGGTTTAAAAATCTCTTTACCTGTTCCAAATTATTGACCCAATTATCTTGCCTATTTCTTGAATGTATAAGTGAGTCCTGACTTTCTCATGCACTTCCATCGCCATCACATCATTGCCATATTGCTTGAAAAATCTGAAACCACCAAAATATATCACATAATGAGGAATCCCCCTCCCCCCATGACAATAAGGTGATATTTGTATTAGGGCCATCTAAGAGTAATTAATAGCAGAACAACAGAATAACAGAGTTGGAAGGGACCTTGGAAGTCTTCTAGTCCAACTCCTGCTCAAGTCGGGGACAGACAAATGCCTGTCCAATCTCTTCTTAAAAGCCTCTAGTAATGGAGTACCCAAAACTACTGGAGGCAAGATCTAGGTTGAATCTCTCCTTGATAAGTTTCCATCCATTACTTCTTGTCCTGCCTTCAGGTGCTTTGGAGAATCGATTGAACCACCCTCTTTTCTGTGACGGTCCCTTAGATATTGGAGACTAGTATCATGTCACCCCTCATCCTTCTCTTTCTTAGGCTAGAGATGCCCAGTTCCTGCAACTGTTCTTCATATATTTTATTCTCCAGTCCCCTAATTATTGTTGCTCTTCTCTGCACTGTTTCTAGAGTCTCAACTTTTATACATATATCATGGTGACCAAAATTGGATGCAATCATTCCAAGTGTGGTTTTACCAAGGCATGATAAAGCGGTACTAACACTTCATGTGATCTTGATTTCATCCCTTTATTGATGCAGCTTAGGACTGTATTGGCTTTTCTGGAAGCTGCAGCACACTACAACTCTTAAAAAATTCATTTAATGACCGTACTCCTTTAATATCCCAGTGCAACTAAGTTTATATTTTATAATAAGTGACATGCCAACTCTACTCTGGCTTTGGCTTTGGAAACCTTAACAAAGCTGAGTTATCCTAATGCTTTGTCGCTGTAATCAAAACTATCTACAGATGCCAGGTTGAATGTTTTGCCTTACAGTAGAAACATTCGTTGATGATGAGTAAAAATATATGTTTCAAATAATTCAGCAATAAATGATTGACTAGAAAGATTAGGTATTGATGGAAAAAGGCTTTTCCACTCATCTTGAGGTAGAAGGTCTCAATCATTGTCCTTGACAGCAATCTTAACCTTGAAATAGAACACTTTGCCTGGAATCAGAGAAGCAAAACTAAATAAATAGAGCTGATTAGCCAATGGAAATGATAGGGCTCATTTACCCGAATGAACTGAGCTTTATGATGGGAACTTAGCAACCTAGTGTTTGATAAGGTTCATGCCCAGAGAAATCAACACTTGTGTCTCTGACTGTGACAGCACAGCTTTCCTGTGAGTTTCTGCTGAAGTGTCTTTAGGTTAGTGATGATTGCTGCATCAGCAATCAAGAGTTTGGAGGAATAGAAATGGTGTCACTAAAGGGGTTATCAGACACCATAAAGCAAAGCAACTATTAGGATAGAAAGACACAGATTGACTAAAGCAACAATCACTGGCTGTGCCCAGTCAGAATTAGGCAATTAGAGAAAGTATAAAGGCAATTCCTTATAATCACAAGGGGGAAAATGAGATCAATAAGAAACAATGCAGATTTTTGAGAATGCTATGTGAATTTATCCCTTGATTAATCTGATTAGTTCTAATGAATTGATATAGGGCAGAGGAGAAAATTCTTTGTTTTGTTTTAATGAGTGAAAAGTTTCTCAACTTATCAAATAAACATTTTGATGAGTGCTATGTTTACCTTCTGTGTTGAATTTCATTCGACATGCTTCTTATTGAAATCAGTTTCTCACATATGGCTAAATATTTGCTATGGGCAGTAATAAGATTTGCAACACCTAAGACTTTAATAGGGACGCGGTGGCTCAGTGGGTTAGGACGCTGAGCTTGTCAATCAGAAGGTCGGCAGTTTGGCAGGTCGAATCCCGAGTGCCGTGTAACAGAGTGAGTGCCTGTTACTCATCCCAGCTTCTGCCAACCTAGCAGTTCGAAAGTACGTAAAAATGCAAGTAGAAAAATAGGGACCACTACGTTGGGAAGGTAACAGCATTCCGTGCGCCTTTGGCGTCTAGTCATGCCGGCCACATGACCATGGAGACGTCCTCAGACAAGCGCTGGCTCTTTGGCTTTGAAACGGAGATGAGCACCGGCCCCTAGAGTTGGAAACGACTAGCACGCATGTGCGGGGGAACCTTTACCTTACCTTTAAGACTTTAATAGACCTGAGAGTTTTTATCCAAAAACCCCATATATGAAAAAAATATACTGTAAGGTGCTGCAGCAGTAAAATTCCAGTTATTTCAATTCTCCCTAATGTGAGTTTATTTGTAAACACACATACACATAAAAGGGGATTTGAAAGCAATAAAAATTACCATAAAGACTTGTTTATTTTCCAGATCCAGGAAAATAATTGCAAAGAAGACCCAATGGTTATCTGGTAAAGAAGCTAGACCAGGATCAAGAAGACTAATCTTTAAGTTTCAACCATATTTGGTCCATGACTGATGCACAGCTAAAGACTTTAGGCCAGTCACTGACTCTCAGTCTGACCTATAATCCTAATGCAACATGACCTTAACCTGGAAAATACCACCTTTAGAGGAAGTTACCTATGTATATTATAATAATATTGCCAGATTTTAAGGAAGCAGGATAGAAAGTGTATTGACACTTTGGAACTTTGGTGTTGGAGAAGACTTGAGAGAATACTATAGCAAGGGAAGAAAACAAACAAATAGATCCTCAAATGTATCAACCCAGAGCTCTTACTTGAGGGACAAATAACCAGGTTCAAATTATATTTTGGACACTTTGTGTTAAGATATAGTTCTCTAGAGAAGTTCCTAATGCTGGGCAAGGTAGAAGGAAACAGCAGAAGAAGACAATCAGCAGCAAGATTCATGGATTCAGTTACAGCAGCAACAAGTGAATTATTGGAAGACCTGAAAGACCAGGGTGGAGACAGTGTCATGAAGAAAATCTTATCTACATTGTCATTAAAAGTCAAGGCCAACTTCATAGAGCATAATCAAATCAATTTTAACAAGGTTCAAAAGCAATGGCCTTGAGATATAGGAGAAAATGTTCTCCTCCTAATCTGTCCACTTTTCTCTGCAACCTTGAAAAGGTGCTGCCAATCAGAATTCACCAGTCTTATTCAACTTGCTACCTTCTGCATATATTGAATTACACATCAAAAAATTTCCCTGAAATAGTAAAATTCAGACATATCTGGAGGGCACTAAGTTAATCACTCTAACACAGAGTGAAACCAATCCTTGTCTGACATGGGATAAAGCAGCTTCCAATTTTATTTTTATTGTAGTCAATGAAAATCTGAAGACTGTAACAAACACTAGGGTAGTCAATATATTTCCTTGTATACCAAATACACTGAGATCATTTAGTATTAAGACCGACATGTTTTCCAGACTGATATTTATTCTATAACCAGTTATTATAAGGCCATTTTAGAAAGAGATGATGATGCCAAGTCTCTTTGAATGTTAAATTAATGTTACAATAACTGACAGGTTTTTTGTATATCCAGATAATGCTTGGATAGCCAAAATCCTCTGCTGGATAGAGGACGGTAACCTCATATTGGTCCTCCAGCTTGTCCAGTGCCAATGATTTGTCTCATTCAAACATTTAGAATTTTTCTGACAAAATATTGGTAGAGCTCAGCCTGAATAGATTTCCCCTGTGTATTCTCCTAATGGCTGTTTAACAAAGCAGCAGGTAAGAACTAAGACATCGGATGTCTCTCTGAAGAAGTTATAGTTATTTGGAAAGTCATCATCCAAGATTTATTTTTCTCCTGGGATGAGAGAGGCGCCAAGGTCTCACAGAGCTGAAGAGAATGCGAGTTTTCCCTTTCTTTCCTTACAGAGGAAAATAAAGAAGAGAAAATGTAAAAGAATCTGCAAGCCTTTGATTTATTGTATTTATTTATTTGGCATACAAATTGTGGGTTAGCCCATATGATTCACTTGTTCCTGACCTGTCTTATTTTTAGAGTTTATGACTCATGGGTCTAACTTTTGCTTATTATGGGTGAGTTCCCCCCCTCCATCTTTTTTTAATCATAAGAAATAATTCCCATGATATCATAAATGCTTCCTTTTGTTTTATAAGCTGCTGGACCAACTCATTCATACATCAAACAGACTGTTTACTGTACAGGGAAAAGAGAGACAGTTAGGTCTAGTGATGAAGGCACCAGGCTACAAACCAGAAAATTGTGAATTCTAGTTCCGCCTTAGGCACAAAATGAGTTGGGTGACCTTGGACCAATCTCTCTCTCTCTCTCTCTCTCTCTTCTCTCTCTCTCTCTCTCTCTCTCTCTCTCTCTGCCCTAGGAAGGAAGCAATGGCAAACCACTTCCAAAAAACTTTGCCAAGAAAACTGCAATAACTAGTCCAAGACAATCATTGGGAGTCAAAACTGACTTGCAGGCACAAAAGCAAAGTAACAAAAACTATACAGAAGAAAGCAAGTATAATGGCTTGCTTATAGTTTTTTCTAGTTGCAGAAGTCCCATGGTTGGTGGCTGCAGCCAAAAATAATTTTAAAAAAGTTTTTTTTGGGGGGGGGGGGCAGGGGATGAGTCTGCTCAGGAGTCTGAGAAAATGGTAAAGAAAATCACTAGAAGGCTGTTTTTGCTCTACAATAGGTTAATAGGTTAATCAGCTAAAACAGCCTCTGGGAAAGAATTTATCTCTCAGAACATGATAATATCCTTCAAATTCTTCCTGTTTGACTTATACCTTCACTCCTATGAGATAAAGACTTCATAAGGACCCTCATATTTTTATACAGGCATCCCCCTTACCACCTTTGGGTTGCCTCTTACTAAAGTCTATTTTCTTGTTTTTCTGCTTTCATTCCCTCTTTGTGATGTAGATTCAGGGGTGGCCACAGAGTATAGTCTCTTTTTTTTAAAGCAAGATGGTGACTGCAGTGGTACAAAGTTCTACCTGTGTTGTTTTTTTGAGGGGGTGGGGGCAGGGGTTGCATGGTCCGCATAAACATGTAGGGCTTGGACTGTCATCTTAACCTTTTTGACCATGCCTTGGGGACACCTTTATTTATTTATTTATTTATTTAATTTAATTTTTAGATTATAAAACCTTAATTTAGATTATAAAACCTCAGAAACTGGGGCTCAGGTGTGTGGGGGGGGATTGGTTGTTGGGGGTTTTTTTACATTACTATGCAAAGCACTCTATGTGCAGTACATGTGCTATACTTGCTTTTATTAAAAAACTGCAAAAGAAAACAAAGGGCAAACATTCTTATTTTTCTTCCTCTTCAAAACCCTACTGAATTTTCTTAATAAGAAATCAAATTGTTATTCTTATTAAAAGTGTGGGAGACAGTAAGACTTGAAGCAAATTTGATAATTTGGGTTAAGAACCTGATTTAGAAATATATCCAGAGTTATATTATTTCTTTCTGAGTCCCATTTATTCATGTAAAACAGCTACTCTGACAGGTATTTTTCTTTTTCTTTAAAATTTGCCCCACCACAATATAATTAAGATCTTTGAGAGCTCTTAAGTACTTACAATGCATTACTTGACATTGTGTTAACCAAGATAACAATGACTCATTTCTTCCCATGTCATCCTGACATTTAAGAAAGAAGGAAGGTGGGTGAAGGTGAAGATGTATAATAAATATCATTTTTAAAGCTGAAATAATGAACCCATATACCATTAACTAAAATAAGTGTAATGAGAATTCATTGTTTTACTGACTGAACAATGAATTCTTTGGATTTAAACAATGCTGATATTATTAAGATATTTTTAGCAAAGTCTAATCAAAGTTAATTTAACCAAAGGGTTTCACAAAATGTTATATTTTGTAGTTTCTAAACTTAAAACTACTGATTTAATATTTAAAACACTAGAGTCATGATAAGAGCAATATATAATGAAAGTAAAACATGCATGAGAGTAAATGGGATGCTTATCGAATAGCTGCATGTAGCAGTCAGTGGAATGAGGACATGTGATCAAAATACATTGTTGAATGTATGTGAGGAATGCATATGTACTTGTGAATACAAACTGGCTGAGAATCCAAATGATCTATGGTGAATGTTAGGTAGATTGTATGAAATATCAAGGCATAAGGATCTGAAAATTAATGTATCTAGGGGACTGGAGGCTAAAACATATAAGGAATGGTTGCTGGAATTGGGTATTTCTACCATAGTTTAATGAAGAGAAGGATGAGGAAGGACATGATAGCAGTGTTCCAATATCTCAGGGGCTGCCACAAAAAAGATGGAGCAAATCTATTCTCCAAAGCACCTGAAGGCAGGACAAGAAGCAATGGATGGAAACTAGTCAAGGAGAAAAGCAACCTAGAACTAAGGAGAAATTTCCTGACAGAACAATTAATCAGTGGAACAACCTGCCTCCAGAAGCTGTGAATGTTCCAACACAGGAAGTTTTTAGCAAGAGACTGGACAGCCATTTGTCTGAAATGGTATAGTGTTTCCTGCCTGAGTAGTAGGTTGGACTAGATGACCTCCAAGGCCTGTTATTGTTATTGTTATGTATTTGATGGGGACAAGGAAATGAATTATTGAAATTATACATAAATGTCCCAAATGTGTGTATAATGTTGTAAATGCATTAATACAGGTAGTCCTCAACTTACAACAGTACATTTAGTGACTGTTCGAAGTTACAATGGTGCTGAAGAAAATGACTTATGACTGCTTTTCACACTTATGACCGGTGCACCATCCCCATGGCCATGTGATCAGAATTCAGACACTTGGCAACTGTCTCATATTTATGACAGTTTCAGTGTCCTGGGGTCATGTGATCACCTTTTGCAACCTTCTGACAAGCAAAATCAATGGGGAAGCCAGATTCCCTTAACAATGGTGTTACTAACTTTACCACTGCAGTGACTCACTTAACAGCTATGGCAAGAAAGATTGCAAAGCAATGGGGCAAAACTCATTTAACACCTGTCTCACTTAACAACAGAAATTTGGAGTTCTTCAAAACAGCTGCATTTTACCAGGATCGCATTGCAACTGCCTCTTTGGTAATCTCATGAGAAGGCACTGTTGTTTAAGGGTTAAAATGCAACTGCTACATTTATGCCTTTGCACATTCAAAAGTCCCTTTGTCAAATCAGATCCAAAGTGCTTCCCAGCTCTAATACAAACATGACCTCGTTTGTAACCCAGTGTTTGAATAGATCAGAAAACAGTCAAAACAGCCCATATCAGTCCTGGACTCCCAGAGACAAAAAGGTTGGTTATCCAGAATATCTGCTAGATAAAAAAAATGTGTTTTAGAAATATGTCTCAGCCAGTCTTGTCTCAGTGCTTCAGTGAAATCATATCTGTCATTCCTGTTTTGTCTGTGGAGTCAAATACATAATCCCATGGTTCGGTGTCATGACAAATGCCACAATAATGTACATTTGATGATTCAAAAATAGCGTAGCTGAGGGTGGGGGAAATAAAATTTGAACTTGTTTATGTGAATACATTCTAATTCGGACTGATTAAATACAGGTTTAAACTGCAAAAGACTTTCTTGAAGTGACATATTCCATGGGAACCTTTTAGTTTCATTGTATCAGTTCTCTGTAGGGATAAAGCCCATTTTCATGTGAAGCCTAGAAATAGCCGATCTCAGCCCTTTAGACAAGGCGGTGCACAATTTGGGGGGCTGAGTGTCCTTCCAGAAATTAACATATTGCAAGGAATTACACTATATAGCAGGAGTACATTCAGCTGTTGGTTAATACCAACCTCCTCATGACCAAACACAAAACAAAGAAACATCATGTAATTTAACTGGTAATCCTCATTAATTGTGACTATTCAATGCAGTTAATATCATCACATGTATTTAATGCTTTCCTCCTTTTTTAACCATATAATTTTTTTAAAAAAAAGTTGGCAGCAATGTTATAGAGAAAGTGAAGGCAGGAGAAGCAGCTACCTTGGGACAGTCATGTTTAGCAACCCTCTTAACTCATCCTGTCATTCTTAAGAAAATAAATAAATAAACAAATAGCGTGGAAGGAGCTGCCACTTCAATCAGCAGCAATCATAGCAACCAAAGTCATCCCCCTTAGTCAGGGAGTGACCAACTATTTCAGCATCAGGAAAAGCAGATGTTCAATGAGTATTTTCTCCCCTTCTCCCAACTGCCATAACTGAACGAGGCTCCGTTCCTGAGCTGATTCATCATTTGGTGGGTGGGAGGGACACATCTGAGAAATCTGGCTATTGTGAAAGAGAGGTTTCCACTAAAGGATTTGGGAGCCAAAGTATGCTCTTTGTATCTGAGTTTATATACCTCTACTTAAGGAGCAAGCAGTTGAGGAATAAACATGGAATCTCATAAATACGAATCTGGCAATTGATATAATTGTGTACCCTCATCTTCTTTCTTGCCCTTAAAGTCTAAAGTAGATGTTTTGCAATTCCTCATTTCTTTTGTTATGAAAATATATAACATCTTCTGTACAATTTATTATAAAAAGTTTTGTGTGTGTGTGTGTGTGTGTGTGTGTGTGTGTTTACTGACAAAGAGCAATTCCCAAAAGGTGACTTGGAATCCATCCTTAGATGATGAGAAGAATGGGTGTGTCATTACCAGATTGCCAAAAGTAAATAATTCCTTCATAATAACCAGAGGGAATGAAAAAAACCACAAGAGAAATATAAGATTATAAGAATGAGAGACATAGGAAATAACTGTTTTCAGAATTAAAAGGAAAAGTCTTTCAACCAAAGAACCAGTTTTCACATAAAAGAGAGAAACCTCCCGACTGGTTTGCAATATGAACGTCCATATTTAAAATTTAGCACTTAACAAGCCACACCAGAACAAGACTAACCTGAATTTCAAGTGCTGAAGAAATAGATTTTGCTATGCAGTATAGCCTAGCATGCGTGCCCTGTGAAAAAGGAAAAGAACACAGCAGCCAATATTATCATATCTTTGTATACATCTATCAGATACTTGTAATTCTTTTCATCGTTCCTCAAAAATGCCATCACAGAACAACCATGATTGCAATGTTTGCAATGTTTTGCCTTAGGAAAAAGAAACTAGTATGTTTGGGAGGCACCCATGTATGGGCTCTTCATTTAATACTGAACCTCAACTCATAATTAGTGAAGAGGACGCCTGGGAAGGATCCTGGGGATGTTCAGCAAACCAAACATTCCTTAATTATGCTCAGTAGTAAGAGAGGCATTCCTCTATAGCAGGGTCTCTTTACTCTCTCTTTCATCAGAGTCTGGTGAAACCTATAGACCCCTTCTCAGAAAAATTAACAATAGAATAAGAAGAGGAGAGGAGAGGAGAGAAGAGGAGAGGACAGGACAGGACAGGACAGAACAGGACAGGACAGGACAGATTTATTGGCCAACTGTGACTGGACACACGAGAAATTTGTCTCCAGTGCAGAAACTCACAGTGTACATATAAAGAGCAAGTAATAGGTCATAAATCGTAAATCACATTTACAATCATTAATCATAAGTTACAAACAACAATTGATAAATCATAAGAAACCAACAGGAGAAAATAATAGAAAGATAAGAAAAGAAAAGAAATGACACAGTGCTGTGGGAATTAAATGTTCAACAGAGTCATGGCATTGGGGGGGGGAACTATCTTTATATCTGGTTGTTTTGGTATGCAATGCTCTATAGTGGCGTCCTGAAGTGAGAAGTTGAAATATTTAAATGCATAAATTAAAATACCTAGATATGTACCCTGTTACAAAGGAAACCATTTAATGTATGTTCAGTGATCAAAAGATTTAAAAAAACAACAACCAATAAGCAGTATAGTAATATATAAGTGAAAATGAAATACATTTTTTTCCTGCCCACATTCATGGACCCACAAGGGACCTTGACACAGACACACACCCCCCCCCCCCAAATTAAGAACCTCTGTCTTGTAGCAATCTGCCCTGGAAGATTTAATATTGGAGTTGTTGGATATGAGATTATTGTCAAAGCAAGAACAAAGCATGTAAATTTCATAATAAATAATAAATAAATCTTCTTCATCCTGCCACCCCATGGACTGCTGTTGTTTATAGGATGGTATCCTGAGAAGGGGATGGGGCGAAAATAGCTGATGCTTCAGACAAAATTTCTCCCAGCATGATGCCATGTCCATGAAATAGGATGGAAATCATCAGAACTAACCTGGAAATTCTTTAGTCTGGTTGGAATTCTGTATTCTATCCCTTCTTCAAGTGCAAACAGACAGCCAGGAGAAAGACACAGACAAAATTATTATTATTATTGACCCCTTTTTCTAATTTTTTAAAAAGCATACATTATGTATTCTGGGCAAAGATTCACGTCATTTCATAATGCACTCAGACAGACTCACTCATCTTTTCTAATAAAATCAGCAGTAGCGCACCCATTTAATTAATCTAAGAAAGTGGCCTCTGAAGAATGCCTCTGTATGACAATATTTAGGAGCAAAAATGTAAGACTTTCTATCCCCCTTACATTAGCCTTTCACATCATCCTCATAGCTCAGCTTACATCTTTATAAATCATGCCGATCCATCCACTTCATTATTTATTAAACTATTTATTAAAACTGCAGCCGAGACATGCTTTTACGCTGACCTCGGCAAAAGATTTGCCATCCTGGAAGTGAAGGTTGCAATACCCTCGATATAAAAATATATATGGGGATGGGAAGACCTCCAGAAGCTGCTGAACTAAAACTCCCAGTATTAATTTACTCCCATTAAAGTATGTTTTACAAAAAAACCCCTCCAATCAAGGGTCTTTCCCTGCCACTGAGTTGAAGTACTTTCCACCCATTGTTGAATAAGTTGAAAACTATACCCATGTGACATCAGCAACAGCCCCCGCTCCAATCTCTATCCTGCCTCTCTTTCAGTCCCACGGGTACCATCCTGATTTTGCATATGCAGCCTATGATCAGCTAAGCAAATGGTTGATTCTTCTGGCTTTACTGCATTCTCTCTCCACCAATCAAAACCATTGCAGGTGAAAGGTAAGTATAGGTCCTGTATTTATAGGTAGAGAACTTCTGGTCCAGCTGCTGGACTCTGCCTAATATCTCCAGACACTTTCCTTTACTCTTTCTCTTATACCACCTATTCAGTGATCACTGAAGCTGAATAAAGTAGGGAAAAATGACTCACAAGCAGGGGTAATTTTGCTTTTTTTTCCTTTCCTTTCTTTTTATAGGCAACTTATGCTGTCCTTCAGATTCCACTGGGCTCAGTTCAGCAGGGCAGGGGACATTGGTCCGGTCTTTCCTCTTTGTTAATCTATTTAAACCTTGCCCTAAACCAATAATAATAGTGTGGTGGCTCAGTGGTTAAGACAGAAAGCCGATAGCCCAGGTTCAAGATGATGGGGTGACCTCCAATCCTCTCCCTATCATCTGCCAACCTAGAAGTTCAAAAGCGTGCAAATGCAAGTAGATAAATAGGTACCACTTCAGTGGGAAGGAAATAGTGTTCCATGATGTCATGCTGCCCACATGAGCACGGAAACGTCTTCAGACAACACTGGCTTAATGGCGTTGCAATAGAGATGAGCACTGCCCCTAACGGTCAGGAACAACTAGCAAAGTAAAATCAGCAAGTACTCCTTTACATTTACCAATCCAATAAGAACCAGCTTAGCAATCTGATACTAGCACGATTTTAATAAAGCACTGTGCCCAGCTGCTTAGAGAACTCTAAAGCTGAAAGTTGACAGAGAAAGCTTACTACAAGCCAAAGAGAAGGGCATGCCTGCATTAAAATGGCCTCTAAGAACAACACCCACTACAGGTAACTAGACTTCATCTCCATTGTAATGGGCAGGGAAGCACAATAGATTTTATACCTACCTTATAGCAGTCTTTGGATACTGTGACATAAGGAGAAAAGCACTACAATAGGATGATTTAAGCCTATTAGGTCACTACTAGGTCATGTGAAAATATAAGCATGTGTTATTCTTTGGAGCTGAATCTGTTAACAAAAGTTAATGTCAAAACAAATGCTGGTATTTTCACCTGTTCTGGAGAAAAGTATATGGATTAATGTCTTCTCCAGTCTTAGCCTACATGTCTTCCCTTGCCTTCAAGAATGCAGGCCATGTGTTGAAGAATGTTGTGAGTTATGCTATTCTAAACTTCCTTTATTGCTTCAGTACGGTTTGTAGTTAGTAGGCATTTGTAATGAATTGCTTCTTTCTATAACCAAACTTCTGAAATGGATCGAGAATCACAGCAAAGTGAAGAATAAGTTTATTTGAAGTGGGCTAAAAGAGAAGATAAAACATTCATAAATGCTACTGTTTGCATTGTTACATTGGAAAAGCCAGCTGATGATGTTGGAAAATACAGATTTCTTATCTGTCTGTACATGAACAAAGATATCCTGGCTAAGCTATGGTTTGTTTTAAGCAGGTCTTTTGAGTAACATTTAATGGTGTTGTATAGTGGGTTCTTTGGAAGCAGGAGGAGAGACAAGAGGGTTCAGACAAGAACATTGCCTTATTGTAGTAACAGGAACAGAGCTGAGCACAGAGGCTTCTACACAGCTACTTATACGGTTGGCCACTAGGCGGCAGCCAATAGGTTTAAAGGAACCTATTCCTGCCCCAGAGCCAACCAATGATCGTCCTGGAGACTGCATGTCTTGTCAGCCAGCGACCGTTACACAGACACCCTAATTAAGCAATCTCAAGCAGCATTCAAAGACACATGAAAACAGTTCAAGTAAAAGGCCCAATACATTAGAATTGGGTTCACACAATGCTAAGCTAATACTATGGTTTCCAGTCCACAAACACTTGTTCACTCATCACAGAAAACATCATATTAAGGCTTAGCCTGATGCAGAACAAAGACTATATGCCTGTTTAGACTTTTGTGGGACTAATAAACTGTAAGATTGCTGGTGAAAAAAAGTATTATGGAGATATTAATAGTCCTTTCAGATCATTTAGTGCCCAAATCTGGAGCCTTGTGTTTGTAAAGAGGTCCATTTCCTGGTGGTGTTAGAAACTGTCAGTGTTGATACCTTCTCCAGCTGCTATGTATTTTAATGTCTGTATTTGTGTTGCAATTGTTTTCAATTTTATTTTTGTATTGTTTGCCATCTAGTGTCCCTTGGAGAGATGGGGGGGGGGCTATACAGATTAAATAAATATATGTCATACCCAAGCCCAAAGTTGACATATGAAAACTGAATGAGTCCAGTTCTTTGTCTGTTTGCACCCAGTAGATAGAGCCTCACCAGACTAAAGCTATAACCTTCTAATCTAATAGAGACATCCTGGGACTTGTAGACTTCAATTCCCAGAATTCCTGAATCAGCAAGGCTGGTTCAGGAATTCTGGGTACTGAAGTCCACAAGTCATAAAAGAGCCAAGGTTGCCTACCCCTGTTCTAGGGTGTGGCTTTGTTGAACCTCTTCTTTCCTCCCCCACCCAGTTCAAGCTGCACAGTCTCTTATTTTGGGTTTCTATCTGGAATGTACTGCCTCCTCTCTGGGAAACCAGAGTTTCCACTTTTGCTGGAATGCCCCTCCACTCCTTCTCCAAGTGCACATTCCATCACAATAAATAAACTAACATAGATGTATTTGTGTTGATGACCTTCTTATGTGTTGTCTATGCTAGCTGGCATTATAGGAATTAGATTGTGGTAGGCTGGCTTACCCCATTCCAAAAGTTTATAACAAAAGAAGTAGCATGTTAAAACCACAGATATACCCGATATCTACAGGCAGACTGACAATTATCTTCAGCCATTTATGATCATCCATGCACTGCAGAGTTAGAGCAATGGGGAACAGAAAGTATCACTTAAAACCAGCATTGCCATCATCCCTATTTGCATTTTATATTTCACTGCTCAGGGTTTGAGATTGGGGACCCCAGAAACTGGAAGCGTTTGGACACCTAAAGTCCAGAATAAATTCTGAAAATGCAAACCTGGAAATGTCCTTGCAAAGACGATGGTGAGGGAAGTCCCCCACTCTCGGCATTTATTGCTTCAGCCTGCCTTTGCACCCCTACTTACACTTGCTTCAACATGTTTACAACACATTCCAGCAAGGCATGCTAAATTACCTTATAAAATGGGGAGTGAAAGCAAGTCGAGAAGCTAATGCAGTGGCAATAAGCCCAGAAGCGAAACCAATAGAAGAGACCTGGAAGGCCCATCTGCTTTCATTTGTCCCTGGCTGTAGGGACTCTAGGTTTGAATGACTTTTCCTCACTGTAACCTGCAGCTAATTAGCTACTGCCTTTTTGGAGCTTCATTGGCTCACTGCCCGGCACTTGCAGTACTGTTCAGGTAGCAACTTCCTATATCTCATTCAGTGGACCTTGACTGTTCCTTCACCCAGAGCTAATTGACTAAAGCAGCAAAGGTGGGTTGGTTCCATGCCTGGGCTGAACAATATTTCTGTTCATCTGCTGCTGCTTCAGCTCACAAACTCGCTAACTTTACAAACTCAGCCACCAGATATTATTTACAACACTCCCCCCCCCCCTCAAAAAATGTCATTTTTTGTACACAGCCAGGTTGGGGGGCATCATCATTAGACGATCAAACTAGAGACACACTGCCTAGTTTTGCCTCCAGATTACAGCCCCAGAATGATAAATATGGAGCTGTACAAAATGGGAACGAGCTTCCCTCCCCTTAACATCTTAATCTACACTGCGTAGATTTATAGAAAAGACTTTGCTGTTTTTCTCATGGTTATCTGGATTTTTGCATCCAGATATGCTATGCCAATGAATTAAGCCATTCTTTACTCTAGCCATGAAGGCACAGATGATTGGTTTGCACATAACCCTCAAAAATAAAATATGATTTGTAGACCATAGTGACTGGGCTTACACTTCAGAGTAAGCAAAGCATACATGTTTATAGTAATGTCCAAACACACCCATTTTGATATAATCAGGTTGCCAAATTAAAGGGTATGTGACTTTTGACACCACTTTGTTATCTCCCCCCCCCGGATCTCCATAAAATGAAATGTTGCACATTTTAACATTCTGCTTGACTTCATAGTGCACAAGACATCTAGTAGGGAAAGTAGTGACTTGGTGTGTCAACATGTATGCATGTATATTACAGTAATCCTTGACTTACGACCACAACTGAGCCTGAAATTTTCTGTTATTAAGTGAGACATTTGTTAAGTGCGTTTTGCCCCATTTCGTGACCTTTCTTGCCACAGTGGTTAAGTGAATCATTGTAGTTGTTAAGTTAGTAACAGGCTTGTTAAGTGAAACTGGCTTCCCCATTAACTTTGGTTTTCAGAAGGTTGCAAAAGGGGATCACATGATCCTGGGACACTGCAACCATCATAAATACGAAACTAATTGCCAAGTGTCTGAATTTTAATCACATGACCATGGGAATGCTGCAACAGTTGCAAGTGTGAAAAAAAACCAATCATAAGCAGTGGTGGGATTCAGCCGGTTCGCACCACTTCGGCAGAAGCAGTAGCTAATTTTTTGTTGCCCAGGCCCAGAATGGACTTCCGGAAGTGGCATCTACACAGACAACTGGTTGTTCACATATTTGAATCCCACCACTGATCGTAAGTCACTTTTTTTAGTGCCACTGTAACTTCTAACAGTCACTAAATGAATTGTTGTAATTCAACAATACTTAGATAACTCCTTCAGTGGTTAATAGCTAGAGCAGGGCCTTTCCTGGCTACATGGCAAATCAAAAGATAATTTGCAAAGTCTGTCTTCTCCTGTGACAGCAGCAAACAATAAAGAGTTTCAGACAAGTTTTGTCATACAAATTTTACAGGCAGAAAAGCAACCTTCAAAGCTAGGCATAGAACCACTTTTACATTGATTACCATCATTGATTATTTAGCTAATGTTCATGCATTAGGACACCAGAAAAAGTATTTTAGGGGACAAGCTGTAAACAGACGACATGAGAAAGAGCATCTGATAAGTAAAAAGACTACCTAGCAGTGATACATTTGAAGATCTTTAAAATTCCAAAACCCTTAAAACAAATTTCTCTGTTAGGATTTCCACTTCTTTCATTCCTTGCGTTTGACACCTGGAATATGATTCAAGGCATCTCTATGCCAGACATTCCATGATTCCCATATGCTCTGGCCCCAATATCCATTTCACAGCAGACATTTCTTTTTAAATATTTCTGTTTTACAATTGATGAATAACCATGAAGGCAAGCACTCCAGGTGCACCAAGCATATCTTTGCTTCAAATAATCGTTGAGGTGCAGTAATGAATAGAAAACTCACTGTCTATCTTGCTGCTCCCCACAGAGAATTCCATAACTTAACAACAGGAGGACAACATTCCATTATTAGTGTTACAATTATTTATCTTTGAGTCAGGCCAGAGTGTTCTTTTCATAAAGATCATACTATAGCATGATGGTAATGAGAAATTGGGAACTGTAGTCTAAGCCAGATAGAGGGCATCAAGACAAGGAATTATTACTACTGTCCCAAAGGTGATTTTTCAAGAGGCAACTGGACTTGTTTTTCTTTGAAGACATTTTACTTCTCATCCAAGAAGCTTCTTCAGCCCTGACTGAATGGTGGAGAAGGGAAGGATTTATATTCCTTGCAGACAGGTGGTCATTTGCATTATTTTAGAGAGTCATTGAGGCCACTTGGAGGTTTACCTGTTTCCTCAAGGTCACCTGAGTAGTACAAATGGGTGTGGAGCCTTCTTCAAACTGCTGAAAGGACTGTGTTGTAGAGTGGAGATAGATGATGTCAGATCCCTCCCCCTCTGTTGAGAGAGGGCTTTTCAGTTTTGACAAAGTGGGCCCCTTTCACCCCTCTTTCAACCTTTCAAAATTACTGCTACTAATAATAGAGCATTTTAGGCCATTTCAATCTAAGAGGACTCAGAAGTACTTACAAAGAGCAGCAACAGTATAAACCAACACAATAATAAATACAATTATAGATTGTTATTTTAATTAGAGTTTTTTTATTAAGTAGATACACGTAGTTCAATATAGGCAGTCCTGAACTTACAATAGTTAATTTAGTAATCATTCAAAGCTACAGTGGCACTGAAAAAGTGATTTATGACCTTTTTAAACACTTATGACCACCCCGATGGTCATGTGATTAAAATTCAGATGCTTAGGAACTGACTCCCATTTATGACCTTTGTAGTGTCCCAGAGTCATGTGATCACCTTTTGCGACTTTCTGACAAGCAAAGTCAATGGGGAAACCAGATTCACTTAATAACCATGTTACTTATTTAACAACTGCAGTGATTCACTTAACAGCTTTGGCAAGAAAGATCGCAAAATGGAGCAAAATTCCCTTAACAAATGTTTCACTTTAGCAACAAAAATTTGGGGCTCAATTGTGGTCATAAGTTGAGGACTACCTGCAGTCTGCATTGGCCATGCATGTCATTAGCTTAGGCATGATTTACTTGGTTAAACCCCTTTTCTTGGTTCATGCATCACAGTGAATTGAAATCCACATGGCTTGGGTATATGAAGAAAATTCCATTTAAGATGCAAAGCTAAGTGTGGCTTTAGTGATAACCTCTTCCTTTGAAACTAGATTTAGAGATTTGTTGACATAGGACCAAATGTATCTCCCAACAAACCTTTTTTACTCCCTGCCCAGTGCCTATCCAGAATTCATCCAAAATTGGTAGCACAATATAAAACTCGTACATACCATAGTATAAAACCTTGATTTTAAGGTTTTTTAAGGTTTTTAAGGGGAGGAAAATCTTAATCCAGATGAGAAAACTGAGCTGATGCAGCCCCTCTACTATACCACAGGGTTCATCAGCCCTTTAAATCTTACTTCCTAGAGTTGATGCTCATGGGGAGAGGGGGTGCTGTTAGCACTATCAATTGGAGATACTGTGTATTAATGGTATGTTTCCTAAACATTTCCTGAAGTAAGAAAAATAAATCAAAGAAGCTGTGAGAAAATGTTGAAGGTTTGCAGATTGAAGATGACATCACCCATACCACCTGCAACAATTTAGATACAACAGGTGGTGGCAAAGAGAAAACAATAACTCTAGCCTAGAGTTAGCTAGCCTGGCTGAGGAATTTTGGGAGTGGAAGTCCACAAGTCATAAAAGGGCCAAGTTTGAAGACCCCTGCTCTAGCCCTAGGCTACCTACAATGACTGTCTGGATATCTGCTGGCCCTCATTGGTAGCATTAACTACCTGTCCAGTTCTGAGAACCAATAGGATGATTGCAGTACAAAAGCTTGTTCTGGAAGAATCATTTTCCAAAAATTAGGTTATCACAGCTATAGGGCACATGAGAGCTACTCTAATGCTGAAATCATAACCATTTTTGTTTTGTTTTGTTTTTAAAAAAAGGTAAAGTAGTCTCTCTGGAAATAAATGCCTGTGTGTTGAATAGGATTTGCTTCAAGGCAAGTTGGAATAGGATTACTACCTCAGTCAAATTCATATCCCCATTTGTTGATTCTTTTCTACGGGAGGACTTACAGTGTAACTTAACAAGGACAAAAATGTGGATATGTTATTTGGTATTAAGAAACTTTTTAAGTACAAAAGACAGTTAGGATGCCTTTTCACTTTTAAATTGTATTGAGGGAAGAGAGGGAAGAACTGGATCTGACAAGTCCTTTTGCAATTTTTTTTTAACCTTGCTTGATTCAATGCTCTACATAACTAAATCTGTCAGGAAGAATTGTTACTGATTCCAGGGAGCATCCTTCTGGTTTCAAGAAATAGGACTATTTTGAATGAAACTCTATTTCCCCTTAAGGATCAGCTTTTCAGCTTTGTCTGTCCAGTCTTGATTCCTGGCAGTCCCAAATCATCAATGACAAGGAGCTTTAGCTAATAAAGTAGATGTGCTCCTGCAAGGAAGAAACCATTATTGCCTCTGTGGTTTATGAGTTAGTGATTTTAAAATAGGATTATTCTATTTGGACAGCCTCTAAAAATGGGTCTAGAAGCTGCACCTGGCTCAGAATAAGTCATCCTAAGAAATAAATGGTGCCTCTCAAATTACTGTTGAGTCCTCAGCATAGCATATAAAACTTTTCACATTTTAGACTCAAACTACCAAGGCATCAGTTGGGCATCTGGTCTCAGATATGGTTGACATTAACATTTAATTCTGCTTTTGCCATGGTTGATCCCAAATTGCCACAGGAGTTGAAACAAGTCCCCTCATTAGCACCAGTACTCTTAACACATTCCTGCTTAATTTTTTCATACTAATGTCTATGGAGATTCTCTGTCATCCAGATCATGGTGGTCCCAAAGATGTTTTTTTTTCAAAAGGCAACTGGACTTTCTTTGTTTTTTTCTCTTTAAGATGTTTCACTGCTCATCCAAGAAGCGTCTTCAGTTCTTGCTTATTGCTTGATTTACAATGCATGATATTTCTTGATTTTATTATTATATTCCATTTTTGTAAGCTGGGCACTTCTAAAACAGTGGGCTGCATATCATTTCTAAATACATAAATCCTATACATGTCATTATCCCAAGGTGTGTTTTCCAGAAGGAAATTAGACTTTTTTGGTTCTTTTTCTCTTTTGAAAAAGCAACTTGGGACAACTGTGACCTGGGTGATTGAGAATCTCCATAGGCACTCGTGTCATTTCTACAGGCTAAGTAAATCAGATTGATTCATAAAAGTCAGCTGATAAATATCTCTTCAATCTATTCTGAATGAAATAGTTTAAAAAAACCACTTAGCATTTACTTTGGGTCAACAATCTAGTTGTTATGACTCAGACAAAAGCTTTTGGAAATAAGTTACTGAATTGAATGCAACTCGCTGAAGATCCTAGGATTGTTCTTGTTGTTGTTAGTTGCGAAGTCATGTCTGACCCATCGTGACCCCATGGACAATGTTCCTCCAGGCCTTCCTGTCCTCTACCATCTTCTGGAGTCCCTTTAAGCTCACACCTACTGCTTCAATGACTCCATCCATCCACCTCATTCTCTGTCATCCCCTTCTTCTCTTGCCCTCAATCTTTCCCAGCATTAGGCTCTTCTCCAGTGAGTCCTTCCTTCTCAGGATTGTCCTAGCTGTAGGTAAATTTCAGCAAGAATTAATTGCTGACTTCTGTAGTTTGGGTTGACTAAAAAAACATTATGAATGGTCAAGATGGTGTCTGCACTAGATAATGACTTTTGAAATCTAATTCCTACAAATATTTTACCACTTCTCAGTTATTTGCAAATTGATTGCCTTATTCTACAACCATCACTATTGAATAACAAGATCGCTATATTGCATAGTCAACATCCCTATTCAAAGACTGACTTTTCTAATACGTATTTTCTGCTTTAATAATGTTGACTCTTTAAATGTGGTTTGTGGTATGTATATGAGTGGGTATATTAAAACAATGCAGGTGGTTTCAGTTCTTGCTAACTAGTTGATACTGATCAGATTTTATGAGCTGGCAATGCATCAATCACTTATTAAACTATATCCAAGGTAAATGTTAATGCATTTTTCTTCTTATTGAAGTGAAAAGAAATGCATCCTTGGATCTAGATGATTCAACTATACTTGCATGCTAGCAGTGGAGTAGATTTCAACAAGTTTTCATAGATGTTATTTCAAAACAATATTAGCAGTTTAGGCCCTGTGGGGTAAATGCTTCTTTGTACTCTACCAATGACTAGAATGGATGCAAAGGGAGTAGCCGTGATATTACACAAATGGAATTCTGCTCTAGCAACACACCTTGGCTTTGCTCTCCTTTTCTTGCAACTCCCTGTGCTTATCCTGGCCAGATCTACTCTATAAAGATTCTTAGTCCTTGGAAGCCAATTTAAGGAGTTGTGAGCAGGGGAAAAATGTTTGGATTCACTGGATAATTTCCAGAAGTATCCATTAGATGGATACTGTGCAGAATAGCTAACAATAGAATCCCCATAATGAGAGATAATCCCTAATAAAGGTTTGTGTGTATCTCACCTCTGCACCATGAGGTATCAGTTAGTGTTAGTTGCTTGTCATTGATAGCAAAGCAGTGATGAAGTCTGGTAAAGTCCTAAATTTCTCAGAACTGAATATATGATTGGGAGACAGCCTGTTGTGAATCGTGTCCCTATCACGTCCCTATAGTGATTAAATGATAGGCCTTCTTAGTAGTGGCCACATGCTGGGGATATGCTGCTCTCATATAGTATATAGCTTAAAGCAGTTTTGTGAATGTATTGGTCACTTATGATACATATTTGTTCATTAGATGTAATTCATTGCATTGAGTTTATTTTTCTATCCTATTGAATCCCACCCAGAGTCATAACTGTTTATTTTAATCCTTTCTTAGACCTCTTTGGAAATAAAGATCTTTTCTGCTTGCATCTCTGCTTGGAAAAGAATCTACATCTTCATAGCTATTGTGTCTCTTGCATTCAATTGGGAAAAAGATGGGTGGTGACTTCCTATTGTCTCTTAACCTGCAGACTGCAAACTGCATAGACATAGTTGACAGAAGGCCAGAATTACTCTCCATTGGAAATGGCTTGTGAATATAGCAAATAATGTGGTAACTGAGATCGGTATTGAGTATAGGATCTCATTAGAGATCTGAATACCTTACTATTATCATATTAGAGACATAAATATCAGTGGTCAGTTACACAGAAACTCTAATACAACTTCATTTAATTTTCAGTTATGGAAGAGTCTGTTATCCTGTCCAGTAAAAAAGGTAACTGGAAAGCCTGAAGTTCTGATGCCTCAGGAAAATTAATATTATTATAAATACTTTCATGTATCACATTAATGTTCAGACAAAAGGCATAGCATGGATTAAAAGGAAAAGGAACAAACTTCCAACAATGCCAACATGGTTAAGTAGTAGAGTTGGGAGAACTGGGCCCAATTCCAAATATTTAAACTGATTTAGAAAATCAATTAAAATTCATATGATTTCAGTTTGATGAACTGATCTGATACTCCCAATTGGTCTGAGTCAAAGTGAAACTTAGAAAGTTTATTTTTTTTATTTTTTTTATTTTAATCCCATTTATATCCCGCCCTTCTCCGAAGACTCAGGGTGGCTTACAATCTAAGCACAAATCAATGTGCTTAGCAATAGCCTTCATTCTATGTATATGCCTGCTTATTAGGGCTTTCGCCCCCCCCCCCAGCGGCATTATTACAAAGTCAGCTTATTGCCCCCAACAATCTGGGTCCTCAGTTTGCCCAGACTTATTAAATAGAATTAAAGGGACAAATACAGAAAACACACACATGCAAATTACAAAAAAAAAACCAAAAGTGCTAAAGGTATTAGGTCAATATTTATTAAAGAACATTCAGAAAAGGCAATAAAATACTAAAGCAAAAATGGCATTTAAGGATGCTAAAGGCACTGTTAAATTAATTTTCAACATTAGCCATAAATGAACACTGAAAGAACCATATCAAATATTTCTTCCACAAAGTGTATCTAATCAACTAATCAAATCAAGTCCAATTCACTCAACAAGGGATGACATTTAAGAGCTAATTGACATATTACAGATTAATAAATCACCAGGGTTTGGCATTCAGCCAGAAGCCCTTAATAATATGATATCAATGTTAAAAATCAGCCTCCTTACAAGAGGGTTGTAAGGTAGTACAAGGAATATCAATTTATTAAAGAGTTAAAGTTTTCTAGATTTTGCTGTATTCACAGTCCAGCCAACGGTAGTATGTGCTCATTTGTTCAAACTCTGGGCTTCCCTACAGAGATCCAAGAGAAGGGTTTTCAAACTTTTTTAAGGCTATGGAACCTGATTATAGATAAAGAAATTCCTGAAACTCCTGAGGTAAAGCTCTAGAGATTAAAAAAACCAAATTTGTCAGCATTCAATTGAACTTTTTTTTCTCTTGATCTATTCCACAACCCCATCAAGTTCTCAAGAATCCTAGAGTTCCATGCAACCCAGTTTAAAAAGCCTTAGTTAAAGGGCCTCCCTTATATTCCAACAGAAAAGTTCCTGGTTCTTGGAACTGCTAATTTTAATTCTGTGCTTACCCATTATTTTTAAAGCAAACAGACATAAAGCAAAGATATCTGGCAGCATGGAGCACAAATTGTTCCCACAAGGTTGAAAGACGGTTGTAGCACATGGGAGGTGGACCCAAATCTGAGCAAAATAACACAGTTTGCACATTTGCCAACACCATTGCATACAACGCCAAAAGGTATAGATCCATCTCTCTAATATTGTTCACTGTGTCAGGAATAACTATAGTTGAGCTTGTTTCTTTTCTCCAATGAGGTTGTATAGTAGTTTTACTTCTCTCCAGCATTTTCATACCTAAACAAGATGGACCATCACAAAGTCCAAGGATATTGGATCTTCTGGCCTTTCACCATAATGCAAGAGAAAGAAAAGGGTCTGACCAGGGCTGGGTCCTGTTCATAAACTTCCATTGCCACGTTTCAAGTGAAACTTTTTTTTTATGTAAAAGGGCCCAGATCAATTACTGTAAAATAAGTTATTTATTGTATCACTAATAACTTACTCATGAACCTGCAACTAGCAGCATTTTGTCTTTTGATTCCTCTATATTCCTCTCATTTTTTTATTGTTTCCTATTTAAATTGTTCATTTCCCTTTTTGTATTCAAGGGGCCAAGCCAGGAACAGCAGAAATCCACATATGCCTCAGTTAATACTTAATTAAACACAGAGACTAATTTTGATTTTAATCATACTTAACCCCTAGTACTTATGAAACCAATTGCCAGTCATGTCAAAATAAAAGGTTTTTTTTTATACAACTTGTTTAATTTATGGAATTTACAGCCAGTGGAGAGTAAGCCTCCATGAGTCTACAAAGCTTCTTAAAAGATTTACACTGCAATCCTATATGTGAATATTTAAGCTCCACTGAATGTAAATGAACTTATTTATGAGTAAACCTGAAAAAAGATCGTACTTGTGAATGTTGTTAATGGTAGATAGGCTTGATAAGAGACATGACAGATTAGGGTGGTCTATAAATCACATAAATAAGTATATAAAGTAAGTGGACCTTTCATTCAACAACTCTTTGATGCTGGGGTTAATCAACTAGGTTTCCTTCATATCCTGCTTATAGATACCACAGATTGATTTGCCTTGGAACAAATGGTAAAAACAGGATGCTGGTATAGCAAGAGGCAAGAGGAATGTAAAGGAGTTCAGAAATGGCCTTCAAGAATGTATACTAACTTGGAATGTCTGGCTTCCATCAAGATTGCCAAATTAAATAGTGTGACTTTAAAGCAGATGTTTGAGTGTTGCTTTCCTCACTGTTTGTAACTCCCCCCTCCCATAAAAAGATGTTTAACAGAGAATGCTTCTCTAGTAAAAGCTTGATACTTTGGAGTTAGAAACCAAAGCAGACCAATAGGAAATAGTAAGAAGGGATTCACATTTCTTTGCAGAATATTTAAGCAGAAAAGACACTTTTTAGGCAGGCATAAATTGTACTGTGGTCATGCTAGCTGGGCCTGATGGAAGGTATGTTCCAACATATATAGGAAGTAGGTTGGGGAGGGACAAAAGTTTATCTTATTGTATTTACTTACTTAAAACCTTGATGCTTCAGATGAAAAGTGGCTTAGGGATCAATAAAAAGCCACATTCTCTGCCTTCAGGCGCACAATCTGAAAAAAAGCATTACACACAAAAGAAAAAAAATAGGATATGTGGAAAGAAAAAGAAGACAAGAATAACAAGATAGCCATCAGGACCATATAGTGCTATATCTCACAGCAAGGGAATACAGTATTGTGAAAATAAAGTTGGATTTTGTTGGATTTTGTTCACACCTTGATGGTATGGAAAGAGAGACCATGGAGAAGAAGATCCCCAAAACTGACGTTGATCAATCAGTAAGTCTTCCAATGTTTTCTCTCTGCTGTGGTTACATCCTAATGCAAGCATCTGGATTGCCAGTGAGAAGTGAAACCCAACCAAGATGGTTTCCCAGTAGGTTCCAACTGTGACTTTGTTTTCCTTCTGCTGCTGTAAAAAAAAAAGTAGGTGGGTAAAAGGCATGGGGAGAAGCAAGTCTGATGATCTGGTTTCTTAGCAGAGTTGCCCACAGCCCTGTCTTCTCCCTTTAGATCTCTGAATAAAGGGGTGATTTGCTTTGGCATCCTCACTTAATTCATGTGAAAACTTTCCCCGAAATGCTTTAAAGTGGACTTTAAAAAATGCTTCTGAATAGCTCATCATTTGGCCATCCAGATAGTTAGGATAAATGTAATTATATTATTTTAGGTGATTGTCCCACAATTTCCAAAGGGATTAAGAACATAGTCAAATGTTGCCAAGAATTGTAGGGTTCACAGTACAATCGTTTGTGTCTAATAGTTCCATAAGTTATCCCAATTTAGTAACAAGTGGATTGTTTATTGTTTTGAAAATCTATTTGCAGATAAGGCCAATTCTGATAGCAGCTCTTCTACTGATTGGATAATGATGAATATGGTTGAATTTCGAAACCTATTTGAAAGGTCACCTTCTTTCACTCTCTGGCAAACACAAACCAGCCTTCATCCATAAGTATTATTAATACAATATCCCTTATCAAACAGCATGGAGATGATCAAAGTTACAGTAGTTCAATTAACATTTGAATGTAACATCAGATCCAACATGTGAGAGCTTTACAGAGGGATGTCCAAATTCAAAATAGAAATGAATATCTTCATTATCAGAGTTATGAAGCAATGAAACAGCCTGCCTCCTGAGGTTTATGTGCATGCTTCATCACTAAGGTTTTCAAACCAACATCGGGCAGCCATTTTGTCTTGAATGGTATGAAGATTTCTGTCCTGCCAGTGGCTTGATTAGAAGACTTGCAACGTTCTGGAAATCTTATGATTTTATGATATTTACAGAATACAAGTTGATAAAGGCTGGTTGAAAATGTTTTAGATTATTATCTTATATATTATCAGTGCTCAGAAGCCCAATAGTGAGTATTAGGAGATTATTAGGATGTGATATTTTAACAGCTCTTTCATGCAGCTGTAATGCAATTCACAGATCTATTCTGGAGGGACAAAACAGAGTTTGTGGTGCTGGAAACCTTAGGGAAGATAATCATTAAGATAATCCCTTTCTATTTTGCTATTTTTTTCCATCACTTGTATTGCTGTCATTGAGTAAACCTTATAACTACCAATCCAAAAGTTTGTATACAACTGTACAGGAAAGAAAAGGAAGGAAAACATATTTAGACCAATTTCTAGTTATTGTTAGAAATTAGTCTAAATATGTTTTCCTTGCAAGACAGATCTATAAAAACTTTTGAAATTTCTGGAACCTTGCAGGTCTTCAAATCAAACAAGGTTTTGGAGTCTTTCTTTAAGAATACAATTCCGGCAATCACCATCCATTAGTACGGTCAGATTAGCCTTATTCTAACTTGTAAAAAATAACCTACAGAATGAACATGTGCAAAGGACATTCATGTTAATATAACAATGACTGGATCTTTCTTCACCTTCTATTCAGTGACTGGCCCTGTTGAGCACATGTGATGCTTACAGAAATGACATGCTTCTGCCATTTCAATCCTAAACCCCCTCCTCTTAGAGTCCTCATAGTTTTAGAAGGCTACAAAAGACCGGTGAAGTTTCTCTAGTCTAAACAACCACAGGAGGATACTGAAAATGGAATTGAGGAAATAAGCAGCCAGCTCATACATGTAAGCCAGTCTGCACAGCAGTGAATCCCCTGTAAAGAATTTAGATTTATATGTGCGTTGCTCCACTGCTTCACTGCACCCTGGGGAACAGTAGTCTTCCAAAGCTGCCATCAGGACTGATAACAATGAGGCAATGCTTTTTCTACCCTCACAATACTGCTTTCTGCATTGATTGATGTAAAATTGAAGCTGCTGCGGTTAATGGATCAATTCCTGTGCCAGGAGGGTTTAATTCACAGAGCTGAAAGCTCTGGAATTTTCTTTTCAAGTGCCATATCTGCCTGCAATTTGTATTACTCTATAATGTTGAAAGATTTATAGGTAAGCTATAAAGCAATGGTGTCTTCATTTTTTTCATGGAAATCCAAGAAAGATCTTCAGATCTTTGTATCTTGATTTTTTTCATCTAAATCCCAGAAAGAACTTTGAACCCTAAATCAGTGTCCAAAATTGAAAATTGACTGGATGGGTGTGAACAAATTGAATCTTAATACCGATTTAAAAAATATGTGTTCTGGTTAAAGATAGTTTGTGAAATAGGGAGTCTACTAATTTTAGATGAGATTATGTTCTCCATACTGAAGATTTCATGTTTACAACCTTGGATTGAATACCTGGGTTTTGGCACCAGCCAGCCATGTGAATTCATAGTAAGGTGCTAGTTCCTACAATGTCAAATGTAGCCATAGTGATAGATATGCTAGCTAAATCTTTTCGGATTACTGTAATATGTACTTTGTGGGATTAATTTTGAAAAGAGTTCCAAAAATGTGAAAAAGCCCCACACCTTCAGCTAGATTATTAACCCATTAACCTATATTATTAAGAAATATGTGACATCTTTGTTAAAACATCTTTATTATAGAATGCATATGTCAAATGAACATGAACTATTCCTGGACAAATTCAGAACACCAATTATGATCTCTAACGCCCTATGTGATGACTTTTTTGAAAGATCACAATCTTCCATGCAAATGTTAAGATCCTTGGTTAAAATTACACTAAAGCTGTAGAGTTAACATACAGTTGGTCCTCAACTTATGACCACAATTGAGTCCAAAATTTCTGTTGCTAAGTGCGTTGAGTTCTGCCACATTTTATGACCTTTCTTGCCACAGTTGTTAAGTGAATCACTGCAGTTGTTAAGCTAGTAACATGGTTGTTAACTGAATCTGGCTTCCCCATTGACTTTGCTTGTCATAAGGTCGTAAAAGATGATCACATGACCCCGGGACACTGCATCATAATGAATACATGCCAATTTTCAATCATATGAATTTTGATCATGTGACCATGCAGATGCTGCAGTGGTTGTAATGTGAAGCACAGTCATAAGTCACTTTTTTCAATGCCATTGTAATGTCAAATGGTTGCTAAATGAACTGTTGTAAGTCGAGGACTACCTGTATATCTTTGCAATAAAATAAGCATCATGGTTTATGGAGCATCTAAGAACAAAAGAAACTACATGTGTACTTTAACAATTCTAATATAAAACAATAATGGTAATGGTAATGGTTCCCCCGCACATGCGTGCTAGTCGTTTCCGACTCTAGGGGCCGGTGCTCATCTCCGTTTCAAAGCCGAAGAGCCAACGCTTGTCCGAGGACGTCTCCGTGGTCATGTGGCCGGCATGACTAGACGCCAAAGGCGCACGGAACGCTGTTACCTTCCCACCATAGTGGTCCCTATTTTTCTACTAGCATTTTTTACGTGCTTTCGAACTGCTAGGTTGGCAGAAGCTGGGACGAGTAACAGGCGCTCACTCTGTTACGCGGCACTCGGGATTCGACCCGCCAAACTGCCGACCTTCTGATCGACAAACTCAGCGTCCTAACCCACTGAGCCACCACGTCCCTATAAAACAATACAGATGTCAATTAATGGTCAAACCTGTAGAGAGGTTAATAAGATTTTATAATGGTTATATCAGCTTTTCTGTGTCATGTATTGCATACCACCACAACTGTGCAGATGTGGGATGATGGGAGTCGCAGACGAACATACATCTATAGAAGGAAAAAATATTTTGTCTGATGTTCTCAGTGTGTTTCATAATCATTCTGCCTAATATCTTTTTCTTCCCCTTTCTGTAAGCTGAAACAGTTAGAGCTGCCACACCATTATGCCTGAAGCGAAATCCAAGGAGATTTCTGTTCTTAGTAAACCTTTCCCACATTGTGAGTTTCACCAAAACAGCAACAAAAGTAACTGTCCAGAAATCCCTTATTCGAGTTTGGTGTCTTGTTGACAGAAATATATACTTCCAGGAACCAACAGACTCACCCTTCTAGACAGCACTGAAATTTCTATTAACAAATAAGCAAATTTAAGCTAACAAACAGATGAATTTTCCACTTGATTTTTATTTTTTTTTAAAAAGGAGGAGGGGGAGATGTTTTCCTCCCTTACATCCGGCCATGCACAAAATCTTTCCAGAGGTTATTGGCATAAGGTTTAAAAGTAGTGTCCTGCAATTAGCCAGAACTTTTCACTTATGAAATTATATGTCATCTAGAGGCTTGTCCATAAAATGAGCAATAAATACTACCTTTAACCAGCATTTAATAATTATAATGCATCTAATCTTGCCATAATAGACTTGAATCCAAGAACCGTGAAGGGCATTAGACAATGTACCGGTAATTCATGCAGCGGTTAGTGGAGACACAAAAAAACTTCCCTGACCTCAAAAGAGAGGAGGCTATTAAGGGCAAAGAATTTCATTCTGGAAGTATCCAGGAAGGCTGAAAGAATGTCTGTGTTATTACAAGTATTCTTATTTCTCTGCTTGCAAAAAAAAAGAGGGAAGAAAAGAAAGTTGATTTATGAAATATCCAAATAATTATTTTCTGGCACAACGGCAGGTAGTTCTCCAGCTCATTTAGTGACTGTTCAAAGTTACAAGGGCACTAAAAGGGGGGGGGGGCTTTTGGTGGTTTTTCACACTTAGGACCATTGCTTTCCCCCCACCCCCGTGGTCACATGATTCCCTTGACTTACAAGGTATCAGTATTAGCCAGATACCATCCCCATTATATGTTGCACACAATACAATTCCTTATAATGGGACCCCGTATAATTTACATATAGAAATTAAACCCCTCCTGTTGGATTCAAAAAGATCTACTGATGTGTTTATGAGGAACAGTTGATACTCTTTCTTCAGAAGGAAAAAAAATGCACCTTAAGCTGCATCGTGAGAAGAATACATCATTTTTGTATCAGAAGAATACATCATTTTTGAAGAAACTGCCCTGAAGACTCAGAGGTTGCTTAGGGACTTTTGGTCCCTCAAAGGAGCACCTGATCTGATTCTGAAAGAGGTTGAACAATCTCCTAGGGAGATAAGTGGGAATGGATAACATCCAGTGAATGGTCAATGAATGGTCATTCTGTGGAGAACTTCTAACAAATCTTCCACAAGGCTCTGACAATCCAGTTTTGAAAGTTTTCCTTTTCACTAATGTATTTAATAGAAAAAAGTCACAAATTTATCCTGGTTTATCCTGTATTTCTCCTGAAGCCTGTATGTTGAACCTTAATTGGGGATCTTATTTCTAAGCTTACACTGACCTTGAGCTAGAGTCTTGCTCAGATGATCCTACCTTTGATTCCATTCACAACTGAACAGCCAGTTCAGATTAATATTGATGTGACTTGGCTCAAAAGAGGGCATGAGACCCCATTCAGAGATTGCACACTGTTCTGTCTATGTGAAAAGGGATTTCAATCTGTGTAGGACTTCTAATGTATGTATTGTGTTAGGAACAGGGTCTCCACAGCTGACCTTGGAACTGGTATATATTAATTTACAGACTTAACTTAATGAAGCCCATTCCTGCCTCTATTCATAGATAATTCCTCCATAATTGAGTCTTTGAAATCTAATTCACTAGACTGGTGAGATTAACTAGGCAAGCTCCTTTTATGAGAGTACTTCTTAAAATAGAACAAAAGAAATGCAAGATTAACTTTGTTAGGCAAAGTGAGTCTTGAGGTTAAGATGGGGTAAAATGTGGGAATTGAAGAGGATTTACAGTGCTTTTCAAAATGATACTTTATTACCCAATGGGCATTTTTGTAAGGAGACTATATCCAAGCAGATTCAAATTTGAATGGGTCCATTTACTACTGTATGAGAACCATGGAATTCAGAGTATTCTATTATGAGCATGTAGGAGACCGTTCTTTAAGCCTTTATCTTAAATTGTGAATTCATCTTTATTGCTCTGGCAGCAGCTATTTAATAGATACAGAATCTTTTTTCCAAGTAGCTAAATAGATAGAACAAGAGAAGGACAGGCTAGTCCATGTTCTGTTTGCTACTGTGAGCAGTTTCCAGAATCCAATAAACACAATTCTTTCTACTATTCAAAGTACAGTAAAAAGACACTATGATTTCACTCTATTTTTCCAACTGGAATTGGCCCCTATGTTTTTCTCATTATTTAGCAAATAAATGGACTGAAATTGGGGGGAGGGGCACGGTGACTCAACAGTTAAGACACTAAGATTGTCAATTGGAAAGCCAACAGCCCGAGTGCCACATGATGGGTGATTTCCCGTTTTCACTCTAGCTCCTATCAACCTAGCAGTTTGAAAGTATGCAAATGCAAGTAAATAAATAGGTACCACTTTGGTGGGATGGTAACATGACTTTGGAAGCATCTTCAGACAGCCCTGGCTCAACAGCTTCAAAATGGAGCTGAGCACCAACCCCTACAGTTGGCAATGGGTAGTGGAGTAAAATCCGCAGGGACTCCTATGGACAAAAACACTGATGGATGACTACTCCAGGCGAAGGAGAAATTCCCCAACAGTTTCTTAAGAGCACTATTTCCTTTTAGTAATAACAGTAACACCTCTATTTAAAAAGTCTAATGCACGGGTGTCAAACCCGTGACATCACGTGATGTGTCATGACATATCGTGACTTTTTCCCATTGCTGGCAAAGGGGTGGGGGGTGGTTTTGGCGTGACACATCCGGCCCTCAGGTCAGCAGTTTGACACAGTGGTGGAATTCAAATATGTGAACAACCAGTTCTCTGTGTGGATGCTGCTTCCAGAAGTCCATTCAGGGCCTGGGCAACCAAAAAGTAGCTACCAGTTCTGCCGAAGTGGTGCGAACTGGCTGAATTCCACCACTGGTTTGACACCCGTGGTCTAGTGGGAGAAGTTCCTTTAGGAATTAAAGCAGTGTTTCTCAACTTCCTCATCTTTAAGATATGTGGACTGCAACTCCCAGAATTCCCCAGGCAGCATGTTGACTGGGGACATCTAGGAGTTGAAGTCCACATGTCTTAAAGAGGCGGGGGTTGAAAAATCAAGGAGGCTAAAAGCCTCCAGTGAAATTATTGCACACTGTAAGACAAGGCATTCACATATGCAGACATGTATGTTACCCTGTAATTAAATGAAAGCAAGAACACAGTAGTTTTTCAAAGCAAATCCTGTTTCTAGAAATTAAATGAGAACTGATAGGAAAAAGATTCAAAAGAAGTTCTCCACACAATAATAATCTCAGGTTTTTTTTCTTCTTTTCTTTTCTTTTCTTTTCTTTTCTTTTCTTTTCTTTTCTTTTCTTTTCTTTTCTTTTCTTTTCTTTTCTTTTCTTTCTTTCTTTCTTGCTTGCTTGCTTGCTTGCTTGCTTGCTTGCTTTCTGGTTGTGGAATAGCGCAAAAACTATCTGTGATGTCTGAAGACTTTGTGAGTACAGATGTGTACCAATGCTACTGTCCTGTTGCTGACCAGAACATGTAACAGGCTGCATTTTAGCAATGCAGTCTGGGGAAAATGGAGGAATTCTAATCAGTTTATGGTCTTATTCTATAACTCTGGAATGAAGGTAGACATGGCCCCTAATATACATGCATCCTCAGGGAGGGCAAGGAGCAGGACGTGAAAAAATGTAAATGAAACGAATGCCACCTGTTGTTTATGTGTGTATATCTTTGCAACCCAAGTGTGAAAGTGAGAAACAGGATTTAGAAACAGAAAACTCTGCCTTGATATCAAGCCAGCAAATAACATTTCCTATGAGTCAGGATTTATTTCACATTAATTGGGATATAGTAAATTATATGAGCTCTGGATACCCAATAAATGACTAAGTGATTAGTCTATTTTCTGCTACACCTCCCCATTTAATATGCTCAATTTTAATTAGTGGGATGCTTTCAGTGCTCTGTTTTAAAACATTAGGAAACATAAATAAAACAAAACCTTTTACAACACCTCATTTGTGTCCTTCCCTGGATTCAATCGATCACTCCAAATTGTTGCCATCTATTTATCTCTTTTTTTTTCAGCCATGTGACATTTCTTGTAAGCAGGTTACAGTATTAAGAACTGGTCTCCGAGAAGAACATTGGGAGTCGTACATTTAAAAGTATTAGGCAAGATCAGAAAGTTCATCTTTTCTTCAATTCATCATGAACGAAAGTTTATTTCATTTCATTTTCATTTGATTACAATTAAATATAGTTTTTCAAACAATTTGGAGAGCATTATCAATATACCCTGCAGCTTGGGCAACTGTTCCCTTGGCAGAGCTTTAGGCAAGCCCGATCTATCTGGTCCATCTGAAAGAGCTGGAAGGGACCTTGGAGGTCTACTAGTCCAGCCCCCTGTTCAAGCAGCAGAACCTATACCATTTCAGACAGGTGACTGTCTAGTCCCTTCTTAAAAGCCTCCAGTTAGTTAGTGGAACCATTCTCCAATCGTATACAACATTCAAGATTCCCCCCCCCTTTGTTTTATTATAATTTGATTACAAGGTTTGGAGATATTCAACAGCTGTTCTCAAGACTTTGAGACCCCGCAGAATTTGGCATGGTCTCCTTTCATGGAAAGCTCCCTTTTGCAGTAGATAAAGAAGCAGACCCTGAAAATCAGCAGCATGAATAGTTAATTTTTGACCCAAGTCTGTGAGTGAAGAATCATCTTTGGTGATGGTGATGGTGACTCAGTCAAGCCTGACTCTTGAAGATTCTATGGGCCAGGTCTCCCCACATCTTCTGATCTTGAACTATTTATTTGAGTTGTTCTATGGCACCAGCTTTGATGGAGTCCAACTACTGTGCCTGGTTTCCTTTTACAAGGCATTCTTGTGTAGCCCCAAATCTTTCCCATGAAGCCAACAAATGCCAATGGGCATCAAAGAAATGTTGTTCAGAAAGAAGTACTGCACAAGCACAAAAGTGTGAGTGCATGATAATTTGAAGACGGTTTTGTGGGTTGTTTTTGGGATGTTTGTAAGTATACTGTTCTGTAGAAAATTGACCTTGTCTCTCTGAAAATAGACTTAAGGGACTTGAGGGACCACAAGGGCAATAAGAATTGTGACCATGGGGAATGATGAGTGAAGGAGAAAAAGCTTGAAGCTGGGAACAATGAGATGGTTCTAGCTTCAATCCTAAGAGAGAACCAAAGTGAAGGCATTGAAGGAAAACTTTTGTTTTTCTCTCTGTCGCTTTTACACATGATTCCACCTAAGGCTACAAGTAAAAGTATTCCATGAGTGTGAGGTTAGCTGAAAGAGGCCCATTGGAGGAGGTTTTCATCAGACAAAGACTGCCAGATCAAACTTACAAACTGCAATCAACTTGATCATTTGAGAATCTAGAAGATCAGTGAGATGTTCAAGTGGCCCACTAAATATTATCTTTGTCTCCTTGAGCCTTTTTTTTCTCTATTACATAACTTCTCCCCAATCTGTATTGAGAATGTAAATATATTTTCTCATCTCTTCTCCACCCCATTTACTTCTTGCATAAAACCATTCTGAATCTTATATATGGACTTTATATATATTTATATATTTTATATATTATTATTATTATTTATTATTATTTATTAAATTTTTATACCGCCCTTCTCCCGAAGGACTCAGGGCGGTGTACAGGGCAATAAATATCGAAATATAAATACAAAAGTTAAAAAAGATTAAATAATTATGCCCAATATAATACAATAATTAAAACTATGTTAAAACCAAATCCAGATAGATAGACAGATAGATAGATAGATAGATAGATAGATAGATAGATAGATAGATAGATAATAGATAGATAGATAGATAATAGATAGATAGACAGATAGATAGATAGATAGATAGATAGATAGATAGATAGATAGATAGATAGATAGATAGAGATGGATAGATTCCATATATAAGATCCAGAATATACATTATATATAGTTTTATCTATCTATCTATCTATCTATCTATCTATCTATCTATCTATCTATCTATCTATCTATCATCTATCTATCTATCTATCTACCTATCTATTCATCTATCTATTCATCTATATACATATAGATAGAATAATACATTATATAAATTCTTCTACAAGAAAGGTGCTGTATCTGGGACAGTATTTTAAAGTCCTGTCAGGGAATTAATTGAATGCAGATATTGGGGCAACTTGATCCTATTTTGTTGGATGCCTACAAAATAGGATCAAGTTGCCCCAATATCTTCATTCAATTAATTCCCTGATAGGACTGATCCCTACAAAGAAGCAGTGGGGGGGGGGAGAGAGTGGGATTTAAGCAATAGTACGTATACATAGACTATGGAGCTCCTGTTACACTAAGTGTGCATTTTTCAACTTTGAAATTATTATCTAAAAGTACCCATAAGGTACCTCGAATGGTTCCTTTGCGCCTTCCCTCCTCACTAGTCGAGGAGCCTGAATGTCTGCTTCCCCACCCATGAGGCCTCTGTGACAGGATATCCCTTCCGCCGCACCAGGTACTGCAACTGGCCCTGTTCCTTTTATTGATATAGCATGCTTCCTTTAGACCTGCAAATTAAAAAGAAGAAAATTAGAATAAAGAAATATCTATTTAGAATGAATTTAAATTTCTGCTGGTTTTGCAACAAGTCAGGCATAATTCTGCCATTTTATACTTGTCTATTCAAAAGGAAGTTCTTCTGAATTCCGATGCAACATAGCAATAGGGCTTTTATGCATACTCCAAATGGTATGCATAGATTTAGCTTTTATAGCCTTATGGCATAAACCTATGCATCTTCATTCAGAACTAAATTCCACTTACCACCAAATCAGTGTGCATAGGATTGCACTGCCTATTTTGAGGAAGAACGTATTCATTGAGAAAATAACCTTTAAAAAGTAGAAGCTACACAAAAGGCCTGAAATACTAGACCTATAAAAACTTGGCAGAATCAAATGAAAGCATGCATTAGATGCTTCTTAGTTCTGCTTATAAAAGCAGCAGAGATGTGAAATCTATTTTACAAAATTGTCTTTTTCCCACTCCTTTGTAGGAAAATTTCAAAACGGAGTTGTAGCCATATAATTTGGGAAATTCATGATAGCATAAAGATATAAAATATAAGTGGCATGCATTTTATGCTTCCTAGGAGGAAAATAAAGGCATCTCTTATTGGTAACTGGAGTTAATAGGAATTGATTAATTACTTTCCATCCCAATAGACAAAAATATATTAAGAGGTTTTTGACAATTCCATTGTCAAAAGAATTACTTCTACAATTCTGCTAGCCAGAGTGAATTTAACTGCATGTGATTCTCCATGCTCCCACCTACCCAATCTTATCAGAGTGGGTCAAAAAACAGAAAATTCAGTTTTTTGATGAATCATGAATGCACAAGTTACAAAGGCCTTGTTTAATTCAAATTTATGAATGCCGCCTGCATATTTCCTAAGGAGGAAACCTGAAACTTGAAACTTCCAAATTCTTTGTCTGTTAGAAGATTATTGCTCTTCAAGGCTTCTCTGCTGCATTGCCTGGAGAAGCGAAAGGGAGTGCACAGCGTGGCTTGAACTGCACGCAGTAAGCGTTCTCTGTTGCCCACGGTTATGCAAGCACGTTCTGCAGCTAATTAAAATATCGTAGTCCATAGGAATCCATTTAATGAAATTTGAAGCAACTTTTAGGAACACAAACATTAATAAAATATGAGCTGGTTTATAGCAGAAGTATATCTTTTGCAAATAATTGTTTTGTTTTTCCAGAAAGGATGAGAGATAGGGAAGGGGAGAGGGAAATTGCCTTGATTGTATGTCTGCACTATGGGGCTGGGAAGAGAACTGAGGTTGTGTTGAAAGAAAAATCTTCAGGTCCAGTTCAAGCCAGAAATAAAATAAAATGGAGGGTGCAGTGCATGCCTCCCAGCATACACAAAGGGACAGCACAGCAGGAGGCTGATGGTGCAGATCAGCAGAGGGGTTGGCGATAACTGCTCACTCAGGATAACCGTAATGAGTTAAGCTGTTGACAGCCCCAGGCATGGTCAGCCTGGTGGGAAGCCAGGATCTACACCCATTGTCACCTGCACTGGCAGGAAGCCCAGGTTTGAACTGATTGGATGCCATCCACCTGGGCAGGTACAAATAGACGCCAGGCTTCCCTGTTTCCCCAGTTCGTTCTGTTCAGAATAAACTCATCTTTACCCCAGCTCTGTGTCCGTCTCTATGTGAAGCACGCGACTTTACAGAGGCTGCTTGGGAAAGAAGGTTCTTGTTTATTTAGTTGCCAGAAACTTCAGTGACGCAGCATGTTTCTTGGGTGGCTGACAAAATGGAGCTGGGAGTGGGTGGGTTTTTATACCTTCTTGGGGTTTTGTGTTTGGAGTTGTTCCTGTTCTTGGGCATTGTACTTTGACCTGAGCCTGAGTGTGTCCTTTTGTCCTAAAGGTCATGTTTCTGTCCTTGGAGTCTTTGTTTTTCTGATCCCAAAAGCTCAAACCTTCTCTGGGGCTGTGGCTAAAGGCATTTTGCTTATGAATAGATGGCCCAGTCTTTCTGAATGGGATTATCAAATCTGCATTTCTATAAAGCTGGCCTGCTTAGTTTCTGCCTGGGAAAATTTGGGCTTTTTCTGCCTCCCCTAAAAATTTTTCTATTATTCCTTTGGGTAAATATAATATTCTGCCTTTTTTAATATTCCCCAAAATATTTCCTTTTCAAGGGGTAGGGGTTGGGTGCTGACTTCCAACAGTTGCTTCTCATACTTATTAAGGTGTATCCCTCCAAAACCTGAGTATGCCAGCCTCTAAACTGCTTTGCCCTAGTGCTGAGCTTGGTTGTGCCTCAGGGGCCTGATTGCCCAATTATCATCAGTATCCATGAAGCAGTGGAGAACATGACATGGCAAGACTTGTGCTAGGAGAAGAGGAAAATACTACTTTAAACTAGTGAAAGGCAAGTGTAAGTGGTGGATGAGAGAGAGACCATATCCTAAGTGTGCTACTTTTAACAAGCCATCATTTTGCCACGGTTAGGAGAAGATGAGGATGATGCCTTAGTTCAGTGTTTTTCAAACTTGGTAACTTTGCGACCTCTGTAAATCAATTTCCAGAATTCCCCAGCCATGCTGTTGAAGTTCACAGATCCTAAATTTACTTTATTCTCACCTCCTCCTAGCCATGGCACAATAATGGCTTTCTAATCTGTTTTAAAGGCTGCATGCTTGGAATATTGTCTTTGTCCCATGTGGAAGTTCACAGATCCTAACATTACCAAGTTTCAAAACTATTGCCTTAGATGAACACTAATTTTTGTATAAATAATTGCAGCCTCAATGGTTGTACCATAATAAGGTCCCATGTAAAAATGTTCTATAATTACAGCAGAATGAATGCAGGTTTATGCATGAGGATTGCACATCATATTTATGACAGTAAAATATTCAAAAAAAACCTCACCAAAAAATATGCAGGTTTCCATCAATTGGTTAAAGTATTTGAGTGTGATGTAATTCTGCTCCTTTTTAACACCTACATGACATACCTGGGTAAGATCATCCAACAGCATGGGATGAGATATCATCATTATGCTGGTGATGCACAGCTTTATTTCTCCATCCTTGTGATTGAAGCAATGCTGTGACTGACCTTCCTCAGTGCTGGAGGCTGTACCGGACTGGAAGGGGGACAGCTGAACCCTGACAAGATAAAGTGGCTATGAATGCAAGGAACCTCAGGATCTGGTTGTTTATTATCTTGAGTTCTGGATGGGATTGCACTACCCCAGACAGGTGCCCCAATATGCAGTCTGGGGGTTCTTCTGGACTTACAACTCCTGCTTGAAGAGCAGGTGGTAGTTGTGGTTGGGAGGGCATTTGTGCAAAAAAGAGCCTTGGTGGAGCAGTGGGCTAATGCCTCCTTAAGTAACAGCAGCTGCCTGCAATTATTTATTTATTTATTTATTTATTTATTTATTTATTTATTTATTTATTTATTTATTTATTTATTTATGGGACTTATATGCCGCCCTATCAATTAGTGCAGGTTCACATCCCACCAGGCTCAAGGTTGACTCAGCCTTCCATCCTTCCGAGGTAGGTAAAATGAGGACCCAGATTGTTGGGGGCAATTAAGCTGACTTTGTAATAATGCCACTTGGGGTGTGTGTGAAAGCCCTAATAAGCAGGCATATACATAGAATGAAGGCTACTACTAAGCTTGTAAGCCGCCCTGAGTCTTCGGAGAAGGGCGGGATATAAATGGATTTTTTTTAAAAAAAATATTTATTTATTTATTGAGTGAGTGAGTGAATGTATGGCAGTGTTACATTAGCCAGGAGACTACAGTGCTAATAATACAGAGCAGTGGTTCAGCTGCCTAAGACTGCTAATCTGTTGGGTTCATGCTCGCACATTTTCCAAGGTGCACCACAAGGATGAGCTAGCTCCATACCAGAAAGAAAGACAAATGGATTCCTGCAGCATCATCTGGGGCCTTCTTCCTCCACTGAAGTTGCCTCACAAATGGGCATCACAACCGGGAAGGTCCAGGGCCAACAGGGTTCTGACTTCCACAAAGCACTGGCTCATCCTCCCACTGAAGTGGTACCTATTTATCTACTTGCATATAAAATGCTACCTAACTGCTAGGTAGACAGAAGCTGAATCAAGTCATGGGAGCTTACCCCACCATACAGTGCTAGGACTCAAACCACCAGAGCCAAGATCATTTCCTGTGTCATCAAACCACTAGTAATCTCTTAGTCGGATTACTAAAACCTGCTGTACATAGGCTACTCTCAAAGACTATTTGGAAGCTATACCTGGTACAGAATACAGCAGTACACACAGTTCTGAAGGCCCCTAAATTGGCAGATATGACAACTCTGTTGCATGAGCTCCATTGATTACCAGTTTGCTTCCAGGTCCAATTCAAGGTGTTTTGTTTTTGTGGCCCTATATGGTATGGGCCCAGGGTATCTGAGGAGTAGTCTCACCCCAATGGGACTAGCCCGCCCCACTCTCCCAAAGGAAGAGGCCTGCTATGAACCCCACCTGCTATGGAATTCTGTCAAGTGAGGTCAAGGAGAAGAGCCTTTTCTGCTGTGGCCCCAATTCTGGGGAACACTCTGCTAATGGACATGAGCACTGTTCCCACTGTTTTCCCTTTCAGAAGAGTGTTAGAACTTGGTTTTCCTGATTGGCTTGATGGCCTGATTGGAGCATTCACCATTGAAGGTGGTTGACGGGGTAAGAAAATCTCATCCTTCTATGTCCATCTCATGGTTCCAGGTTTTTTTCATAGTTTTTGCATATTTTAACTGTTTTTTTTCTAATTATCTTTTTTATCTCCCAGAGTTGCCTTATCAGAGAAATGGGTAGCATATAAATTTAACAAATAATTTAAAAAATAGCATTTCAATGCAAGTTCCTTAAACATTAGAGAGATTGTTTAAGCTGCTATTGTAGATGAAAATGTGTTTCCTCTAATTCATTAAAGCTGGAACATTTTTACCATTAAATCTAATGGTAAGTTGTTGTTGTTGTTGTTGTTGTTGTTGTTAAAAAACATTTTAAAGCCTTTGGCAGGGGAAAAAACCTCTTGAAATGTAGACACACAGCAACCACACAAGAAAGAAAACAAAAGATTTCGTGAAAGACAAAATGCATGTTGCCTGTAGAGAGACTGCAAATAAATGTGGAACTAGAAGAGCAATCCTGATAATCATCTAATCATCTACAGTGGGAATGTTGTTAGGAACATTTTCTTTCTAGCCAGAAGATACCATTTTATTTTCTGGGCCGTGTAGCTGTTCAGTCAGTGATGTCTCTGAGGATAATTAGTCCTGAGGCAAGCAATACCATTTATCTTACACTGGGGACATTCTTCCCTGTTCTATATCACACTGAGTTTGCAACAACTGTCTGTCATTTTCTTCGTCTCTCTTGGCCTCTCCCTCTGTGTGTGGAGAAACAACCTAAGGCAAAAGAATGTGTTGGGATTTTCGGTGATAGTTCTGAAATGACAGGAGCTGCCTGCTTTGGATCATGGAGTCCTAGAGTTCAAAAGGACCTGGAGTTCACCTCCCCTGCTCAGGGCAGGAATACAAATGCAAACATCCCGACAGATGGCTGCTTAGCCTCTGTTTCAAGGCATTCAGCCAAGGGGAGCCTATTGCTTCTCTGGGTAATTGGTTCAACTGTGCAACTGCTTTTACTGTTAAGAATGTTTTTTTTTAACATTCAATCAGAACCTGCCTTCCTGTAACTTAAACCAATTATTCTACAGCCTACACCCTGGGATGAAAGAGGACAGGTCTTGACTGCTTTTGGTGTTGCACCTTTTTAGATATTGCAGGAATGATAGTGCATGCAGCCCACCACAGCTGTTGACCACTTGCACTGATGCACAACACAAACATGGCCCAACATCCTGTTTTTCATCCAGGTCTTCAAATAGTGGCTTTCATCTTCTCCCAACCCATTTCTGAGGCAGCTTAAACTTGTCCTTAACCAGTTAGTGCTTTCCCCTTTAAGCAAGCAACAAATTGCAGCAGTTTTGCTATGGTGCCAACTGATATGCTTCATCAACTATTGGTGGCACGCTCAGAGGACCAACGGTGACAGAGGGAGATGGTCAGCACAGCAAAACAGGATGGAGTTGTTTCTCTCTCTTTCTTGCTTCAGGGCACAACTTTCTCTGCATCTGTCACCACTAGTTTGGACAGCTTTTGAACTCAGATATAACATATTCTGGATTAGCTCTAAATTCATGTTCAAAAGGAGTTCATCTATCAGTTATTAGTTGGGCTCATTTTGAATACATCTTCCACAAAACCAGAGCAAGTTTTATCAGCTATCGATGAAAATTCCCTTCTTTTTAACCTTGTTCCACATCTGTGAAGAGTGATTGATGGATGTTTTCCTGATAACTGATAACATTTGGTGGGAAGGAGAGGCACAAAGCTAGGTGATTTAACTAATACTATACTTATTATGCCTATTTCTGTATGGTATAAACCAAGACAGCACTGTTCTGTACCAGCCTACTACTGGCCCTGCAGAAAAAGCAGGGACAACCCCTTTACAAAAAGGCAAGAGGCTGGAACTAAGCCTGCCAAATTTATTGACATAAAACAGAGCAAACAGAGCCAAACAAAAACACGAACCATGAAACAGGAGCTATTCAAACAGTTGCCTTCAGCAAACCAACCCTCCCACACATTCCCCTTTTAAACAGTTCAAGGCGTGGCTTCTCTCTGCCTCCTTCCGAGGTGCCCCATTGCCTTCCTCTGTTTACTCCTGATTGACTGCCTCCTGCGTCGGGTGTCCTTGAACAGGGCCAGCTGTGGGTCATCTTCATCCACGCTGTCAGGCTCACACAGCTGGGTCTGCGTAGTGACCAGATGGGAAGGGCCTGGCTGAGGGCTCTGCGAAGCCTCCGGGCTGTTCTCTGCAGGCTCTCCAACACCCCCCTCCTCCTCCTCTGAATCGTCCAACCCAACTGCCAAACCCAGAGGCTGACCCTGAATCACAACAAGCACCAACAAATCACTAATAAACTATTTTCAATAGGACAATGCCTGGGATGGACTTTTGCAGCAGCTTGCTCCATATCCTATTTCACTTTCATAGAATAACAGAGTTGGAAGGAACCTTGGAGGTCTTCTACTCCAAACAGGAGACCCTATACTCAGTGGTGGGATTCAAATATGTGAACAACTGGTTTTCTGTGTGGATGCCACTTCCGGAAGTCCATTCTGGGCCTGGGCAACAAAAAATTAGCTACAGGTTCTGCCGAACTGGTGTGAACTGGCTGAATCCCACCACTGCCTATACTATTTCAGACAAATGGCTATCCAATCTTTTCTTATTTTGAGGAAGAACCATTGAAAGGTTCTCTTTGAGTATTATTTGACTTACCGTATGTGGACATAATTATCATGTCATCCAGCCCTTACTTAATTAGCATGAACATTAAAATAAAAACAGATATTTTATTAAATGTAGTGCTTCAAGATATATAATACTGTTGACACTCCCACAATCTACTAATGTGATTTTAAAAAGGGAGAATTCAATCTGTAAGGATTTTCTACAGATATCTAAGTTCAGAATTAATGGTGAACAATCTGAGGGAAAGTATTCCATTCTACAGATAGTCCTCGACAACTGGGCCCAGAATTTCTGTTGCTAAGTGAGACATTTGTTAACAACTGCAAGCTTCCCCATTGACTTTGCTTATCACTAGATTACAAAAGGTGATCACATAACCCTGGGACACTGCAACCGTCATGAATATGAGTCAGTTACTAAGCATCTGCGTTTTAATCACATGACCATGGGGATGGTACAAAGATTACTGCTAAGCTTGTAAGCCGCCCTGAGTCTTCGGAGAAGGGCGGGATATAAATGGAATTAAAAAATTATAGGTGTGAAAAATGGTCATAAGCCACTTTTTTTCTAGTGCCGTTCTAACTTTGAACCGTCACTAAATGAACAGTTGTAAATTGAAGACTACTTGTAGAGTGCTTTTGTTCTTGTTAGCCCTTCCCACATCCTACTTGGTACATGAGAATGAGGAAAAAATTGATTTGAAGAAATTGCAGCAGTGATTGATGATACCTGTACCCTGGAGTTTACATAGTGTGGAAAGTCACACCCCAGAGACGGAAAAAATTAAAAGGGCAGAAAAATATATTTCCTCAAAGGATCTTTTTTTTTATTAAAGAGTTTTACAAAAACAAAATTTTACAATATATCCCCAAATCCCTCCCACCCCAAACACACCCACTTCCCCCCCCTACTTCCCAGCGCTAAATACAGGATTATAGTTACAATAATCATATTCTAAATAAAAATTATGCATAATATACAATTAACCAAATTCATAATGCGCTTTAACTCTCTTTTAACATAACTACAAACAACGTACCAATAACAATATCCCACTAAAATCTACTCATAAGCTAAATGGTACTTTTTAGTCCCATATTTGTTTTGAATATAATTTATCCATCTCCTCCAAACTGAAATATATCTTTCCTGTGAATGATCCTTCAGATAAACGGAAATCTTAGACATTTCTTCAAGATTCAAAACTTTAAACACCCATTCTTCTACAGTGGACAAACTATCCTTCTTCCAATATTGTCCCACCAGTAACCATGCTGCTGTTATCATGTTCAACATCAAGTTAGTTTCTTTAACATCACAAAGGATCTTAAAGAGGCAGAAAAGCATGCCGTTTTCTTAATAGCCCCAAGTCTCCCTCCCCCAAGCAGAAACCAGCTCTGTAGAAATGCAGATGATAATCTTGTCAGAAAAACTGGAGTCAGGAAACTGGGATTAGAAAGAAAGATCCCTAGAATCAACACCAAAAATCTAAGAGTCATCAGCCACAGGCCCAGGGAAGCAGGATATGACCTTTGGGACATAATGGAATAAACCCACCACCATCAGAATACCAGAAAGGCACACTCTGACTCAGGTCAAAGTTCATGCCACAGGAACAACTCCAAACAAAAGGCTCCAGAGGCTATAGAAACCCACTCCCTACATGTGCTCACTCTCTTTTCTTCCAGCACCATCTTTCTGTCTGGCTCTCCACTTCAGTAAACTGCAACTTCTTTCTAAAGCAGAAGCCATGTTGTTTATTCCCGGCTTGGACTGAAGCATGATGAAGACTTTTCCTTCAACAATAGGCACTTTTATAAGAATCCAGAGATATTTAGCAAGATCAGATTGAAAATATGAATTCTGTAATCACACGTGCTCCGACCTGCATTGCTCCAAAGACATCTTTACTGACAGAATGAAAACTTTGCTCTGATGCATTTCCTATCTAGATGGAAATGGAAACAATTTAAAATTTCTAACACAAAAATAACCCAATTTTTAAATAACTACATTGTCACTTACCTTCTTGAATTTCATTCATGGAAATATCTGGGAATTTAAAATGTTAAATCGTTTTCTAGATGAATTTGTGAGATCAAGAACACAGCAAAGATGAAGCATCTGTTTTCATGGAACATATGTAGAAATAAGAGAACTAATAATAGCAACTAGATTGAACAAATGTTGATGGAACAACATTTCCATCTCCTGACTCAGAAAAGGAAAAATTAAAATCTGCTAATTACATTATGGGTATATTAAAACATTTCCACACTATTGGTCCAAAAGTTATTTTAGAATTTAGAATTCTGAAAGGCCCAGCTCAAAACCATGCTGTATACGGTACTATTCATTTTAAATAGGTATTCATCCTAAAAATGACCTGCGCTATTGGAAGCCAAATATACAGTTTTCTTTATGAAAGCCTCTTATGTTACTTCCATGTTTTCCATTTTTCACAAAAACATCCATTAAAGAACAGAAAGACAGAGTGGCTGCACAAAGTGTTTTGACTGGTAATTCTCTGGAATAGCCATCATCTAGAGATCCACTCATCAAAATTCATCTCAGTAACCAGTTCATCATAACAGCCAAACAAACTGTGAAACCTGTTGTCTTATCGATGTTATCGTTATCTTCCATGATTGGATCCTGTCTTTGTGATTTACTTATAACATGCTATTTTTAAAGAAAAACTGAAATAGACAGAGGATCTATTGATTAGATCAGAATAATGGAGTTTGACCATGTTGGCTGAGAATTATGGGGGCTACACCACTACAGTACAAGTAGTCTTCAACTTATGATCACTACTGAGTCCATAACTTCTGTTTCTAAGCAAGACAGTTGTTAAGTGAGTTTTGCTCCATTTTACAACTTTTCTTGCCATAGTTGTTAAGTGAATCACTAAACAAATCTAGCTTCTTCATTGACTTTGCTTGTCAGAAAGTTGTAAAAAGTGATCACATGTTCCCGGAACACTGCAACCATCATATATGAATCAGTTGCCAAGCATTCAAATTTTGATCACATATCCATGGGGCTGCTACAAAGGTTGTAAGTGTGAATAAAAAAGGTTACTTTGTTCATTGCCGTTGTAACTTCGAACAGTCACTAAACAAATGATTGTAAGTCGTAGTCTACCTGTTCCAGTGTGGAGAGAATTGGTTAAACAGTTGCTGGGATTTCGATTCAAAGCTCATTTCAGCTATCAATTCCCAAGATGACCTTTAGAAAGCCATCATCATATCTCATTGTCAGCTCTCCCAATATGCAATAGAATCCTATCTACTTACATTCATTGTAAAAACGAATGAAATTAATGCAGTACTAAACAGAACAGGGAGCCCAAATAGAATGCAGAGACACTACACTCATTCCTGTAGTTGATTTTATCTCTTAATTTAGCCTAGGAAACATTTTTCTTTCTAAACTTAAGAAATCAGCTGCTGTCAAAGGCATTTTGTTAATAAAACAATAATCTAGGAAATGAAACTTGAATTGGATCATATTACTCCATTCTTGAAATCTGGCTTACTTATATAGATAGATGCATCAGACAGCATTTTTATTGGTATAGCTCCATGATAGAAATAGTTTTACAAAATCAGAAATAGAGAGTTTCCTTTGTGCTCATGTTTCAACAACCAAAGAATACATTTGGCAAACAGAGTGGAGTTATTGGTTGTGCAACAGTTGTAGAAGAATATAATAGGATCCAATTCCATATTTAAAGTAGCATAAAAGGGAGGGAGTACAAAAACACATATTTTGGTGTTGGAAAAGCAGTCAACACATTCATTGTGTAAGAATGCATCTCTTTGTATAGCCATTTATCTAAATTACTGCACTTTAACACTCTTTTGTGTTATGTGTAATGGAGGGCCCAAAATGCTTTTTTGCCTTATATATTTGGAAGAATTCTTAACAAACAAGAATTGAGCACTGAGAACACATTTTTAATGTAGAATATTGAAACACACATATCATTAAATCACACAGGGAAAGAAAATAAATTGAGTCTCTTGATTTTATAAAAAAAACAGTAACAGCTGTTCTATCACCAATGGTCAAGAAGGGAAAGACTCAACATATTTTCTTTTGGGAGTACTGCTTATTCTCACAGACTGTGCACTATAGCAGTTTTTCCTCAGTCTTAGTGGTTTGAAGATGTGTGGACTTCAACTCCCAGAATTCCACAGCCAGCATGGTCCACTCATCTTCAAGCTATAGCTTAGAGTAAGATTTTTAGAAGATGTTTCACTTCAGCAAGTATTCAGACAAGATGCCCCTCAGAAGTAACACAGCAGCCTTGCTTCAGCCACCAAAGAAGTGCAGCTGCAACACTGGAGGAGAGGCTCTGGGGCAACATGAAGTGAAAGCAGAGTGCATTGCTTTATAGAACAAAGTGCCTTGCTGAAATGAACCAAGGCTGCCTTGCACTGCTCCAGATAAGGCCACACCTGGAATACTGCATCCAGTTTTGGTCACCACGATGTAAAAAAGATGTCGAGACTCTAGAACAGACATGTCAAACACAAGGCCTGGGGGCTGGATCCGGCCCGCGAAGTGGTTTCATGCGGCCCGCGAAGCCATCCTGGAAACAGTGAGGGAACGGCCCCCACTGCCTTGACCCTGGCCCAGAGACCCTCCTTCTGCCAGAGACCCTCAGATCTGTCCCACTCCTGCCCAGGCCCCCATAGGCACCCTTGATGCGAACGATGTAGAGCTGGCCACGCCCACCCAGTAGGCCATACGCACTCTAGCCACGCCAACCCAGTAGGCCACGCCCACCCTGGCCATATCCACCTGGCCCCTTGAGGGCAACCGCAATGCTGATGCGGCCCTCAGTGAAATTGAGTTTGACACCCCTGCTCTAGAAAGAGTACAGAGAAGAGCAACAAAGATGATTGGGGGACTGGAGGCTAAAACATATAGGGAACGGTTGCTGGAATTGGGTATGTGTAGTTTAACGAAGAGAAGGGCGAGGGGTGACATGATAGATGTGTTCCAATATCTCAGGGCCACAAAGAAGAGGGAGTCAAGCTATTCTCCAAAGCACCTGAAAGCAGGACAAGAAGCAATGGATGGAAACTAGCCAAGGAGAGAAGCAACCTAGAACTAAGAAGAAATTTCCTGACAGTTAGAACAATTAATCAGTGGAACAACCTTCCTCCAGAAGTGGTGAATGCTCCAACACTGGAAGTTTTTAAGAAGAGACTGGACAGCCATTTGTCTGAAATGGTATAGGGTTTCCTGCCTTAGCAGGGAGTTGGACTAGATGACCTCCAAGGTCCCTTCCAACTTATTATTATTATTATTATTATTATTATTATTATTATTATTATTATTATTATTATTATTATTATTATTATTATAGATATGAACTGTTCTTTGCAACAGAACTGAAAAATATGGATTCCCCCTTGATTCCCTAAATGAATATCAGATTAAATGATCAGAAAAATATGCCAAGCATGCTAAATGCAACTGTGTAAAAGCCTATGTATTAGTAAGACTAAGACGTAAGCCATTATATTACATATCTGAACAGAAAGGGAAAGGTTAAAACTCCTGATAACAGAAGAAGGAATATACAAGTGCAATCATAATTCTGATTTTCTATTATGTCTCTCTAGCATGCCATTCTCAAAAATAGCCTTATAAGCCCATATACATGAAGAAGAGATCAAGTCTGTAACATCTGATCCATGGTAAGTAAGTTCAAACAGGAAAAAATTCAGAATGGGAGAAGTGACTTCTAATTGCATTATCTGATTCGTGCATGGGATTTTGTGATTTACCGTTTTCATTGTTGCTTCAGTAATGGAGGTCATAATAAGCTATTGAAATAGTAAATAAAAATATATCTGGCTTGGTTAGAATTTCTTTATGAATTCTATACTGCTTCTGGTATTTCATTCTATTTGCTATGGAGCAGACATCTACAGGTTTGGTTTTGCATATGTAATAATAATAAATAATAAACCTTTATTGTCAAAGTACATGTGTACATTGAGATTATGTGTAGAAATATAGGTTTTAAAAAGGATGCTTTTGAGAAAGCATGATGGAAAAGGTACACAGAAAACCTTAATGGAACCATGATTGTATCTCTATATTTCTTCATTTGTTACTAAAAATTTTAACCTTACCTTTTTTTTTTGTACAATGCTTTTAAGTTTAATAAAAGTATGTACTATGTAGTATAGGCTGGCTTCTTAGTCTGGTTCTTTTGTTTTTTTTATGTATATATTTGAAGTTAGTAAAAATAAAAACGATGAACTCCGGGATATAAGAGAAAATTCTTCTTTATTGCTGAGCTTTGGTCAACAAGCTGTTGACATCATCAGAGCAAGGGCTGAATGATAAGGGAGTCAGTACATACACTTGTATGGCAGTTATAACGTTCAAATTGTGGAAAGTGGGTGTGGCCTGTTTGTGACAAGCTCGCTCATTTATAATCACAGTGGTTCCGGCTTTGCTGAATGTTGATTGGTGGCCCCCAGGGGGAGGGCGTTCTCTGTGGGCGTGCCAGACCTGTGGAACCGCATTCTGGTTGAGCTCCGGATGGCCCCCGACCTGTGCTCCTTCCGGCGTGATTTAAAAACCTATCTATTTGAGCAATCTGGCCTGGTCTGATGGGTTTGGGGTTGGATTTAAATAAGTTTTAACACATTTTTAGTATTGTATTTTTGGGCATAATTATTTAATTCTTTTTAATTTCTTTTTTAACTTTTGTATTTACATTTTGATATTTATTGCCCTGTACACCGCCCTGAGTCCTTCGGGAGAAGGGCGGTATAAAAATTTAATTAATTAATTAATTAATTAATTAATTAATTAATCTATTCAATGGAGGACTGCAGCAACATGAATAAAAATAAAAAGTTCCTGCTCAAAATGGAATTTGCTAAAGCTGTCCTTTATATCATATTGATAAAACAACTCATTGTTTCTTCTTGGTGAAAAAGTTTGAAATCTTTTTCTTGGGTGAGTTAACAAGATTAGAAGTATGCCACAAAACGTGGTTCATTGGATACATCATTGAACCTCTCAGCTCTTTCCAAGCACAAATTCATCAAAACTTGCATCAAACTCTTTCCAAGCATAAATCTGTAATTTTTGTCAAGTCATTTTTTTCTTACTGTGGGGGTAAATACTTACATTTATTATGGTTAAGCTGCTACTTCCTTTATGGGTATTTGCAGATGTTGGGGCACTGCCATACATCCCAGCACCTAACCCCAGATGAATCTGTTTTCTGTGGCACAAATATTATGTACCCATCTATGGGAAAGGGTTAGTTCATGCATACATATTTGTCACTTTACTGCAAGAAAGGGTATAAAATCACAGAGCAGATATGTTTTTATTCATGTCATCTTACATCATCTCGCACAATTCAGTGTTTTCACATGAGCACAAATTCACACCGTCAGCAACTGTTCATCAAATGCACAGTAATAATAAAGTGATGGGAAATGAAGTTTTACAGTGCAATTGTGTAACAAATAAAATCTCAGATCAGATGCCTTTCAACAGACTCATTCAGCAACTGTTCATCAACTACAGAATAATAAAGGCAAGAGAAATAAGACATTATAACGTGAGTAATCCATGTGGTAGCAAAATGCTTATTAGATGTGATTGGGCTTTTAATATGATTAATACTTTCTGATTGTGGAAACAATCCTTTTATGCCTACCCAAGCAATTCTGTATTAATCTCAAACCTCTTAGTAGATTGACCATTCAGTCAGGAGATAAATGCTAATTGATCGACCCATTGCTTCATTCACTGTGAAGGATTGCTCAAATTATGATGTTCTTTTCCTGAGCCAGACAAACCAATTGGAAGCCATTTTCAATGTTTGCATAGTGCTTTTTTTCGGCCTGGGCTCAACTTTATGTAATATATAGGATTGAAAAGAAAAAGAACAGACATAGACGGCTTTTTATTTTTCCAGCCAACTCCTAGAGAGATTTGAGGGTTGGGAAATGATTATTATTTTTTTTAAAATCCCATTTATATCCCGCCCTTCTCCGAAGACTCAGGACGGCTTACAATCTAAGAAGCACAAATCAATGTGCTTAGCAATAGCCTTCATTCTATGTATATGCCTGCTTATTAGGGCTTTTGGGGGGCCCCAAGCAGCATTTTTACAAAGTCAGCTTATTGCCCCCAATAATCTGGGTCCTCATTTTACCTACCTCGGAAGGATGGAAGGCTGAGTCAACCTTGAGCCTGGTGGGACTCGAACCTGCACTAATTGCAGGCAGCTGGTGTTACTTAAGGAGGCATTAGCCCACTGCTCCACCAAGGCTCTTGGTGCTTGGATAATGTAGTTACCCTTAATATTTTGTCCTTGGTTATGTTAGTCACACAGCAACTTTATTCTAAAGCACTCAAGCAACCAAAATATATGAGCCTGTTTTCTTAGAATCACAGAATAGGAAGTTTGGGGAGGATTTTGGAGATCACTTAATCCAGCCCCAGCCTGATGCAGAAATCCATCACTACAGAGTCCTAGACCAATGCCAGCCCAACCTTTCTTTAGACATTTCTAGGAAAAGAGAGTTCACTGTCTCCCAAGGAAGTCTATTCCATTTCCAAATAGTCTTGTTATTCCCTTGCAATTTAAATCATTGTTGTTTGTTTTTTTTCTGTCTTCTGAAATGATGCTGAAATATTCTGACACTCTTCTCCATAACAACTTTTCAGATACTTTTTTTTAAATTCCATTTATATCCCGCCCTTCTCCGAAGACTCAGGGCGGCTTACAAGCTTAGCAATAGCCTTCATTCTATGTATATGCCTGCTTATTAGGGCTTTCACACACACCCCAAGTGGCATTATTACAAAGTCAGTTTATTGCCCCCAACAATATGGGTCCTACGTGATTATCATGTTTCCTATTCTCTGGTCTAAACATAAGGAATGCCTCCAACTCTTCGTCTTCATGTTTTCTTCCAAAACCTTTATTGTGTTGGTTGCTTTCCTTTGGACTTGCTCCATTTGGTCAATATCCTTCCTAAAATGGATCCCCCCAGAACTGAAAGAAATATTCCAAGAGCAAACTCATCTTGAGCTTGACCATTATTTCTGTTGATGCAATCTAGAAATAAAAAAAATGCTGGAAGAGGAAGTCATTGAAATTACACTTTTTGGTGAAACATCGACCACCTCATATATATTAAGGTTAGAACAAATATCTGGAAGGAAGGAAAGCTTTAGGACTCTTCTGTTGAAGGGAAAACAAGAAGGTAAAAATGCCAATGTGTCAATCAATATTAAAACAAAAACAAAATTACATCAATAGACAATTCCAACCCAATTCAAATAGATGATGAAGAAGAGGTTGATGAAGTAACAAAATATATCTTCTTCAAAAATTCAGGATAGTGACTGTGGTCATGAAATAAAAGATATCTGATCCTTAGGAGAAAAACTATGACATCTAGATAAAATACCAAAGTGCAAAAACAGTACAGGGACAGCAAAAATTGGCTTATCAATTTTCCAGTTTTAACATATGTCTGATCATCCAAAAAGCTGAAAGGGGAAAAAAAAGAATGAAGTCCTTAAATTGCTGTGCTGGAGAATATTATTGAGAATATTCTGAGCCACAATGAAAGAAATAAAACTAAATTAAATAATCCCGCTAGAGTGCTCACTGAAATCACTAATAATGAAGCCGAAGTTTAGTTACTCTAAACACATAAATGGAAAAGAAAGCGCCATTAGAGAAAATCCTGTGGCTTGGGAAAAAAAAATCAGAAGCAATTGGAATAAAAGTTATAAGAAGACAAGGAGGCCAAATACAACAAAGTTAAGTTTACAGAAACAGAAACAAGCCATTACTGATGATGGACAGATGGACAGCCCTGGTGAAATTCATGACTGTCAGGTCACAAAGACTCAGAAGTGATGGTAGAACTGAACAATTTCAGAGAATTTCTGATTGTGAGTGAAGTAGTCTTTTCTGTCTTGTGCTGTTATAAGCTGAGCTGGGCTAGTTTAAAAAAAATGCTTATATCAGGGGTCTTCAAACACGGCCCCTTGTATGACTTGTGGACTTCAACTCCCAGAATTCCTCAGCCAGGCACACTGGCTGAGGAATTCTGGGAGCTGAAATCCACAAATCATAAAAGGGCCAAGTTTGAAGACCCCTGGCTTATATCAAGTGAATACCTTACAGTAATTTATGCTAAAAGACAAGAGGAGTTATTCTTTTGATGTAAAAAATAGAAAGAAAAAGAAGAGAAAAGAATTCCAGCACCATTTTCAACATGTGAGTACAATAGCAGATACATGGCTGCACCTTGTATCCTATTTGACCCCTGGTTCCACGGGTAACAGATGAAAATTGGCCCATCCCCTTTTGAGTATGTTTGATTTACCTAAAAGGGTGGTCCTCTCCTTAAAGAAAAAAAAAACTGGTGCTATATAATAAATAAGTAGCTACAGTCCAAAGCCAGGGATTTTCCTGCAGTTAGATATGCAGAAACACATCACCTGTAAAAGAGAGTGACAAAATGCATGATAATGCACAAATGCCAGAGCAGATTTTACATTGTGCACACCAACATATGCAAGGCCGGCCACCAGCTCCAAGAAACATATGTAAAAGGAGGAAATAGAAAGTCATTTGTTTCCCTACAGACATCCTCCTCCTCATGCAACTCCTCACTGTCATGTACAATAACGGGCAGTCACAAAGCCCGAGCAGTGAATTAATTAGGATTGAGTGTGGTCTAGACTCTAATTCAGGTGGAATTTTTTAAGTGCTGCATCAATGCACTTTCAGCTGAAATGAATATATAAACCTTAGCTGTGCAATATAGAAATTTGCTGGTGGTTTCGGCTTGGGACTGGTAAGGCAGGCAAAAGAGGATTCACAGAGAGCAAATGTACATACCATTTTTGTCACTGATTTACACACTGGTGCTAATAATCTGACATTTGCATTAACTAACTATAGCTGGAAAATGAATTGGTAAATGAATTGTGATGTAATTAGATCTAAGGGATCTGGGAGATATTTTTTGCAACATGTCCTTGTTTCCAAGTTTTTTCAACATTTTGTCTGGGGGTGTTTTTCTGAGAAGACACAATGTGTATGGAAAACTGGTCTTTTGAGGGCCATCAAATGTGATGGAAAACATATTAGATTTGGCCTATCTTGTATTTCTTTTGATACATCTGATGGGGGATGGGGAGAGATTTCCATTCTGACATGAACCATGGCGCTGAGATGGAATATAGAAGATAGAGTCATTCTCCATCTAAATCAGGGGTGTCAAACTGCCGGCCCACGGGCTGGATGTGTCATGGCGAAACCACGCCCACCCCATTGCCAGCAATGGGGAAAAAGTTGCAATACATCATAACACATCATGTGATGTTGCAAGTTTGACACCCCTGATCTAAATCCTTCTCCTATTCTTTCTCACTAAAAAGCTGCAATTACTATTGCAGATAGTCGGGTGTGAGTCTCTCTTTATGAGATTTGGTTCTGGGGCGCAGTTGGGCTTGCTGCTTGTGTACATTTCGCCTAGTCGCGTAGCGGCAGCCCTGCCCGAGCTGCTCGATATCCTCTCGGGGTTGGTGGTTGAGTTCCCCAAACTTATAGTTTTGGGAGACGTCAATCTACCATCCCTGGGAGGTTCATCTGAGCTTGCTCGGGAGTTCATGGCTTCCATGACGGCCATGGACCTGACGCAGGTAATTTCTGAACCAACTCATGAGGGAGGCCACACCCTTGACCTGATTTTCTTATCTGGACGGTGGTTGGATGATCTTGGTGGGGGCTTTCCATTTATTATGCCCCTGTCATGGACCGATCATCACCTCCTGCGGCTGGTCTTCCATTTTGCCACCCCCCGCCGTGGGGGTACGGAGCCAACTAGATGGTACCGCCCCAGACGCCTAATGGATCCTGATAGATTCCAAGCGGCGCTGGGGTCCCCACCTGCCTCCATTGCTCACAACTCGGCGGATGCCTTAGTGGAAGCCTGGGAAAGGGCAGCCACTGGGGCACTCGACCGGGTTGTACCCTTGCGGCCCCTGACCCGGCGCAGATCCCAGCGAGCTCCATGGTTCTCCGCGGAGCTCCGGGAGATGAAGCGTCGGAAACGGGGCCTAGAGAGCTGCTGGAGGTCCAGCCGATCTGAACCCGACCGATTGTGGTTAAGAACCTACATTAGGTCTTATCTTGCTGCGATGAGGGAGGCGAGGTGTAATTACTTCTCCACCCTCATCGCGTCCGCAGATAATCGCCCGGCCGCCTTGTTTAGGGTGACTCGCTCCCTTCTTAATCAGGAGGTGAGGGAGGATCCCTTGCAGGGTCGTGCCGAGGAGTTTAGTCAACATCTGTCGGATAAAATCGCTCGGATTCGGACCGGTCTGGACTCCAGCTGGGCAGAGTCTGGCGATCAGGACACGGGCGGTCTTGTCAATGTTATCTGGGAGGAGTTTGATTCTGTGACCCCTGATGAAGTGGACAGGATTATGGGGAAGCTGAGTTCCACCACATGTTTATTGGATCCGTGCCCTTCTTGGCTGGTTTATGCAGCTAGGGAGAGGACACGAGGCTGGCTCCAGGCGGTTATATCTGCTTCTTTGAGCGAGGGTTATTTCCCCACCATCTTGAAGGAGGCGGTGGTGAGACCTCTCCTCAAGAAGCCTGCCTTGGACCCAGCTGTATTGAACAACTTTCGTCCAGTCTCCAACCTTCGCTTTCTTGCGAAGGTTGTCGAGAGTGTGGTGGCGCATCAGCTCCCTCTGGTCCTGGATGAAGCGGATTATCTGGACCCTTACCAATCGGGTTTCAGGCCCGGGCACAACACGGAGACGGCATTGGTCGCTCTGGTGAATGATCTCTGGAGGGCTCGGGATAGGGGATATTCCTCTGTCCTAGTCCTATTAGACCTCTCGGCGGCTTTCGATACCATCGACCATGGTATCCTGCTGCGGGGGACTGGGAGTGGGAGGCATGGTTTTTCAGTGGTTCTCCTCCTATCTCCTGGGACGCTCGCAGTCGGTGTTGGCAGGGGGGCAGAGGTCGACCCCTAGGACTCTCGCTTGTGGAGTTCCTCAGGGGTCGGTCCTCTCGCCTCTCCTGTTCAACATCTATATGAAACCGCTGGGTGAGATCATTCGTGGTTTTGGAGTTGGGTATCATCAATATGCTGATGATACCCAACTTTTTATTTCGACCCCAAACCACCCCAGTGATGCCCTCGCTGTGATGTCCCGTTGCCTGGAGGCGGTTCGGGTCTGGATGGGGAGGAACAGACTTCAACTCAACCCTGACAAGACTGAGTGGCTGTACATTCCGGCTTCCCGGGACACCTGGGATGTTCCATCTCTTTCTATGGGGGGTGAGCTTTTACCCCCTGTGGATAGGGCTCGCAACTTGGGAGTCCTCCTAGATTCACGACTCACTTTGGAGGATCATATAGTGGCCGTGACTAGGGGGGCTTTTGCCCAGGTTCGCCTGGTGTGCCAGTTGCGGCCCTATCTGGACCGGGAGGCCTTATGTACGGTCACTCATGCGCTCGTGACCTCTCGCCTAGACTACTGTAATGCTCTCTACATGGGGCTTCCCTTGAAGACTACTCGGAGGCTCCAACTGGTACAGAATGCGGCCGCGAGAGTTGTCTTGGGAGTTTCCCGGTACTCCCATGTTACACCTTTGCTCCGTGAGCTGCATTGGTTACCAGTTGTCTTCCGGGTAAGGTTCAAGGTTTTGGTTATGATCTTTAAGTCCCTACATGGCATGGGTCCGCGATACCTCGAGGACCACCTGCTGCCGGCATCGACTCCCCTCCGCCCTGTGCGCGCCCACAGAGAGGGCCTCCTCAGGGTGCCTCCTGTCAAGGAATGTCGACTGGTGGCCCCCAGGGGGAGGGCCTTCTCTGTGGGTGCTCCGGCATTATGGAACCAACTGCCGGTTGAGCTCCGGACGGCATCAGACCTCCGATCCTTCCGTCACGGGTTGAAGACCCATTTATTTGAACTAGCGGGTCTGGCCTGATGGGGGTACATGGGTTTTTTATAGGCTTGTTTTATTATTCTTGTTTTAACTTGGGCATTGATTTAATTGTCTTTTAATTTTTGTATTGTCATTTATATTTATGCCCTGTGAACCGCCCTGAGTCCCTTTGGGAGAAGGGCGGTATAGAAATCTCAATAAATTAAATTAAATTAAATTAAAATTATTCTTAGAAAGAGAGAGTTGACTGACAAAAAGTGAAAGGAAGTTTCCCATCTTTTTCCTTTTTTCCTTCCATGGAGACACCAGTACCTGGGTTGGAGACATAATGCAAAGAACGTGTTTAAAGGTTTCCCAGACTCATTAAGTGGATGACTGTAAAAATCTAAATTAACTCCTTAATTTAGCTCCTTAAATTAACTTTTCTATCTAATTCTACATCCTTCCCAGTGCAGCTGTTGCAATGGAAATCAAATCCCTCACAACTCTTTTAAAGAAAATCAGAATAACAAAGTTGGAAGAAACTTTGAAAGTCCCTTCTAGTTCAACCCCCTGCTCAAACAGGAGTCCCTATACTATTCCAGACAAATGGTTGTCCAATCTCTTCTTAAAAGCCTTTAGCAATGGAGCAATGATAGCTTCTGAAGACAAGCCATTCTACTGGTTAATTGTTCTCACTGTTAGGAAATTTCTCTTTAGTTCTAGGTTGCTTCTGCCTTTGATTAGTTTCCATCCATTGTTTCTTGTCTTGGCTTCTGGTGCTTTGGAAAATAGGTTGACCCCCCCTCTTCTTTGTAGCAGCCCCTCAACACTGCTATCATGTCTTCCCTAGTTCTTCTTTTCACTAGACACACCAAGTTCCTGCAACCATTTGTATGTTTGGCTTCCAGCCCCCAATCAGCTTTGTTGCTTTTTTCTGTATTTTTTCCAGAGTCTCTACATCTTTTTTATAATATGGTGACCAAAACTGGATGCAGTATTTTAAGTGTGGTTGTCAAGTCTGCAAACAAATTTGGCTGAAGCCATTTTCCCTTCATTTTTGGTTGCCACAGAATTGGGAGGGGGGATGAGTATTTTATCTTAGTCAAAACAATAAATTGTTCTGTGGGAACCAAGGTTATTGCTGACTGCATTTTGGCTGGCTGAAGTTTTCATTAGAAAGCACGTGCAAGTAGTTAATTGGGGAATGTGATTTATGACATACTGTTGGGGTGGGAAGTTCAACTTTGTAACTTTGTAACCTTGGGGGGGGACTTCAGTCTTGGGTTCACTTTTGAACATGCCAATATTATGTAGCCAAATAAATATATTCTTTAAGCAAACTTTTTTGCCTTGGAGTTCTTTTTACTGGTCTCATCTATCGGAACCATAACAATGGTCTTACTAAGGCTTTAGTCAACAGAAGCAATACAGTGACCCAAACATGGAGATCCCATGTCTAGCTTCACTTGTAATTTCAGCATGAGCTCAAAGAGAGGATTGATGCATTGCCTATATGAAATCTGATTTCAAACAGAAACATAGTAAGCTGCCATATCTTATGTCATATAGTTAAGTTTTCTCCAACTTGATTAAGTAATGGGTCTGTTGGCCTCAAGAAAAGATGATTCCCAGCTCTATGGGTTCTGGTTTCTGACGGTAATATAGAGTTTGGCTGCTGTTCCCAACACTGCTTCAAAGTTGAATGTACACATCAGAAGAAAGATTTTTCCAGAATGAATGTAGATCCCTCAAATGGAACAACATTATTCCTTCTCATGTTTCACAATACTGCCATCAGGCATGTTTGATCAAGTCAGATATCCTCATATTTTTGCTTCAGTCAATATTTCAACATTTACTCCAAACAGTCCAATTTACTCAACCAGAAAGAAGATAGGACCTGGAGCAACCACACACTTTTGGCATTGGTGCAATAACAATAATGCAGGCATCAACTGCACCACCTGAAAGAGACCTGAGGAGAACCATGAATCAAAGGGCATGAGACAAAGGCAACTGTCAGGACCAAAGCAGAATCAGATTCAAGGATCAAGTCACAACAATGGTCAATCAAAGGATATATTTAGAAAATAAAATCTGTGCAGATTAATATAAGATAACCATGGCTGTTAAGATTTACATATTAGTATTAATTCAGTTGACTATTCAGTATCAAATGTGCATAGGATGCAATGTGCATAGTATGCAATGTGCATAGGATCAGTGGTGGGATTCAAATATGTGAACAACCGGTTCTCTGTGTGGATGCCGCTTCTGGAAGTCCATTCTGGGCCTGGGCAACAAAAAAATTAGCTACCGGTTCTGCCAAATTGGTGTGAACCAGCTGAATCCCACCACTGCATAGGATAGCATTCTGTAATATAAATCACTCTTCAATAGATACATTATTCCTCAACCATGAGGGAGAAGAAAACAAAAAACTAACAAAACTTAATTTAGTGAATAGGCTATACCACACAAATCATTATCTACCTAGCTCCTACCTAGCTCCTGTTAATCTGTGCAGCCCACATCTTACCTGAGGCTGAGCTAGCCAAGCATAATCAATTCAAGCTACTTTAGCACAGTACTAAATTGAATTGCTGATATTCCTAGCAAGTAAGTTGTTTTGATCCAACAACAGGAACATATCAGAATTTAAGAAAACTCTGAAGATTGAGGAAGTTTAATTCAACCTGTTTTTCCCTGCCTGGATGTGTTCAATGGGCAGCCTAAGTAAAAGGCATTGTACACTAAGGCCGATGATGGCCTTAGATGATGCAAATAGCAATAACACTTAGACTTATATACCACTTCACAGTGCTTTACAGCCCTCTCTAAGAGGTTTTCAGAGTCAACATATTGCCCCCTACAATCTGGATCCTCATTTTACCAACCTCGGAAGGATGGAAGGCTGAGTCAACTTTGAGCCGGTGAGACTCAAACTGCTGAACTACTGGCAGCTGGCACTCAGCAGAAGTAGCCTGCAGTACTGTATTCTAACCATTGCACCACCACATCACCAAATATTTCCAGTGTGAACCCCAGCAGATTCTATCTGTTTGGATATGCATATACATGAATTCATTTGAAGCTTTCTAATTTGTACTAAACAATCAGAACAAAGAAAGAAAAGAAAAATCTGCATTTTTCAGGTTGTTGTAACTTTGTGGTGACTTTTGGAGGGGTGCAAATTCCAAACTGATGCACAAATGGACCAAATAAAAGTCCCTTTTTGAAATAAATGAGCAAGTCAACAGACTCGAGTTTTACTGATTTACCCATCCTCGTGCCTAACGTTCTTCAACTGGAGACTCTGCACGCCAAGCTTCTGCAGTGCTCCTAAACATTTCTGCCCCTGCCAGCAATGTGTTTGGTGCAATAGCGCATGAAAGTGCAATTTCACACAATCCATTAATTGGGTGCACAATGCTGAAAATGAGGACTGCTGTGCATGGAGCGATAAGGTGGACTTGCCATTGATTTAGAGGTAAGAGGACAAGCAATTTACAGGGAAGAATATTCTAAAGACCCATTCTGAGAATTATTCATGCACATGATTCAGAAAAAGTAATTCTAATATTATTATTTTTTGAAGAAAAAAAAAGTAAAAATCTGCTGGCATCTAAACAAAATGCAACTCAGACCAATTCCTGAGCTTTTTATCCTTTCTCCCAAGACTGGACAACTGGGATAGTTTGAGTCTCTTTTAAAATATACTGTATCACAAGACGGGGAAGGGGAAATACCATTAAGCATCCACATTCTAGCCTGCCTATCTAAAAACATTTCATCTAAGTGTCTGGAAAGTCTTGTGGCACAAGGTTGTTCATCTTTCTCTGTAAAAATGATAACTCTGTCTAAAAAGTAAGTTTTGGGGAAAAAAAGATATGAAATAACATGACAGAGCCCAAGCCATTCTGACACAGTTATCAAGAAGGTTTGAATTCACATCCATTAGATGGGAGATCAGGAAGGCATCAAATGCTGTGGGGTAATGGTTAGAAGGTTGAACCTGCCATGCAATCCTTATGAAGTCAAACTGGGTGGCTTTGACTGCCTCCTTATTTCATAATCTGACCTACCAAGGGTCAGAAGGAGGGCTGAGAAAATATCTAACAGACCCCTCACATTCTGGACACAACTGTTTCAACTCCTCCTCTTCGGACACCACTATGGGGCATTGCATGCCAAAACAACTAGAGACAGAGACAGGCTTTTTTTTCCTGTGTCACCACTCTGCTGAACACCTAATTCCCACAGGGTTGTCTTATGTCTAAGTATATTTAGCCATATGATGTGGCTATAGTACAGGGCTTTTCACCCATTGTACCACTTTTAGGATATGGCAGCATCCGAGTACCACCAATTGCCTAGCAAGGTGTCAAAAACTTGATGACCCCCCCAAAAAAGGGAAAAAAGTGATGAAGTACAGGTAGTCCTCGACTTACAACAGTTCGCTTAGTGACTGATCAAAGTTACAATGGCACTGAAAAAGTGCCCCCCAAGCCACAGCTGAGCAAGACAGCTGCCTGCCCACCAAGCGGCACTCTTCCTCCTGTCCGAGGTTTTCATTGTTGTGAGCATTTCTGTTGAGGATTGGCAGTGGGGGTATGGTGAGGAGTGTTTGGTTTTTATCCCCCCCATATCGTGGGTGGTTGCAGCAGGTTTTGGTCACTTCACATGACCCTGGGACACTGTGACTGTCATAAATATGAATCAGTTGCCAAGCATCTGAATGTAAATCACAAGACCCTGGAGATGCTGCATCATTCCAGCTGATCGGTGCTTCTTCTGGACTCAGCAGACGTGCTGGGATCAGCGCCAAGCTCCAGCTGGAGACTGGTGCTGATCCTGGTGCTTCTGCTGAGCCCTAACAGCCCTGCAGCTCCAGCCATCTCTTGCTCAGGCTTGTGCAGTGCTGCCACCGGTTCAGCTCATTCCCCTCCCCTGCTACCACTTTTCTAGGATGGTCATGTACCACCTGCCAGGTGCCAATGTACCACAGGTGGTGCCACTGGTTGAAAAGCCCTGCTGTAGTAATATTATTATCCTTCTCTACTACCCCTTCTTCTTGGTATCATTATTATGCTAATTTTTACTCTGTTGTTTTGCATGTATACTGAGAGCAGTCTGCACTGAGAGTACACTGAGATTGTCTGCTCTGGAGGCAATTCACACTTGGCCAGATAAAGTACTCTGTTCTGTCTTGTCCTGTCCTGTTCTGTCCGGATTGTTGCAATCTGGGAAAAATATATGCATTGAGGAAAAGATGGGATAGCATTGTGACATTCAAGGAAGTCCAAAAGCCATTCAAATCAAAGTCTTAACATGTTCAATAAATCCAAAGCTAGAAGAGTTGTAATTGGGATAGCCTTTCCTGGAAGCACTCTAAGTAAGAGCTTATCTAAGCATAATAATCAGCTTCATTCTCCAAGTACTCTTCCCATTAAGAAGTTTCTTCTAATGTTCTACAACACTTTTCTCCCCATTCAATTAAGTCACAATAGAGGACATAAATAAGCCTTCAAGCGCCCGATCACACACCCTGATATCTTGGAAGTACCATATTGAGATTATAGAACAAACATAAACACTAGCACTTTTAGCGCTTTAACTTTTTCTCTTTTTTCATACTTTATATTAGTGTGTATTAACTTTTACCTTCCTTTTTAAAAAATATTTAATAAAAATGTGTGTGTGTGTATGAATAGCAGTAGCAGGATGTATAAACCAGGGCCCATATGGATGACCTCCACGAAGACTAACAAGGTACTTTTGCATACTTCAAAGTGAAAGAAGGCAGCTTTTGCACAATGGATATCTATTTTCCCCTTCCCCTAAGAGAGGAAGTACTACAGTTGCATCATGACAATAAAATAGCAGGCTGTGGGGTGGGGTAGAGATATTTAAAACCCAACATAGACAATACAGACTTTAAAGATTATGTTTTCTCTTGTCATGTCTATCATAAAACGAAACCAATTCCTGCTAAGCCAACCTGGTTATTGCAGCCAGTAAAGATCCCATCACATTTCTGGGATATTGTTTCTCTAGATTTTATCACCAATCTTCCCCCAGTGCGGGGATATACTACCAATCTGGTTGTAGTGGATTTATTCATAAAACTGGCTCATTTTATTCCTTGCAAGGGCCTCCCAACAGCCCAGGAAACAGCTCTATTGGTTTTGGACCAGGTCTTTAGATACAGAGGATTGGTCAATCATGTGGTCTCAGAGGAAGTCAGTTCACTTATTAACAGAGGCCCTGTTGCATTTATTCAGCATTAAAGTTCATTTGCCTTCCTTGCATCACCCAGAGTCCAGTGGAGAATCTGAGAAGTTTAACCATCTGTTGCAGCCATATTTAAGATGCTTTATTTCATACCAGCAAGACAACTGGACTGATCTCCTGCCAGTTGCTGAAGTTGCTTACAAAATACAGCATGCTCCTCGATCAATACATCCCTCTTCCAGGCAACTTACAGATTCCACCCATGGATTTGACCCAACAACCAGGCAAGAAACTATTCCTCATGCTTCAGATTTCCTCCATGGAAGAAGGCAAGCTGCCCAAAACCTCTTAAAGGAGCAGATAGAACTAGCAAAGACTACGTACAAAAAAATAATAATCAGCAGATGCAGACAGACAAGAGATAGATAGATGGAGTTGCACATTTGGTATGGCTATCTACAAAATTTCTGACTTTTTTGAGGCTTTCCAAGAAACTAGACTTGAGAGATATTGACCTTTCCCCAGCAATTAAGCAAATAAACTTGCAATTGCCAGCATCAGTAAAGATTCACCCTATATTCCATTTGTTGTTAATGAAAGCAGCCCTCTCACATACTACCAAATGAGGCAGAAGAGTACAAGATAGAAGGAGTGCTAGACTTTGGATGCAGAGGGATGTGGGATCAATGCTTGATACACTGGAAAGGATACTCAAAGGTGGAGAGATGGTGAGTGCAAAATCTCAGGCAGTGATGAGAGAGACGGTGGCTTCAGTTCAAACGTTTTATTTAGCTCAGCCCGGACAGGCGTGAACAGTACAACGAGCCTTTATATAGGCAACGGTCAAACTTATCAACAAATCAGGGACGGGTGTTTTCCCGCCGAGGGGTCATGCCCAATGATCAGCTGGCAGCTTTTGACATTCCCCTAGTGATAGCGCATGCGCCGCTGAGCCGGGGAACCCCGTCAGCTGCCTGGCGCTTCAGCTGGGAACCCATGTAACCTAGCTGGCGTTCTGACAGCTAGCAGCTGTCAGTCGGCTGGTGGATCTGCGCCTGCGTGACTTTTGACAGCTCGCTGCTGCTGCTACGCATGCACAGCTTTTGACAGCTGTCAGTGTCAACGGCGGGGTGCGCGTGCGTGTTGGGACTGGCGGCCTTATGACAGCTGTCAGTGCGGCCACGTGGAGCGGCCTTTGACAGCTGTCATTTCTGCGAGGAATATAGTACAGTGAGAGGCAGCGATGAACATGCATGCACCACAATTGGCATGCCACTTTCATGGCCAATGCCCTAACAAACTTTATCCTCAGCAACTACTGACTTTGCAAGAGTTTGGGGCTGATCAAAATGAGCAGAGGGGCTCATTGTGAGGGGTAGAAAGCACCTCAGAGATCAAAAAGAGGGTGGCAATCACTTCTATAGATGCAGCTGAGTTACAGGACACATTGTGGGACCTTGGGGAGTTACTGACAGAAGAGGAGAGTGACACATCTGCATTTTGTTCTTGCAGCCCACAATCAGTTTCCCCGTGAACTCGGGAAGGGAAGAGGAGGCTGAAGAGGAGGATGACATAATGGCATGTGGAAGACTAGACATAGAGACTACCAAGCAAGCAGCCAGATAAGAGACAACATAGCCTGCAGTTAGATAGTGGATGGGGAAAGGGGTTCAGAAGAGATCCTCCCTAATTTGTGGACTGTAAGAGACATGGAGTGTGTTGTGAAATGTACTTTGTTACCTCTGACAAAGAAAAACTAATATCCAACCTTTTGAGTACATTAATTGCAGAAGCCAATACTCTCTATACAATTTTTGGATGAATCAGCTTTAATATCAAGCCTATTTGATACCACCGTAACATTTTTAAGGACTTGAAGCCATTGATATTATCTGAGGTATTATCTGAGATTTAAGTTCTTAGTTCATGTTTGGAATATCCCAGAAACGTTCAATTTAAAAATATTCTTGAACTCTCAATAGAGATCTGTTACAAGTTTTACTTCTGTCAAGGATTCCATCAAATAAGAGAGCATCTCAGGTGCCCTTGAAGTGGCCGAGATGTCTGGTCCTTATCGATCTATTAAAACATACTGAAAGTTGAAAATACTGCCATTGCTGTGAAATGGGAGGATCAAATTTAATCTGAAGCTGAGAGAAATCCTTTAAAGAGTTTTTGCATAATAATTGGTTTAAATACGTAATCCTGCCTTCTGTCCAAACCTTCAAACAGAATATTTCCCCACTTATTTTCAGAGTGTAGATTTCTTCAAAGAGCTAAAATTCCTGAGTCTTGTTATAAAAACCCAGTCTATAACCCTATTTATTTATTAAATTTATATAGCAAAATAGATGCCCACCTTCCTGGAAATAAAACCCCTTTCCTCCTGTATCTTCCTCCCAAAAGTTGCCATAATCCCAAGGAAAACAGTTTTCTTACCCATATAGCCTACAAGGGCTTATATTCCACTCTGTTTTCATTCCACATGCTGAAGTTTGATAAAATATAAGCCCATTTGCAAATCAAATAAATTAAAACCACCTTCTTCAAATTATAATCTCAATTTAGCCAAAGAAAACTTCCCTGATTCCTATCCCAAACCAATTCCCTAAATAGCCTATTCATTTCTAGGAAATATTTATTTATTTATTTATGTCTGTTTCTTAAATAGTGAATTAAACTTCAGCTCCCCAAACTGTCCATCATTTTCAGGCATGAAATTCTCTTACATACAGATATTTTTTTTTAAAAAAAAGAAAGAAAAGAAAAGAAAAAAAACCATAATACAGAATTAACACAGCATGCAGTTGTAGTGAAACTCGTCGGGGAACGTAAGTGTTGCCTTGATTCCCAGCCAATCCTTTTCCTGCAATCTTTTTCCATTATAGTAAATCAAAAGGTATTGTTTGGCTTGAATCAATCATTGTTTTTTTAAGGATGAATCACTTTTGATTTGATAAGTTTCACTTGTAGGGATGAAAAATTTCAAAGCAACATGATTTTACAAAGAAAACCACTGTATGTGTGTTGGGTTCTGTTTAGGAAGACTGTCATTACTTCAGTGATGAAAATACATCGAGGCATGTATAACCTGATGTTAATTCTCATTCTCTTTCTGCCTTTCATTCTCTCGCATACAGCGGTACACAAATTTTCTAGGTGGCTCATTCCCAAGGCTATTTGTCTCTTTTGTTCTAAATTCTTCTCAAAAGCTGAGTACATTGATGCTGATAGTGTGGCTGAAAGGAGACAAGAGCACCAGGAAGAGGTTTCACCTTAAAGTTGTAGACTGGCAGATATTTATTTTATTTATTTTTAATCCAATTTTCTACACTGTCCATCTCACCTAGGTGTCAACTTCTGAACCAAGCCTGTCTGAAGCCATCATTGTCCTTCTGAGTTGGGAGGGGAGGAAACAGTGCAGACAAAACACTGAATGATCTTGTGGGACCAAGGCCATTCCTGCTGGTGTAGGAAGGAGGAGGAGGAGGAAGAGGAGGAGGAGGAGGAGGAGGAGGAGGAGGAGGAGGAGCAGCAGCAGCAGCAGCAGCAGCAGCAGCAGCAGCAGCAGCAGCGAGGACTGAAGACGAATGGAGAAACCCACTAACTACTTTAATTGGGTAGCATGACCTATAGCAGGGCTTTTTAACTTTTTCACCCATTGTATCACTTTTAGGATATGGCAACATCCGAGTACCACCAGTCGCCTAGCAAGGTATCAAAAACGTGACAAGTTTTTGTCAAGATGACAAAAAAAAGGAAAAAAGTAATGAAGTACAGGTAGTCCTCAACTTACAACAGTTCACTTAGTGACTGTTCGAAGTTACAATGGCACCTGGTGATGCTGCAACATTCCAGCTGATCAGCACTTCTTCTGGGCTCAGCAGAAGCGCCAGGATCAGCACCGAGCTCCAGCTGGAGCCTGGCGCTGATCCTGGCGCTTCCACTGAGCCCTGACAGCCCTACAGCTCCAGCCGTCTCTTGCTCAGGCTTGTGCGGTGCTGCCACCGATTCAACTCATTCCTCTCCCCTGCTACCACTTTTCTAGGATGGTTGTGTACCACCTGCTAGGTGCCAATGTACCACAGGTGGTACCTGTACCACTGGTTGAAAAGCCCTGACCTATAGCACAGCAGAGAGGAGGAGATTGTTACTTTTAGTTACTTTGAATCTCTGGGGAAAACTTTAGAGTTGGTTTCACTTTTGACCATTCCAATAATATTATCCAATAAACATGTGCTTTGAGGAGACTTCAAGCCTCGGAGTGTTGATTTACATGGTTGCATTAGTCGGAACCTTGACACTAGGTGAGTGTGGATGGTTTACAAAGATATGAATCATATCATTCTGGGACATTGGCAGAAGGGAAAGCACGAGGGCAGGGAAGCCTGGGAGGATGTGCAAACTGGTAAGATACATCTGAAAGAGAAGGTGATGTAATGGTACTGTATGTGAGAAAATCCTTGAGAGACAGAACAAAAGAATGCTCTTTAGGGAATGCTTAGGTAAGAGAGGGCATAATCCAGAGCTGTGTAATGTGGAGAAAAAGAGTCGGAAGGACTTCCTTACCTTATCAGGCAGGAGTAGGAGAAGGCAGGAGATTTGTAGTTTCAGATCTGTAAGATTCTATTAACATAGCCTTACAATAAAATAGAATTAGTTCAACTGGTTGGGTTTCCTGACTTTGTTTATCTGAGAATGGTGACAATATGCCATGCCAAGAGCTGCTGAGGGGAGATGGGGACAGAGGGGGTGAGCACTTTGTAAACCCCTCTGAGATCCTTGTGGATTTTGTTTTGGCTCTTTCTGCTGATCCACGGTTCATCCGGACTAGTTCAGCAGAAATTCTGGGATGTTTGCTCCAGTTCAAAATAAAAGTTTCTCTTTCTTGTAGACCTCTGCTAAAGATGAGATATGCATCTTTTCAAAACAGAAAACTTTGCCATGTAAAATAAAGGTATTGGAGGGTCCAGCAGTAAAATCTTATTTTTCCTTTAACTGCAGAAAGGCTCCTTTCGAGCAAGAAACATGTAAATGAGAATCATGCCTTGTGTAGGACTGCTCTGATCCGGAAAACCCTTGTTATTCAATAACTTCCATCACTTATGAACAGAGGAATGCAATCTAGTGCAGGATTTCATGTCCTACCCACCCACAGCATAAAAAAATAAAGATGGGAATATGCTTGCAACTCCACTTCTCTGTCACATGTCTTTCCCCTAGTATCATTGCTTTTCCCAGTGTCACCACTTTTCCTGTTTCCTGAGCCTGTTCTACTCATTATGTTTCCCAAGCAGCATTGAACTGAATCCAACTGAATTCATGGGCCCTTTCTCATGGTTATTTACCTTTCCTTGTACTGGCAAAAAACTGTACAGGGTTAAAAAAATGCTGTTGTCACCTGCAATCATTACCTTAACACAGGCACATTGTCAGCAAATGCAGCTGCCTTTATTTTCAGCATACCAGCTCTGTTAAGACAAGAATTGCTGAATTCATACCAAATTCATACAGCTTTGTTTCTCTTCCCTTCCTTAAATATTTCTGGCCATCAGGAAAACATCTTTCACCTTAACTTGGACAAGGAAGGTGATGAGTTTTGACAAACGGCTAGACCAGTGAGTTTAACCATCTGTCAAAACTTGTTCTGTTTTGCAAGACACAAATCTTTTAGGCTTAGTTTTATTTCTATTCTAGAAGACCCTGCAGCCCAAACAGCAGCTAATTGACATGCACCATGAAACAACAAAGAGAATTTCTTTTATTTCACTACACAACCTTCCTGTACTACACACAGCTACCTCTGGTCAACTGCCATTACACTAATTGTCTGAGCTGAAACTCTTAGATTTCAACTCAGACAAAATAGGAGAATCTGACTTGTAAGCATCACCACACAATGCAGAAGATCTTGGAAGACAGGGCCCATTGACTATGGGGACATGTCTGCACTAGCCTAAATTAGCCAATACTTGTCAGGCTAATCCTATCCCTTAGAGTTGCCTGGGTGTGCTATCATCAGAGCAGTTGATAAAACTAATTAAATCATACCCCTGGCAAATCCAGTTTCAGGATGATGAGGAAAAAATACTTCGCATAGTTAAGGTTGCCTTAAGGCTGCCTTAGATATGGACTAGGGATCTGGTAAAAGCAATGTCATAAGGACATAATAGGGAAAGGGAGATTGTCAGGGCTTGTTTGTGCTGTAGTTAGATCCAAAATACAAAAGAATAAACAGGAACAGGCTTTGTAAAGCATTTTTCCTGCTCATGCCGACTTTTCACAATGCCTTTGGAGTACAAATCCACAGTGTCATGAGATTTTATGCCAGCCTGACTTTTAAGCCTCAATAATGATGCCAACTTGTTCAGCCTGCCCCGGTCACTTCTCCATTTCCCAGTTCTGCTAAGAGGTTTCACATGCACCTAAATAAATACTAATGCCTAGACAAACAAATGGCAAATCAGGTTCTGATTTTTAAACCCAGCAGTGTTAACTTTTGATGAAGCCTTTGGTTTTGGAAAGATGACAGGAAGACCAGCTAAGGACATAACAATCCTGGCAAAAAGTCATGTCCCAGTAGATCCACTTTGCTTTAAAATAGCATGGAACAAATCTTTTCATAAATCTTTAAGGATATTAGAAACCAAACATGAGCCAGAAAGAGAATTTAGAAGCATTGTATGAATAGTGAGTAGAATAGAAACTTATTGGTTCGGTCATCTGACCATATCAGAGTATGGATAGTGTGAAGTTAATTCTTTTTTTGAAGAAAGTGCAGAACTATCCTTGTCTGATTTTTTTTACCAGTTGGGGAGGGGGAAAGGGGGATTAAGCAAATTACCTGTGGAAAAAATCATCAGAATTGGATGGCAAGAATTCTTTAAAACATATATGTTCACTTTTTCAGCTTTCAGATATATAATACCATGACAGCTTCTTTAACCAAAGATTGGCAATGAATTAGAGGAAATTGCTCACTTAATAGGCACATGGAATAATTGATGCTAAAATTATGATATTTTAGAAAGAATAAAAACTCACTGATGACCTTTGCAAAACTTTTATACTTCTTTTTACGAAGCACAATACCTAAGTAGATAAGAATGACCTGTTGTACATCCAAGTTGTTAAAATTCTAGCTGGTGTCACTTTGAAAAAAATGGAAAGGAAATGTAGGGTACCATTAATGGGTTGATATTTTGTGAGGCCAGGGAAGATAAGTGATAATCAGTCCTAAAAATGCTAAGAGCTATTTCATTTTTTTTCCTAAGCAGGGCATTGAAGAGATTTAGGAGTTGGTGGTGCAAAGAGTAATTACAATCCTGGTGGAAATGTCCAGTGAGACTATACCTCTTGCTACATGTTGAAAGAATTAGTTTCCATCAGAAATATTTCTTATGCAATGCAGAATTAAAATGAACTGTGGCCTGCAGATGGAAAGAAGGAGAAGAGAATCCATTTAATGAATAAACTGAACACTCAAGTCAATTAAAAGTATAAAACAAATGAGCTGGACATTGAAAGAACAATGAGAATATACATTGGCCGGTTTATCCCATTAGAAAGGCTCGCTGAAGAAAGAAAGAAAGAAAGAAAGAAAGAAAGAAAGAAAGAAAGAAAGAAAGAAAGAAAGAAAGAAAGAAAGAAAGAAAGAAAGAAAGAAAGTCAAGTTTGTGCTTCTCCCACAAGCTTGAAGACCCATCCAAATTTAACTTTTCGATGCATAACAACCTGCCAGGAAACGATCAGTTTCCATATGCTCAGCAAACAGCCCAACAGCCACTATGCAATCCTATTGTCAGGCTGGAGAGATAAAATACCGCACAGTTTTGTTCAAGCTGATTTCTTGGACTTGCTGTGTGACATTGACAAGTCACCTTCTAAAATTAGCACACTCCGATAATGAGTCTATCTCCTTCTGCTAACAATGTTAAATCTCCGGACATAGCTAAGCAATCTGGCTCTCCTTCAGTAGACCAGCCAAATGTCTGACTGCAGCTTTTTTCTCTAGCAGGGACATGGCAGTGGAATGGGAATACGATTTATAAGGAGGAGAAGATGTCTAGGACAAAGTTTATGAGCTCTTTTTTAGAAGGTTGTATTACCGGAATGGCTTACATGGATAGCTGTAGTCAGAAACATTTGCAATCTACACCGGTGTTGCTCAATCTTGGCGACTTAAAGATGTGCAGACTTCAGCTCCCAGAATTCCCCAGCCGGCTGGAGTTGAAGTCTGCACATTTTCAAACTGTCAGAATTAACAAACACTGGTGTAGATTGTCCTCTGATAGATGGCAATTTAAGAACTTAATAGTCAGGACTGCCAAAATATTTTGTATTGATGGAAACTTAGGGAGGATTGGTGCCCAAGTTTCATGTCTTTCTTTTCCCACAGAAGGATCACAAGTGAACCTTAATAATGCACTTGTTCCCTTAATTTATAATCCTCATTTTTATTGAAGAAGCTGAACAAGCAATATAAGAAGACTGAAATGACTGGGGAAAATAAACCTGCAAAGAATGAAGGATCACTCTTAAAGCAATAACTAAAACAAACAAACAATTGAGATAACCCAGCCACCTCCCTCAGAATAACTTGCAGAATTATCATGCATATCACACCTCTGTGTGATATGAGGTGGCTGGATGGAGTCACTGAAGCAGTAGGCGTGAGCTTAAATGGACTCCAGAAGATGGTAGAGGACAGGAAGGCCTGGAGGAACATTGTCCATAGGGTCGCGATGGGTCGGACACGACTTCGCAGCTAACAACAACAATGTATTAAGTGTTTGGTACTCTATTACAGTATTATAGGTTTGGTTGAAGAATACCTCTAATGCAGACATGTCAAACACAAGGCCCGGGGGCCAGATGTGGCCCGTGAAGCCATCCTGGAAACAGTGAGGGAACAGCCCCCACTGCCTTGGCCCTGGCCCAGAGACCCTCCTCCTGCCAGAGACCCTCAGATCTGTCCCACTCCTGCCCAGGCCCCCATAGGCACCCTTGATGCAAACGATGTAGAGCTGGCCATGCCCACCCAGTAGGCCATACGCACTCTAGCCACACCCACCCAGTAGGCCATGCCCACCCTGGCCATACTCACCCGGCCCCCTGAGGGCAACTACAATGCTGATGCGGCGCTCAATGAAATTGAGTTTGACACCCCTGCTCTAATGAACACAGCGGTCAAAAGCCTTACATTATCTGACATCTTCAAGTGCCCTTAATCAGAACCTGTGATATACACTTGCCCCACCAATCCCCCCCTCCATTGGGCTTATAAGTAGTCTTTGACTTACAGCCATTCATTTAGTGACTGAAATTACAACAGCACTGAAAAAAGTGACTTATGACCATTTTTCACAAGACCACTGCAGCATGCCCATGGTCATTTAATCAAAATTCAGACCCTTGACAACTGATTCATATTTATGATGGCTGCAGTGTCCAGGCATCATGTAATCGCCTTTTGCCACCTTCTGACAAGCAAAGTCAATGGAGAAGCCAGATTCATTTTACAATTGTGTTACTAACTTAACTGCAATGATTCATTTAACTCAGGGGTCCCCAATCTGTGGGCTGCAGCCTGGTACCGGGCCTTAGCATGCTGGCCATCAGGCCATGGGAATGGCTGGCAAGTATGCACATGTGTGCACGCACCCTCCCACTCGCAGTAGCACCATCATGCGGGCACTACAGCCCCATTCGCACATGCATGGGGGCACTGGCGCCACTTCCAGCATCACCCGGGCATTAGCGGCCTCTTTGCTCTTTGCTCACGCACATGGGCACCACTGCCGCCGCCAGCGCTGCCACAGATGTGTTCATCCCACTTGAGCATTGGCACGGTGCCTAGCACTACCACCATGTGCGCGCCCATTTGTGCATGCACATGGGCATGCGCACACATTTCCCTTTCCCTCTGGGCTCCCAACCTAGAAAGGTTGGGGAGCTCTGATTTAACTGTAGCAAAAAAGGTCATAAAATGTAGCAAAACACACTTAACAACTGTCTTAGCAACAGAAATTTTGGGCTCAATGGTGGGGTCATAAGTCAAGGATTATCTGTATATTGAAACAGAGGGAAGTGTGAAAGGAGCATTGCTCATTTGTGTTTGAGGTGAAGAGAGGATCCGTTCTCCTTTCTACAGTAGTGTAGGCAGTGCCATAGACGTTTACCTTGCTGTAGAACTTGATCAGAATCCCCCCTCCCTCCCTGAATATTGTGAACATGGCTGAGGCGTGGAACAGCTAAATCACAGGTCTAGAATGTTCTCTCATCTGCTTACATCCTGTGTCACCTATTTGGCCTAACATCTAAGCTTCCATATTGGTAAGGGAGAAGTTTGGGAGCTCAAGTCTGCAGAAGTGAAGTAGGATTTTCTCCTACAGTGACAGGTCATTTGTTTTCACCCTCTCTCCCACCCTCCCTCCCTCCCTCCTCTGTCTCCCATCGGAGTGGGAGAATTTCAAATATCTAATGGCCCTCAGAGCAGATTCCCAGGGTCCATATTATTTTCTTTCAGGACACTTTCTAGGTAGAAAACTTACAAAGACCAGCCATGTGGACTTCTCTGAATGTATTTAAGAGAATCTGAGAATCTCCATGCCCTGTGGAAATGGGGTCCATTAAATTAGGAGACCTGAAATCTATCAAGGTCAAGATAACAACACAGGAGAAAAGTGTGCGTAGATAAACTTATGACTTGGTCCAATATTCTTCTGATTGCTTGGAAGAACAGCTATTACCCTTCAGAATGATATTATTTATCTAACTTCTGTTCCCTCATTTCCACCATAGCTTTAGCAGAAGCAAATTTGCTCGTACGGAAGCTTCCACTAAGACAAACCTTTCCTCCCTCTGCTGTTCGAGGAACAGAGATGGTGAAATATTAACAATTTCACAGCTGCCTTCATTCCATGTGCTCTGAAGGCAGGCTTGTATCCCAAACAGTTCCATCTGGTTCAGATTGCTGTCCGGGGCTCCTGATGCAAACGCAAAAAAGAAAAATAAGAGGGGGAAAAAACCCAGGCTTGTTTTAGAAACATCCTTGGAGGCTTGCATGCTGTCAGCATTCACACTGGGGTTGCTTGTGCTGCCCATGCAATCAGTACAGATGTTGCGGCAGCCACTGAAACATTTTGAGTCCCAGATCCAAAGCACCTGCATTGCCCCACAGGTTATTTGCAGCTTCAGTTAATCTGCAGGATAGATGTAGAGCCATCAAGTCTGTTTGCTGAGGACAACACTTATGCGTAGAGCTAACTGAATCAGCAGAAGTATCATCAATGAATACTTATGATTTGATCAGAGTTTAGATATAGATTAGATTAAAAATCAATGCAGTCCATTAACTGAAAACCGCCTGCCTGTGTCCTCCCTTCCAATTCATTCGAGATTTGCTATTCTTTCTATCTTCTACCTTTGCATGGAAGTCTCTGTATCTCATTTGTTAAACCTGTGCATGCTGGGGCTAGGTGTATTTACCCAGAACCAAATCTTATCAAACTGTATTCAAGATCTTTGTCAAAGAAGGAAAACTTCCTTGCTTTTTTTTTTCCTGCCTGTTGCAGGCCTCCCTGCCAGAATCTCAAAAATTGCAAGAGAGGATTAGGGGTCCCTCCCAAACAGTGGAGAATCAGGGAAAGGGAATGAACTAAAATTTCCTGGCAGGCGCTTTTTGAGCAGAATGACAACTAAAGCTAACTTAGTGAGTTGAAGGGAAATTCACTCCCAGGCACGCGTGCCTATGATGGTGCTTTGAAACAAAGAACTACAAGCATATACTCGTGAAGATCATAGTAAACTTAAAATAAAAGCAGCTCGGCTGGGACAGATCAAAAGCCTCTCTTGTTCTTGCATGAACAATATATAGTCTATCAGATGTTTGTGCCCTTCAGTTTTCAACATCTCTAATCAACTTGGCCAATTGTGAGGGATTACGGGAGATGCGATTCAGTAACATCTGAAGGGCCATGCATTGTTCAGTCTTGCTCTAGTTCAGACATGTCAAACACAAGGCCCGGGGGCCGGATCCGGCCCGCGAAGTGGTTTCATGTGGCCCGCGAAGCCATCCTGGAAACAGTGAGGGAATGGCCCCCACTGCCTTGGCCCTGGCCCAGAGACCCTCCTCCTGCCAGAGACCCTCAGATCTGTCCCACTCCTGCCCAGGCCCCCATAGGCACCCTTGATGCGAACGATGTAGAGCTGGCCACGCCTACCCAGTAGGCCATACGCACTCTAGCCACGCCCACCCAGTAGGCCGCGCCCACCCTGGCCATACCCACCTGGCCCCTTGAGGGCAACCGCAATGCTGACGCGGCCCACAATGAAATTGAGTTTGACACCCCTGCTCTAGTTCAACAATCATTGAAAACAGGAACTACAAAGAAATTTCTGGGAAACACAGCTGTAAATGTAAATTGGCCTTGCATCTATACTAATGCAACTGGACTGCAATTACCTTTTTTTAAAAAAGAGATAGGGCCCATACCTGTCCCCTTTTCAGTCTTCTAGCACAGGGGTCTTCAAACTTGGCCCTTTTATGACTTGTGGACTTCAACTCCCAGAATTCCTCAGCCAGGAATTCTGGGAGTTGAAGTCCACAAGTCATAAAAGGGCCAAGTTTGAAGACCCCTGTTCTAGCACTACTGCTGTCTTCCATACTTTGTCAAAAATCACAGAAAGGGACTTCAAGGTTATATCCAAGGTTATCAACTTTTTCAAGATTTTTAAATCTAATGGGTTTAATCCTGAGTATTAAACTTGTTCATGATAGCCAGGTGCTCCCTATGTCTTTACTTAGCTTGGATTGCTAATCCCTCCAAGTAATAAATTGTTGTGTAGAAATCCATTTGAACACAGATCCTCTTTGGAGACCAAAGAGGCCAAAGAAAAGAGATCAAAGCAAAAGAGCTTGTTTCATTATTCAAACAGCAGATCTGCTCCTTCCTTTTTCTCTCTTTCTACTGACATTTTTTGTTCATTTCTTTTAGCTTTCCTTGAGGGGCTACATGCCTTTTGTCATTCACATTTTCTTTCCGCAAACATTATCTGCCTGTTGGCATACTTTATTGTTTATTACATCCATCATTCATTTTATATACATGCCTCTTTTAATTCATGTCATTCAAAGGCAAAGCTTTCTTTTATATATTTAATTATTTTCATTTTAGTCATACTTTTGAGTGATATACCTGGAACAACTGGTAGACTAATGGATCTTTAATTTAATAGTCTTTTAGACTGAATCTCTTTATAAAAATTGATCACCTTAAAATCCTCTTGTATATAGAGTCAGTTTTTAGTAGCAAAGTAGAGTGTGTTATTAGATTATGAACAATTGTACTCTCTATAAATTTTTCAGACTTAACTCATCAATTAAAAAGTTTTATTTTATTTTTAAACTTTGTATCTCATTACTCCTGTCCCTTTTAATTCTTCCAGCAGATTCTCAGAAAAAGGCAATTCAAATATGTCTACCTATCCACCACTTTGTGCTATAAAGAGTAACACAAATAATCTTTAGCTGCGATTTTTCAGTTTTCTTTCATGTAACATTTCACCTCTGATTTCTGAAGTTGTTAATATTTTCAGCAGTATGCCTCTCTAAATATGCAATGATGAGGTTACCTAGTCAGGTAATAAAATATTTGTAAACAAACAACCTCGCTCAACTACATGTATTCTCTTCCAATAGTCAGTGATAAAAAGGGATTACAACTCAACAAAGGTTGGAGGAAGCCAAGCTTCCTACTCCTGTTTTAAAAAGATGTTGAGCACAGCAAGACCAAAATATATTTTTGTTTGAGATTCTGCTACAGTGATTTTAAATAAGATACAAGTGTTCTAACCTCTTGACTCTCCATTTCAATTTCTTTTTAAGGAAGCCTCTTGTCTTCATGAAATTCATCTTTTGAAAATTTAGTTTTTTGGGTGATATCTATTCCCATGAACAAATTGAGGGTGAACCTTTCTATCCTGAGGAAACCATGGGCATGACTTGTTGGAATGTTATCAGTCAGCTAGATTTTTCAATGATCCTGGAAAACACCTTGATAGAAGTTCCAAATCCAAAGCATATTTAGGTATTTTTAAGTCAGTGAAGGCAAAAGATGAATGAAGGTGATTCTCTTATGTGTCCTGTCCAGAGTCAAAGGTTTTCGTAATGTTCTCCTTCCAGCCTGGCAACTTTGTCACGAGCTAGACAGATTTCAAAATAAAAATGGATTCTTTCTTCTGCAAAATGCACCATTGTGAAGAGGCAGTTCAGAACTTGACAGGTCTAACTGCAAATGAGCAGATTCCCTTTTATGGCTTGTTTTATGGCAGAATTCGAGGAAGAATCCCAATTTAAACATTTGTTCCCCTTACATAAAAGTCAGAAGGACTAATCTCCCTAGCTGTCATCAGAGCTATATTTTCTTCTAACAAAAAGTTGATTATGTTAATCCTTCTTCCTCTTCTCACACCCAGCAATAAGTTCTAAGACATTCAGTTGGAAGGCCATTATTCCTTGCTTATCTTGAATCCTGGATATCTCTAACTGATTTATTTTTGCTGCAAATGTTACAACTGCCCTCAAAACATAAAATTGATGGGCACATTAAAAGCAAATTTTAAAAGAGCTCAACTTAAGTTTCAGCAAAGTTAGGATGGCAAAGTTATATTTATCAGCTGGACAAATGACTACATAATCATGGTACCAAAGTATCACTAGCCAAAGAGACTTGCAAAATAAAACAATGCAGGTTGGTTGAAGAAAGGAAAAAGAAAGAAGCAGAGTGTTTGAGAGGGAAGGATAAGATGGAATCAATATTTTTGCTAGTATTTTTCTTCGTAGCAAATGGAAAAAAAAGAAATCACCATATGAAATGAAATCAACATATCCACACAGGCTAAATAGCAAGACTATGTATTAGGGCTGTATTAATCATAGCCACAAGATGTTATTAGTTTTAAGATGCCTCTCGTCTCTTTCATACACACATGAACAACTGCATGTTCAACAACGTACCTGCAGAGCAAAGGCAATGAGTCAGATTGACTGGTATATTAAGTACTAATATTGTCATTACATGATGTATTTACAGTTGCTGTGTTTGAGAAGTATCCATGAGCATATATTTTCAAGATGACCATAGTAACAGAATGTGAATATTCTTAAATTAAGTCTTGCTTGTCTTGGCTTATTTATATACATATGAATTCTAGACAAGCAAGTTAACATAATCTTTCTATTGGTGTGGTACATATAAAACAACCCTTACTGACATTACCAGTGTATTCCCAAATAGAGCATTACGCATAAGCACACAGAGTCATCTGTCCCCCAAATTAGCATTATTCATTGCCCCTAAGTGATGGTTGCCTCACTCTGTCTAATAGTTGTTGTTGTTGTTGTTAGTTGCGAAGTCGTGTCTGACCCATTGCGACCCTATGGACAATGTTCCTCCAGGCCTTCCATGTCCTCTACCATCTTCTGGAGTCCATTTAGGCTCACGCCTACTGCTTCAGTGACTCCATCCAGCCACCTCATTCTCTGGCGTCCCCTTCTTCTCTTGCCCTCAACCTTTCCCAGCATTAGGCTCTTCTCCAGTGAGTCCTTTCTTCTCATTAGGAGGCTAAAGTATTTGAGTTTCAACTTCAGGATCTGGGCTTCTAAAGAGCAGTCAGGGTTGATCTCCTCTAGGACCGACCAGTTTGATCACCTTGCAGTCCAAGAGACTGCGAGTCCCTTGGTCTAATAGTAGAGCAGACATTATAAAATGAGTGGTTTTCATATAGACCAGACATGTCAAACATGTGACGTCACGTGATCTCGTGCAACGTATTGGGACAGTTTTGCCATTGCCGGCAATGGGGTGGGTGCGGCTTCCACGTGACTCATCCAGCCTGAGGGCCAGCAGTTTGACAGCCCTGATATAGAAAGTTCCCAATGCTATAAAATATTATTTTTTTTTTTTCTTGATTTTTAAAGGAAACATGAGTGTTAAAAAGAGAGGATCGTATTGTCCAGTGTTCCTATCAAATTCTGTGAAGGCTGATGGTTTTATAACAGTCTTGGTATTCTCTCCACTTCTGTAGCTATGTAAAGTATGTTTTACTTATCATTTTCCGATCATAAAAACACTTGATTATCATTGAAAAACATGCCAGAACTTGTTTTCCACAAATGACCAAGGAATAGGCTGTGATGGGAAGAACAGACTTTGTAAAGTTATTGAATTCCCTTAAACCAGACATGTCAAACACAAGGCCCGGGGGCTAGATCTGGCCCGTGAAGTGGTTTCATGTGGCCCGCGAAGCCATCCTGGAAACAGTGAGGAAACGGCCCCCACTGCCTTGGCCCTGGCCCAGAGACCCTCCTCCTGCCAGAGACCCTCAGATCTGTCCCACTCCTGCCCAGGCCCCCATAGGCACCTTTGACGCGAACAATGTAGAGCTGGCCACGCCCACCCAGTAGGCCAAACACACTCTATCCACGCCCACCCAGGAGGCCACGCCCACCCTGGCCATACCCACCCGGCCCCTTGAGGGCAACCGCAATGCTGATGCGGCCCTCAATGAAATTGAGTTTGACACCCCTGCCTTAAACCCACCTGGAATGAAACTGAGTGAGAGAAAATAGAGGGGAGTCTAAGAAAGAGGGACAAGAAAAAAGGATCCCAGGAAAAACTGAAACATCTGCTTAATATTCACCTTGGAGAGGGGGCTTTCTTAATATCTAAGGGGAAAAGGAAATTGATCTCCCCCCTTGTCCATATAAGCATTACATAGAAAAGATGCAGGAGAAAAATAGTGTGTGTATACGTATGTTGAATGTACAGTAGTCTTAAATGTTAATGGAAAATAATGGATTGAGCATTCAAAATATTGTTCAGACTGGAGGTTTTACAATGCTTCCTTTATATACCTGCTCTCAGAGGCCAATTCAATCAGTGTGGGATCATTAGATTAGAAATAGGTAGATATAAGACACTCTTTTAACACTCTTTAACAGGTGAAGACTACCCTCTTGTGCAAATCAATAGAGGGTTTCAGTGGAAAACATAGAAAACTAAATGGCCTTGTGCAGTCAAGTATCTGTTTAACCCAGGGGTAGGCAACCTTGGCTCTTTTATGACTCGTGGACTTCAACTCCCAGAATTCCTGAGCCAGTCATGCTGGCTCAGGAATTCTGGGAGTTGAAGTCCACGAGTCATAAAAGAGCCAAGGTTGCCTACCCCTGGGTTAACCTATATTTCAAAGCAAAGTTGAACTTTTTGAAGTCAAATATGATTAAATATGATAGCAGAACTTAACTCTCTTGATTATACCTGATTTTGAGATAAGTTCAGAAGACTTTTTTTTTCTTCTGCCTCTTACTTGGAGCTCTTCAAGCATTATCCATTCCCTGTTCAATGTGTGTACTTGTATGTCAGAGCATGCACAGTCTTATTGCGCTGAGGTAACCCAAGAGAAAATACAGTAAACAGTGGTTTGTATTAAATGGTGGTTTATATTACACACTATATCGACAAATATACACTAGAAATAAAATATATACACGTGGTGAAACAGCAAACTCCAATACACAGCAGTTACAGCAGGAAACGTACGAGAGAGAAAGACTCCAGCAAAGCCTTCCCTTTTATACTCAAGCTCTTAAAGGGATACAGACTCCTGCTGAGTCATTCCTAACATTGCATCATACATCTCACATTATACAAGCTGCTTAGCTTCTAAATCATTACCTTGACATTTTAAATAATCACAGAAACACTTGCTGAATGGGCAATTATAGAAATCAAATAAATAAATAAAACAATAAATAAAATAGGTCCTCTTGCAAGGAAGATTGGTATGCAAATAAAACTTTACTCCTCCCCCTGGTGACTTGGGGAACATTTCAGGCTATATCAGTCTCATACAGTCTTTTTCTTCTTCCAGGCTAGATGCTCAGGAGGCAGAATTTCTCAGTCACACCACTTCATCCCCCTTTTACATCCTTCTGGTTACCTCTTTTACATTCCTGTTCATGTCATCTTTGCAAAAGAACCTAAGTTTTAAATACAAACAACAATCAGCAATTGGGCCATGGAGCAGCTTGACAATGCTGCATTCTGATATGTAGCCGCGTCCACATCAAGAAAAGTTAATTTGATTTGATTTGATTTGATTAAAATATAGTACAAATCAAATTAAGTAATTACAGTTGCCATGATTAATTTCCATTAGATACCATGCTAAATTCACACTGGCCATTTTGAGAAGTTTTTGAGATCTCTGCAACAGAATCTGGCACTGAGATACAAAAGTGAGAAATAAAGAGAAACATCAACCTTAAATCATTCCTTTGGAAGAAGCAGCTGAGGAGCGACTCTCCCTAACTTCTTCTCAGCATTTATGAAATAGTTATATTTAGTGTACTTGAGTCTGGCAAGATCTTGTCTATGGGCAAGGAATTGCTTTGAGCTTTTACATCTGTAGTTCTTGGCTTCTTGCACCTGACAATCTCTCACCCAATGTTTATCTTTTTGACATGCTGTGACTTTTTCCTAAACCCCAGAAACTTCCAATAGCATTTGACACATCTCCCCATGTCTCTGGGGCTGGTAAGAGTCATAGTGTAAAGCACGTGAAAGAAACCAGGCTGGAAAACCCTGATGAAAAAAACCAAGGTCATTTTAGCTTTAAGATATTGAGCCTCAAAGGTATTTTCTGCTTTTTCTGCTTAAGCGTAGTTTTCTGCATTTAATGCATTTCTGCCGAAATGTATTCTTCTGCATTTACAGTCTTAACACATTGGAGACTTGGTATAGAAGTTAAAACGTGTTTGTTCCCTGGGGAACTATGTAAACCCCTACCTTTGGGGTGATTGATGTCTAATCTAGACTTCTACACAAGAAGACAAGGTTTCAGTTCAATACTCACATCAAAGGGGAGCAGGAGCTCTGACCTTTTTTTTCCTTCTTCTTCTTCTTTCTTTCTTTTTCCATCAAACTCCTGCTGAGGAAGGTTGCATTTTGTGATATAGGTGGAGAAGTCAGTGAAAATAATAGCAATCAGAAAGCAATGTAGAAGAACCTGTCCAGCAGCAGCATTCCTCTTTGATTGTGATCAGACACTCAGGCCATCAGGCATTCTTAAGAGCTTTGGCTCCCAGCGAGTGCTTACCTGTGGCTCTGCAGGGACTAGAGCCTTTAACAGAAATCAGCTGTCAGTCACCTGCAATTCTGGAAGGACTGGCTACCCCTCCCTGGCTCCGTACCTTTTTTTCCTGCCAGCTAGCTCTTCTGAAGCTGGCATGCCTGGTTGGAATGGTCACCTGTCAGGCGGTAGACACGGCTGTTATCCAAGACAACAGCTGCTACCGTCGATCTGCTTTACACAGAAAGTTATTTGGCAGGTGGTGGGTCTTTTCCATTTCTATGTTAGCATCCGACTGTGGTATATTTTCAATTGCTCCTCCTAGCCTCCATCCCTCATTTTCATTATAAGACTACACCATCTTCCTTGATTCATCAAGAATGTGGATGCCCCTTAAAGAGGCATTTCCTCCTTTCTCTATGCTGTTGCTGTGGTGTTGTATTGCATTCGTTGGCCTCCCTCTCTCCTGGGCTAAGGATGTTGCTTGCGATGTTTTCAGAGAGTTATTACCATGTATTGCCTGGCTCTGAATTTAACATGTTCTCTGATGGCATTCATACGTTGTCCTGACACGCTACTTCCCTATTTAGTTTTCCAGGCTGACTTGATTGATATGGATAGGATTTTTTATTTATTTATTTCAATATTCTGCCTAGAATAATCCTGATTCCCCAACTGTTCCTTAGTTTGAAAGAGGAATCCCCAGCCCCCAGTTCGTGGATCAGTACTGGTCCGCAAGCCACAGTCCATTGGGAACTGGGCTGCACAAGTGGCAGGTGAGCGCATGAAGCTCCATTTGTGTAAGCTGCAGGCACGCGCATGAAACCATCCCCTCACACATACACACACACACACACACAGTCGCCAGTGCTGTTGGTTTCCAGAGCCAGAAAGGTTGGAGAGTGCTGGTTTAAAAGAGTCTAGTGGTTTTCATATTTCCAATTAAACAAGACATTCTAAAACTCCTTTCTTAACAGATGTAACTTAAGAAGAAAATGGATGAAATTCCTATCTGTTAGTATGGTGTAATGTTGGAGGTGACAATGAATAATCTCTATCAACAAACTGTAAAAAAAAAAAAGCAAAAAGCAAAAAACAAAAAATCTGGCAGGGGATCATCAGACTATCTATTGGCCACTTAACTTGGTGCATACGCCCTCTTCTCTGGCCCCAGGACACCATATTACAGGTCATTTTGATTGAGAAGCAATATAATTCTTTCAAACAGGATTCGGCCTGTGAACTTGTCGGGTCTCTGAGCCAGCCAAGCCCAGGATCAGGTTCCTAGATCAACCTGAACAAGCTTTGACCAATATTGTCAGCATCAGATCCTGTTCAGATTGATCTGGGTATCTGAGCTAGACTCAGTAACTACAAGATGCAACCTTCTCTGTGACTGTTAGTTCATATTTGGGCTTCCTTTGATCCTATGTTTAGTGCTTTTCTGGAATAGCTCTAAGCCTGAATTCAGCATTCACTGAACAAGGATTTAGTGATGTTCTGGCTTAGAACAAAACCTGTATTTCCCTGCTTCTAATGTGAGTTTGGTGATCCTCTGGAATAGCACAAAACATAACTTCATCTCATTCTGAAACGGCCTTAGACCCAAGACCCAAAGAAATCAAGGATCAGCTAATAAACTTACTTTGAATGCATCCTTACCTAAAGGTAAAGGTTCCCCCGCACATGCGTGCTAGTCGTTTCCGACTCTAGGGGCCGGTGCTCATCTCCGTTTCAAAGCCGAAGAGCCAGCGCTTGTCTGAGGACGTCTCCGTGGTCATGTGGCCGGCATGACTAGACGCCAAAGGCACACGGAACACTGTTACCTTCCCACCGTAGCGGTCCCTATTTTTCTACTTGCATTTTTACGTGCTTTCGAACTGCTAGGTTGGCAGAAGCTGGGACGAGTAACAACCCACCTTCTCTCCAGCCCCAACCAATGTTATGAGGAATAACTGGTGGAATTTTTCCCACCAGCTGGCTATTGGTGAGAGTGATGGGGGGGTGGCCCTTCATTAATCCCTGTTCTTAACATGCCTCTGTAGATAAGGATAGCAGCGTCTGCCAGCCTCATGCCTGTCATAGGATAAGGATCAACAGAGGGGCAGCAAATGTTAGGCTTTATCGTTTTTCTGCCAGCTGAAAGACTGATAGCCCTTTTACTCAGCCACAGGGAAGGTTTCTGGGATACAGAACTAAGAAATAAAAAGCCATTATTTAGTGGGACAAAGCATCAGAAGAAATTTAAGTAGCTAAACAATAAGCCACAAAATATATCCAAGAGACACAATGCTGTGCAGATGGGGCGCTGGTTTTTTTTTCTCCTCTGATGTGTTTTGTTAAATATACATTCTCAGGGAGTACTATGTCAAATCTTCAAGCTCTTTGGAGAAAAGGCAGAAGATAGAGAAAGACACAGCTTTTCAGACCAAGTAGAATTCTCAGTTATGATCCCCCAAAGCTCTATAAAACAAATACCGCTTTGGAAATGTATTTTGCTTGGAATATCATCCTTTCATATGAATGTTGAATTACACATTATTAATCTTATGGTAGTGGAGTTTTTTTTTCCTTTAGGTTTGATGGATAAGCAGCTGGATAAAAAAATGGGACTTAGTTTTTATATACGATAATTACACTGAAAATTTTGTATGCAAGGAGGTAGAAAGACCTACAGATTCTCACAATAGGAATGGGGAAATTACTGGAAGTGGCCGAGATGGCAAAATTACCGTAGCTAATTTGATTAAAGAAAAGATTTTGTGTAGTTTCATTTTTATCTAGAAAGTACTATTGGTAGCAGGGCTTCTTTTGTCATAGAACGCTAAGAACGGAGTTCCGGCACCTTTTTTGGATGGAACCTTGTAGGGTAGGCAAGGCGGGTTGTATGACATGTGTGAGTTCCGGCACCTTTTCTTTTACAAAAAAGGCACTGATTGGTAGAAAGCAAAAGAAATGTTATATTATTTGGGCAGGGTGATTAGAATTGTTTATGCCTATAGAAATATTGTGTAATATTGAATTTTAGATCAAAATATTCATGCACTTTATATCTGTAACTGCACTGAAGAAAGATGGAAATTACTCTTCTATTTTGTTTTGTTTTTCCCCTTATTTCTTTGCACATCCCCCTTCCCTGTTTTTTTTCCTCTTCTATTTTTTCCTTATTTCTTTATATTTTGTATTTGGTAGTAATGTAATAAAGCATATTTTAAAAATCATTAATCTTATGATAAGGATTTAAAAATAAGTCTATATAAGCATTACAAACTAGCAGATTTGATTCAATACTGGCCATGATTAATTTTTAAAGACAAAAATAATGTATAGAGGGGAACCTTCCTCAAAAAGTCATATTCCAAGATAACACCTTAGCAAACATGATATCTGTTGTTGTTGTTTTTTAAAGGTCCAGCAACTTATCTTATTCTCTCCCAATCAGGGAATGCACTAACCTGTCAAAAATATTAGACTGAGGACCACTCCAAATATTATAAAACAGTGTAAAGCTATAGGGATCATTTGGGTTGTTCCATCTCTTTTTAAAATAAATAAATAAATACTTTATAGGTTAATTAAACACTTAGCAGTGTTACTGATATGTACTTATTACATAACTGTTAAACATGGCGTTTAGCAGCTAAGTTTCTTATTAGAAAGAGATTAAAAGCCTCTTTGAGAGGCATCATTTTTAAATGTCACCATACCAGTTTAACTAGATTTCTCGCTGTGCTTAATGCCAATAGATTGTATTTAAAGTAATAACAAATAAGCTGTCAGCTAGAGCACCCATTATCAGACTTGTAGGAGAATCCACGTTCGGATCGTTCCAAGGTTTTTCTGCTCTCCTTCCACTCCTCTTCATTAAGAGGCTTATTTTATCTTATGCACATGGAGGAAAGATGTAAGTGCTGCTTATACCATAAAATCAGTAGTCAAACAGTGACTACAATTTTATGAAATTGCTAATCCAGGCATTATATAACTCTTAGCAGAGTGTTGAGCTCTGGCTTCTTGATGAGTTTAAATTTAAGCCAATTCCAATTACATGTTCCATGTCTCCTTATGCCTGGAGTGAGAGAAAATAAACATATCTGGGCCTTTCTTGAAAAGTCTTTTTCTTTCTTTCTTTCTTTCTTTCTTTCTTTCTTTCTTTCTTTCTTTCTTTCTTTCTCTCTTTTTCTTTCTTTTTTTCTTTCTTTTTTTCTTTCTCTTTCTTTTTAATTATGAAAAGCATGCCATGGACAAGATAGTTTTTAAAAAAAAACAGTCAGTGAGAACAAGCTTCATTTTGGTAAGAACACATCATGCTTTTACTTCTTTATTAAATATATATGGCACCTCACTAGCCAAAGCAACTTTGGCTGGCTAATTTACACAATGAGATTTGGAAAGCACTTCAAATGAAATTCAAAGGTGTGTTTTCTGCCAAACAATGATCCAGCTAAAGACCACATTGTTTGTAAACAAGTCTACTTGTATCTACAAATGTCACCAGCTGAACAATAACTCTCAGCAACAACTTAAGAAATACATTCTAGAAACACTATGTAATGCCATGAAGAATGTTCAGATGACCCTTGTGATGAGAATATCAAGGTTTAAGTTTCCCACATGGAACCCTTTCTTCATGAAAAGCATTTTAAAAATGTTCCATCCATCATATCTAGAACAGCTATGATGCAAACAGCTTTGCCTCCAATGAGATAAAGAAGGAAGCTGAAAGATTGTAAAAATGAATGCTGTGAACCATTTGAAAGTCATATGTGAAATATCCACTAGAAAACCTACCTACCTCTCATCAACTGTGAAGGCTGTAAATGTGCCAAGTTTAGCATATGCCTCACTGAAGTTGTGAGTCTGACATTTGCTTCTGGGCATTTTAAACAGCAAACAGACTAAATTTTAAGCTATATATTTAAACATTATCATAATCATCTGCTTTTCCTAATGGTAAAAGCTAGATCCTGATGAGATTTTGTTGCCTTTTGTAGTGAGGCCCAGGAGAATTAGCATGTCTCCTGCTGGAGAGTACTTGATGCTGACAATCAAAAGTTTTAATGCCTCTCTCTAGTTGTCTCCTTAGCAGAAGAAATGGCAGGTTACAAATGAGGAATCATGTCAGTTGGATTCCACACATTCTGTAAATGGGGATGGTCAACTCTAACTATAAATCCTGCTTGGAGAAATCCTTCATTGTCTTTTCAAATATCTAAATTGTTTACTAAGATACAAACTGAGCACATCCAGAGAACCAGCCTACAAAATGTCTACTGCTCCCATAGAAGATCTCCAAGAAGACTGGCAGAACATTCAGTGGCTTAAAAAAAATACCCTCTGACTCACTTCCTCCAATGACATCATCCTTAGTTAACAAAAATAGGGAAGGGGAAGAAAGAGACATGTTTGTTTACCAAAATATTTCACCATGATCATTTACAGTACATGTAATTTTCTTAACAAGTAGATACTTGCTGGCTTTTCTATTAAAGCAATCACTAATTGCTTTGCAGGGCAGGTGTCCATTAAACATATCCTGGCCAAAATTGTACATTCATAATACATTGAGGTTGTTTAAGACTTTAGACATGTCAAACTCGCAACGTCACATGATGTCGTGCAACGTATAGGAGCCTTTTCGCCATTGCTGGCAATGGTGTGGGCACGGCTTCCTGATGACGTGTCCGACCCATGGGCCAGCAGTTTGACACCTCTGCTCTAGATTGATTGGTCATATGGAAAAACACTTTTTAGAAAGTGATCTGTGATCTTCCTTCAAAGTAAGATCACAGCCCTGCAGTGTTTGAGAGATCTTCTTCCCATTTAGCCAAGCAGAATTCTAGACTTCTGCCCCAAAGGCCAAGCATGAATGCCTTACTAATCTTATAAAGGCAGGAAATAAAGTGAGAATGGTAATGGTAAAACTGACCCAAGCTGAAATTGGGTCATTGTATCTATGAGAAATGCTCTTGAAGGGTTACAAAGGCAGGGATGTGGTTGAAGGGCCAGCAGTAAGGAAACAAGGGAACAGTCATTCCAGAAAAGGAAGCAGGGCTGACTCTCTGGCTTGTTTATTGTTTCAGAGTTGATGTGTTGTCTCTCGTGTACTATCTCCTTTCCCCCAGTCTCCACCCCATTAATTATACAAGGGAAGTTCTGCTTCCTGTGTGGACCTCCTGGGTATTCTCCCATTGTTCACAGAGTTGACACCAAAATTGTAAAAGAGGCTGTTCATTTAAGCATCTGTAACAAATATGCCAGAGATTTCACTATTCACAGCACTATGAATAGAACAGCAAATGACATTACAAACAGAAGTAGATTTCTACCCTTTTGTTGTTGTCGTCTTCTCGAACCCTGATGACAACAGGGATATGTTCTCTTGGCAATAGCAAAGGAAAAATTCTCACTCTTTCTTCAGGATGGCTTTTGGATTTCCCAGTTTAGCTTATAGCTCCAGTATTTTATAACAGTCTCCAGGGCTTTTTTTCTCATAGAACGCTCAGAACGGAGTTCCGGCACCTTTTTTGGATGGAACCTTGTAGGGTAGGCAAAGCGGGTTGTATGACATGTGTGAGTCCCGGCACCTTTTTCTTTTACAAAAAAAGCACTGACAGTCTCTATCCAAGTCCTAACACGCTCCAATCCAGCTCAGTTTCCAACCCCAGATGAGATCAGTCAAGTATTGCCAAATGCTTGAAATTATAGTAATTATTATAATATATTAACTTGCTATCCTACATGTGGTTTGCATGTTTCCTTGTGGTTTTTTTCCAGCAACAGCCAGTTGAGGTAATGGAGCTGACCTACAATCACTGTCCAAAGAGTTTCTGTGGCTGAAAGTAGACTTGAATTGGGTCTCCTTAGGCTATAGGCTTAGCCTTAACCCGTTACTTTAACAAAAAGAGCCCAAGAAGGAATTTGGTGTACCAGTTTCTAATAATACTCCTAATATTATTACTATTTATAGAGACTGATTCATTCTGGACTAGCACAAAAATGGAAAGTTATCACAATGGAAAGGATTTAGAAATGATGGAAGATCTCAAGCAATCATAATCCTGTAAAGAAGCATGCATAAACAAAAAGTGAAGTGGTCTTATGAAGATTTCAGCTAACAATTGTTGCTTTTCCTACAGAAAACAGGAATACATTTTAAATTATAGCAAGGCAGTTATTTAAATGTTAGGGAGAGTAACCTCATTCTTCATACACATGTTGTAATTATAGCACTAAAGAATCATTGAACAAGCTAAAAAAATATCATCTCTATGTTGCCAGTGTTGAAGTGTTTGACTCTGTGATATATAAGCAATAGCTTCAAACTAAAGAAAGTTATACATGTCCCTCAATCTATTTCCTGCTTGATATTTATCTCCAATGAATAAATATCATGTCACTTTTAGTCACTTCTATTTTACTTATTCATGTGTAGCACACAAATTATTCTTCAGCATTTGCAACTGTTTAAGTTCGTTTTTCACAAAGGGGAGAAAATGGAGACCACAAGATCAATTTGTCAGTTTTTTTAGAACTTACATCTGCTCATTCTCTATTTTTGTACCCTCTAGCAAAATGAGGTATATTTGGATATCTAAAAACTTGCACATTTTTATCACATTTTTGAACCTCACAATATTCTTGCTTATCTATGGATCGATGAATAAATGATTTTCTGGCTTTTGTGGCAGAGGTAGAAGACCAGATTTAAGATTTTTTTGATGAGATCCAGCAAAGTTTTTTTTTAAAATGGTTTATTTTTTTTATATTCTCCAATTTTGGAAGCTAGTGTCTCCAATTTAGACTTACTTCTCATTTTCCAGAGCCATCATTACCCCCAAGTTCTGGTTTTATCCTCAGCACTGTAGATAATATTCTGTGCCAGGTTAAATTGACACTAATAGGAAAACAGAGCACCTATCATTTTGGCATCCATCACTTTTAGCCAACGTGGTTAGGCTGCCAGTAGTTCTACAGTATATCAGCAACTCAATGTATTGGGAAGAACAAGTTTCCCGTTGCTGTTACACCTTTCCTAATTTTCCCATGGTCTCTTACCAGACAATGGTGTCTGCTTGGCAGCTTTTTTGTAAGCCTGCAGTGTGTGGGATTATGCCTTTGTTACCAGAGAGAAGGCTGAGAGAGTGGGACCTCACTTTTAGTATTTCTTTGCATTTCAGTAAATTCCTTACAGTAAAGAACAGGGTCTTGACCCAAAGTTGGGAATCTAACACTTCAGTAAAAACATTATTAAAGGATCTAAGATGGTTGAAGGCTGGTTTGTTTAGTTTACACATAGGTGGGATCTTTAGTTTACACAGCTGTATCCTTCTTCCTTAGTGAATTTATACATGCCAAATATTTCCCAGGCATCCTGGGCCATGCTTGTGCACACATGACCCCCTTCCTCCCTCCGTCCAAGACATTCTATACTTTGTTAGCTCTTAGTTCTCATGCATAACAAAACAAAAGCTTTAATTACTTCAGTTTTTATTTAAGATTCTATTGAATCTTGTAGCAGACAGCTACTAAGGTATTTCCAACGATCCCAGTTTGCTTCTTCCCTAAGTCTTTCTGAATGTTTTTTTTTCTGCATTTCCTGAACTCTCAGATATAAATTATCAGTATTTCTTAGAAAGGAACTCTATGTCTCTGTTATCTTCAAGGTCCAGTTTAATTATTTACTAAATAATAATAATTTAAATAACAGTATCTGCCTATCCCAGGTCCCCAGGAAAGAGTCAATAGGTGGACAAAAATGTCAAATCCACTCTAAACATCTGGCCAATTGTGCAACCAACCATAATGTTAATTTATTAAACTAGTCTTCAACCCAACTCCTAATGACTCTGGCTGCCTATATAAGTAGAGCTACAGATTGCCCTTTAAACTTAGAATAAGATCAGGAGTGGGTTCTTTTGTGCTGATATCTAGTGTTTCTCCAGATTTTTGCATCCCATAAATGGAACCCCTAACTTTTGTTGCTGCCCAGACTTTAACTCTGAAGCTGAAAAGTATGGATGTTTCTTTGGGAAATGCTACATATGGTAGGTTCCTTCAGTACTGAACATATGTAGAATTATAAGCAGGACCAAGTAGACTAAGTAGGCATAGTCCAGCTTTGTGCACATATCCGAATAAGCATTTGAAGTGTGCTACAGGAAATATAAGTGATCTAACCATGTGAACATGTGGAGTTATGAAACATATTCAAATTCTCTATTTATACAGATACATATCCCTTTTTAAGGAACTAAACCTTCTCAGGATTAAAAGTATCTCCGTTCTATAGTAGCCATACCACAGTCAACCAATTAATGTTCTAGACCAGAGGTCTTCAAACTTGGCCCTTTTATGAGTTGTGGACTTCAACTCCCAGAATTCCTCAGCCAGGCATGCTGGCTGAGGAATTCTGGGAGGTGAAGTCCACAAGTCATAAAAGGGCCAAGTTTGAAGACCTCTGTTCTAGACTGTAACTATTCTAGGTGGAAAAAGCAGACTCTGAATACTGTATCTTCAGAATGAAGACATACTAGTTTTACTTATGGAAATATTTTATTTATTTATTACATTCATATTTTGTATCTTTTATTGAATTAGTATTTTTAAAATGTATGGTTATTTTCCCCAAGAAGAGTGCTTAAAACAGAGTTCAAGATGGTAACTGAATAATTGCAAAACATCTCTGATTTCATTTTTGCCTACCCAGTATTATCAACACAAAACTATAGAAAGGAATTTTAGAATGTCAAGAATAATATGTTTTGGAGAACATTTATTTGGCTCACCTAAACTGTTTATGAGAGACTGTTCAAGTACTTGGAGAGAGTTTAGGTTTAAACAGATGCCCTCAGCCAAATTATTGAAAAAATGATCAAAAACATATAATTGACAATTATTAACAACTTCTTATAATATTGTTGTGTAGATTGGAGCCATAGGAGAAGATTTAACAGTGGTAACTGTAAATAGAATATTCAATTGTTGTAGTGGACCAGAGACTTGGAAATTAAAGCTGAGAAGCATCGAAGACAGCAAGTTTCTGGTCCACTATAAATATGCAGGAAGAACAAAGGGAGACAGAGGGAAAAAAGAGCCTGAGGATAGAGCAAATCACTCTAGGATTAGGGAAATCCAACTGAAAATCCCTGTTTACTCATAAAGCTTCTTGGTTAATAGAAGGCTAGTCATAATCTTTCAGCATAACCAACTGCAGAGGGTTACTAAAAATGAGAAACTACTGTGTGTATGTTGTATTGATTTCTTTGGGAGGTGATGTAGACTTTGTTTAGAATGGATGGATGGATGGATGGATGGATGGATGGATGGATGGATGGGTGGATTTGCTGGATTTTGTCAGCATGGTCTACACTGAGCATGAAAGAATTCAGCAAACTTTCAGAACAAACCACTAAAGGACAGAATGAAGGGAATCTATTTCAATTTACTCGAATGAAGCAGCCTAGACAAATTTTGATCTCAACAGCAAGATGTCATTTCTATAGCAAGTCCACAGACTAAATAAATTCCAAGATGTAGTTTTTGGTAAACTATATAAGGTAAGCATTTTTACAGTCTGTGTTGCACTTGAACCTGTATAATGATGGAAGTGACATTAGTGACCAGGACCCAAGAGTTTCACATATTCATTTACACCTACAATATTTTAGATTTATCTATAAAAACACATCAGTCAGCTATCATATGTGGATATTAAACAAAGGGACTACATAAGATTAAAGGAAAACAGTAAATCTTCAGGAATCTGAGGCTAACCAATCAGTTCTGCAATCTGGTTTCTATAACAAAATTAACCAAGAAAGCAAATGACCAGAAACATACTGAAAATAATTTCAGGGTAAAAAACGTTTTTTGTAGTGCTTTACCTATCCATCCAAATACATATTCTCTTTTACATATAGGTTAATATCCACCTGTCCCACCCAGTTACAAAGCAGTCAGAAAGCTTTGTAGTTTTATTTATTTAAGTTAAAACTGAAGTAGCAAGGTAAAGAAAATGGAAGCCAATGAAAGGGCACAGATATATATTAAAAAAACCTTCACAAGCCCTACCTTAAATCAGAAAATATTACATGTTTCTGGTAAGAAATTGCAAGGTGATGCAAAAGAAGGACAGTGTTCCTCTGTTTTAATGGATTTATGAAAAAAGAAAGTTTGACAGGAGCTGTTTGTTGATAACTGTAATAATCATAACTGTGCAGCAATTCAATGTGTAAAAGCTTAATAAATGCTATATAATATTAATGTCTTTAAATATACTGCCTTTTCTTAATTTTTCTGAGAAAAGGATATAGACAGACCCCAGACTATTTCCAAATAAATTTGGAAGGTTAGTAAGTTAATACATAGAATTCCCTTGAATTTCTCTCACTGTGAAAAGTCAAGCTGCTTACTGTGTTCCAGATCTACTGCCTGCTTCCACCAACACTGGCATTGCTTTTCAAAATCTCAGACTGATTTAAAAGGTTAAAATGGTCATGTTAGGTTTCTTATATTCTCACATTATTCCCAAGGAACTAGAGCTTTTAATATTTTAAGGACATTATCAGGAACCTGAAATCAATGTCAAGTGCTGGGGAAATTAGGAGATCCAGGCAATTCAAATGAGTATAAAGATTTGTTGCAAGTTTAAGTTCTCTACAAGAATCTGACCAACTAATGGTCAAGGGAAATGTGTGAGAGATAAGAGAGACATTCAAGCTGGGCCAGACTTAGATCTCTTGCAGGTATGCAGGGACTCGTGACTTATGACATGTTTGATCCCCTCCCTCGGGCTCAGCCAGCTCATCTCCTATAAGCAATGCCTGTCAGCATTTGGCTGAAGAATGTGTGCCTTTTCAATGCAACTTTGATTCTCATTCCCAGCTAACTCAGCTCAGCAGAAACCTCCATCATGTCTGAGTTCTTGTTCATTTTAAGTCATTTGAGTTGGGATGATTAAATCTGCTGTACCAAAAGAAATGGATTTTGCCAGAATCAGAAGTCAATATGGAAGATCACCTCTACATTTCTCAGTGATTGCTATGAAGCTTTAAAACAAAGAAGATAGAGGTAGTTCATCTTGGCTCACTTTGTCAACCCTAGAAATATGCTGTCCATATATATATTATTATTATTATAAGGGATGTGGTGGCTCAGTGGGTTAGGATGCTGAGCTTGTTGATCAGAAGGTCGGCAGTTTGGTGGGTTGAATCCCGAGTGCCGCGTAACAGAGTGAGCGCCTGTTACTCGTCCCAGCTTCTGCCAACCTAGCAGTTCAAAAGCACGTAAAAATGCAAGTAGAAAAATAGGGACCACTATGGTGGGAAGGTAACAGCGTTCCGTGTGCCTTTGGCGTCCAGTCATGCCAGCCACATGACCACGGAGACGTCCTCGGACAAGCGCTGGCTCTTCGGCTTTGAAACGGAGATGAGCACCAGCCCCTAGAGTCGGAATCGACTAGCACGCATGTGCGGGGGAACCTTTACCTTTACCTTTATTATTATTATATTACATAACCTGAAATGTGTGCTGTCTGTGGAAGAAAAGGGAGTAAAGCATAAACAAAAGTACAACTCTGTGCTGCCCTTAATTCAAATGTTATAGGTCATTCTTTTTTGCAATGTATAAATAGGCAAGTAGATAAACAACAGCTATAGTGATCACTTTCTATTGAGCATTCATTGTCAAGTATTCCTCCTTCCTTTTGTTTAATGTTATAAATTATATTTACTATCTTGGACTCCAAATTTTCTTATTTAGTTTGTTGATTTATATGACAAAGAGTGAGCCTTATATAAACTTAAAACTGGGGAAATATTTGAAAAACCAAATAACACAAATTAGAACAATACAGGATAATCAAGACTAAATCAAGAATAATATATTCCAATTCAAAGTCGTTTCTGGATGAACTAATCCAAAACTCTGGCTCAGTGCCCAAGCCTGATTTTCAATGTGTGGACAAAATAAATGTAGCAAATAAAATGGAGGTTGCAGACATTTCCTCACCCCCATCCCCATCTTTTGGACATGAGCGGGATGAAACCCAGTTTTATTCTTTGCTTAATCTTATCAGGCCCAAATTGACCTCCCAGAAACCCCCTTCAAACCCCAACTAACCCAAAAAATAGAAACCCACTTACCATCTTATAGCTCAACCCTACCAACATAGATAAATTCCAGGATTTCATTCTCAATGTATTTATCTCAACAACTCATCTCCTTAACTATGGATTTCCCCAACTATGCTGCCCTCCCGAAAGAGCTACTCTGTCAAACAGTAGAAATAACTCAAGTATATGGACAAGAACCTAACTACCTTCCACAAACCTGGCCAGTAAGTCACTAGGATTCCCCACCTGGTAAACCTTGATTTCTATAAATATCTTTGCTTTCCCATTGTTCAGGGCCCCTCTTTCTTCCAAAGTAGGCATCCAACAATCATTGCAATAAACATGGTTCTTCTCTTCGATGTAGTGTTCTGTGCTTCTGAATTGTCCTTGACACTCAAGGACACTTCTCTTAAGGCAACAGGATTGAGGCCATCAAATCTCACAGGGAATGCTATTTCAAGGGGCAGGCACTGTAATAGAGAAGACTTACTTCCTAGTTCCTACTAAATGATGTTGTTTCATGGAATGGATCTGAAGCATGGTCACCGTACCAGATCATGTGGGACCAGAGCTCATTGGAGTAGCAGGGATGGCAAACAGCTCAGCCCTATGCCATAAAAACTTTTGTAGGTGATGAGAAGCCTATATAAAATCAATGTAGTTCATAAAGTAGTGACGTTACAAGGGTGTGCTGGGATGAACCTATAGCTAGCTACTCATACTACTGCATTCTGGACAGCTGCAGTTTCTGGAAGGCCTTCAAGGGCAATCCTATATAAAACAGGTTACAATAATCTAAATGTGACTATTTCCAATCATTTTCTCAACAACTACAAAAAACACTGGAATGAATGTCCAAGAAGATTTTTGAGACCAGGATAAAGAAGCTGAGATGAAGTAGTAAGATATTATTGGATTTTAGCCCAAGGTTAAGGAGAAAAGAAAAAGAAAACTAGTCTTTTTATTAAAGTTCAGCAGTTTCTTCAAGATGATTATAAAGTGACACTGGTGTATATGAACAGATTAGACCTGCTCCAGCACATGTTTATAAGCCTGACAAATCTGAATCCATTGTCTCATTGCCAGAAATGTCTGCTTTGGATTATGATCAAAGGCGTTCCAAACCAACTGAGAAGGTCAAAAGGAGGAGAACATAGTTTCCACTTTCCAAGCATAGTTTGTATTCAGGTTTCATTCATGGATGTTCCAAATATGTTTGAACATAAAATGACCCATGCAGTTTCATGCTAGGCTTATATGAATTTGCTGTGTGAGTTCCCTGTGCTTAAATTCTATCCATGGAAAATAATACGTAATGCTCAGGGAGTAAAAACAGAAGAGACACATATAAAAACAATAAACGGATGAAAACAGGAATTCAAGTTATTTCAATTAATTTGAGTACAGAAGCTCTTTTGGGAACTGCTCTTGTTAAAACTACTGAACTAAAATACAGTGTCCCAGGGGCTCAGTTGCACATTAAAATATGTGCTGCACAGTAAAAGACCCTTTTCCTTTGCAAGTCGTTTATTCCCAGAAATGCACTGCTGCTGGTGGTGCTTTTAGCTGCCAACAGGAGTTTAATCTGACGCATTTGATAAAAATATGTGGATGTATTTCATCAGAGGGAATATGTACATGCCTGTAAACATAGACATTGAGACAAAGAGAAGCCATTCGGCCCTCAAACATGCACCAATTAATAAAACAGAAACATAAGAGAAAGATTAAGAAATACCAAACATAAGCAGTTTTATTATTTTTATCATCTCTGTCTACTCGATCATAAAGCGGGTTACGTCGTAGGGCAGCCAGGCAGCGGAAAGAAGCAGGCAGGCAGGGCGCGGAGGTACGGAGACCTGCCAACGTTTGGGGAGGTTCGGGGAGGTGCGCGCGCACCTCCCCAAACCTCCCCAAACTTCGGCAGGTCTCCGGACGGCGGCAGCTTGGGAGAGATGCGCGCGCACCACTGCCCGTTTGAAGAGGTGCACGCGCACCGGGTGGCTGGGAGCCGCAGGAGACAGCTCAAAGAGCTGCATGCGGCTCCGGAGCCGTGGGTCACCGACCCGTGGTCTAGTTATATAATTCACTACTAGCATTACAGTAGAACACACACACATACAGTGGTATTGGTTAACTTGGATCCCTGTATTCAGAGCTCAGGGCATAGCACCACAGAATGGAAAGCATTGAACATTTTAAAGTAGGGGGTAGACAAGTTGGGCATTCCAAATATCACTAAACTTCCATTTTTACTGATCTACTTCTATCAGTCTGAGCCAGGATAGCTCATAGTAAAAGATTCCGGAAACTATTTTTTTTAAAGCCTGGAAGGCACAAAAGACAGAAAATATTTCCCTAAAATATGTTTCACTTGCCCTGGGTGGTCTTGTTCCTAGTATAGGATGAAAGAACCTGTGGTTCTTCGGAAATTCCAGTAGAAGAGAGTATCTGTTGCTCAGGGTTGAATGATGGGGTTCTTGGTGCTTTCTGAGCTTGGTTCTCTGCTAGAAGATATTTCATCACCCAGCTAGGTAACATCGTTGGTGTGAGTGTGAGATTTGCTGCAGTTTCCTCCTTGGTGATACATTAGTTACTCTAATGTTTTTTCTCTAATTGTGTGTCTGGTTTTGTCTTCACTTCAGAAGTTTTTGAACTACAGTGTTCATCATTGACAATGCTGGCTGGCACTCAGCAATATTCGAGATGGCTGCACATTGTCCTATTCTGCCTTAAAAGAGTCCTTCATTCCTTAGACAATAACTCCCCTTAAAAAGTCAAAGTGAAAAACATAGACCCTTGGCAACTTCATGGACACATCCATGTTTTTTTTAGCAATGAAAACAAATGGTTTATTATTACTGTCTTTCAATATACTATATCAACTCCTCACTCAGATCTACTATCTATTATTCCCAAATAGTCTCCATTTGTCTCAAAAGATCACATGCAAAAGGTCTTGTCTAACTGCCATAAATTGTAGATTACTGCAGGGTTTCAAGAAAGAAAAAAAGACCCTCCAAAATCTTTCTTCCTTTGAGCTGTTAGGTTTGATTGCTAAAGGGCTAAAATTCTACACATTAAGCTTATTTCTACGTCAACATTTCTAAGATCGCTCTCTAAGATTCAACTCAATTAATTAAACACGGCATTCTATTCAAAACCTCAGCTGAACATGTCATCTATTCTAAAAACTGGGGGGAAAGGGTTGCGAATCCTGCTTCATTAAGCTAATCTTAGGTCTAGAAACAATATGTTCCTTCTTACAATAATTCAAACATTTAATGGCAACATATTTGCATTGCCACAGTTGTACCTTCTTTCACAGTGGACCATCTGCATTTTATCAATATTTCAACCCTTTAATGCCAAATGTTCCTTTTCCCAAACAAATTGAAAGGTGTCAGAATAAATTTGCCTGCTGTGTCTAAATGAACTCCATAAAGTCTGCCTTCATTTTAACTCTTTTACAGCTCATCTTTCTTGAAAGAGAAATACAGAATGACCAAACTAGAAAGCATGATGAAAAGTGAGCAGTATAGCTGCAGTCTTTAATTGAGACGGGCAACTGACAATAGCCATACACCAGACATGTCAAACACAAGGCCCGGGGGCTGGATCCGGCCCACAAAGTGGTTTCATGTGGCCCACGAAGCCATCCTGGAAACAGTGAGGGAACGGCCCCCACTGCCTTGGCTCTGGCCCAGAGACCCTCCTTCTGCCAGAGACCCTCAGATCTGTCCCACTCCTGCCCAGGCCCCCATAGGCACCCTTGATGCGAACGATGTAGAGCTGGCCATGCCCACCCAGTAGGCCATACGCACTCTAGCCACACCCACCCAGTAAGCCACGCCCACCCTGGCCATACCCACCCAGCCCTGAGGGCAACCAGAATGCTGATGCGGCCCTCAATGAAATTGAGTTTGACACCCCTGCCATACACTCTCAAAAGGCTGCAACCTTCTTCACTACATTTTCCCAGTATTTTGGATTACAATTCCCATCAGCTCTTACTATTGACTAAGATGAATAAGGCAGAGGACAATTATAATCCAAAACAACTGGAGCACACAACAATAGAGAAAGCTGCATAAATAAACTATGATCTGGCATAATACCAGTGGTGGGATTCAGCCAGTTCACACCACTTCGGCAGAACCGGTAGCTAATTTTTTTGTTGCCCAGGCCCAGAATGGACTTCCGGAAGCGGCATCCACACAGAGAAATGGTTGTTCATATATTTGAATCCCACCATTGCATAACACATATGGCACAGGGTCTCCTGCTTGAGCAAGGGTTGGATTAGATGATTTCCAAAATGCCTTTCGACTCTGTTGTTCTGCTATTTTTCCATCCTCTGGAAATAATTTTTGCTCAGTTAACAGTAGCTAATAGGAATTTGAAATGTTGGAAATGCCATCAAATACCAGGCTCTTTCTATCATACGTGGTGGACGTGTACAGAAGCTGAAACCTATTGGAACATAATTAAATCATGGATAGAAAAGATATTACAACAACGTATAGAATTAAGACCAGAAATATTCCTGTTGGGTATTTTACCAGAGAAATATAGCTAAGAGAACACATATTTGATTATTCATATAACCACTGCAGCTAGGATTGTGTTTGCACAAAACTGGAAGGCACTGAAAGCTCCTCCAGAAGAAGAGGTGATCAGGAAAATAATGGAATGTGCAGAAATGAATAGATTAACAATGATGATTAAAGATAAGACAGAGTCAAAGTATTATGAAATTTGGGGGAAATTTTATGAGTGGGTGAAAAAGAGAATGTGCTTAAAAGACAGCTAACACTAATTTAGATGGAAGAAAAATGAGGAGACAAGGATATTATCATACCTAATATAGACATTGAAAATACAAGGAGAGGAGTTGCTCGGACATCACCCCTGAATTGTATCGGAAGAGGAATGGGAGGGAAGAAAGGAGAGGAGAGAGGGAAGAGAGTAGAGGAGGGGGAAGGAAGTAGGAAGGTTGGAGGGAAAGAGGAGGAGAAGTGGGGAGAAATGAGAGAGGAGTGGTGAGGGAAAAAGGAGAGGAGAGGAAGAAGGGGGAAGTAGGAAAGAAAGGAGAAAGGGAGAAAGAAAGTAGGGAAGAGGGAAGAGAGAGAAGGTGGGTGGATACAGTGAAAGGGGAAATGGACGAGCAGCACCCAAACCTACGTGTATGTATTTATGTATGGCGATATATAATACCTACAGCATTACAGATATAACAAATGTTAAATACTTGAAAAAATGTTTATATTTCATTGGTTAGTTTGTGGTATATTAAAGGAACTGTGAAAAATAAAAAAATAAAAAATTAAAAAAGGAATTTGTTCAAGCCACCATTTAGAAAACACCATCTAAACTTAAATTAATATTAATCACAAGGATGAGGAACTATGGATAATGATAAATGAAAGCTTCTGAATGCTTCCTCTAGTCAAAATAAGAGAATTGTCTTGGTTGTTCCTCCTGAAGACAGCCTAGGCTTTAGCATTATGTGCAGAAATCTCAACCTGGAGCAACGTCTCTACAAGGAGATGGGATTTTTTTGAAAACCAAAGCAAAACAAATAATTTTTCTCATGGAAGCTGATCAAAATTTGGGGAGGAGGGAATACAGCCAAGAATCTGTCTCGTGGGTTTCATACAGGCTTAATTAAGGCCCACTATTTTAACTTCTCATCAATGCTTGGAGCAACAACATTATGTTGTTTCTTTGACACAAAGCCCTCCCTTTGCATGCTTGACTTCCAAACTCCAGAGCCTTGAGCAAAAATCTAAAAGGTCAGTTGCCAAACTCTAGAGATCAGAGAAGCTAATCTCTAGGTTTGCTAGAGCAATTGGGCTGTTAATTTTGCTGGGCGATATAGTAGCTGATGTTTTACAATTAATTTTTCTTTCACTTGCTAAGCTTTGCTGGGGGATTTTACTTTACAAAATCTATAAGTGGGGAACATTGGCATTTCCTTTTGTACTACAGACATGGAGGAATTAAAGGATTCAAGATTGCAAAGCTTTTCATGAATAATTTAAGCAGCCCTTGTTGCATTCACTTTGCTTGGGGTAGAATAGACAGCTGTGTAACACTGAATAACTACAAAGTGATCATATATGGGGCAGAATCAGTGGTGGGATTCAAATATGTGAACAACCGGTTCTCTGTGTGGATGCCGCTTCCGGAAGTCTGTTCTCGGCCTGGGCAACAAAAACTTAGCTACCGGTTCTGATGAACTGGTGTAAACCGGCTGAATCCCACCATTGGACAGAATCAATAAAGAGAGTCACCATTAGCTTCCAACCACATTGTTAACCCATTTATGGGCTTTCCTGCTGATGTTCTGTTTATTGGATAATAGCATCTCTCAAAATGACTGTAGAGGAACCAGATAGCAATAGCACTTAGACTTATATACCGCTTCATAGTGTTTTACAGCCCTCTCTAAATGATTTACAGAGTCAGTCTATTGCCTCCAACAATCTGGGACCTTGTTTTACCGACCTTGGAAGTATGGAAGGATGAGTCAACCTTAAGCCTATGAGGACTGAACTACTGGGATTGAGCTGAATTAGCCTCCAATACTACACTCTAGCCACTGCGCCACCATGGCTCTTAGCTCGATAGCTGTGGGATATAGACTATAGTTCATCCAGAGTCATTAGGAGCTAGGAGGTATATACTTTAATAACATTATTATTATTATTATTATTATTATTATTATTATTATTATTATTATTATTATTATTATTATTATTGGTTGTACAATCAACTAGTTGTTTTGCTAATCAGCCTATAGCACCCATTCAGCATGTCCCCCACATCCCCCCCAAAAAACTTACTGAAATTTCCTTTATTAGAAATGTTTTGATATGTTGAGTCAAAGTAGTATTTATATCAAGCAGAAACACATTCAACATTTCCTTTGATGATCTATGAACTACAAGATTAGCTCAAAACAGTATTTAAAAATATCTTAACAATCCAGCTAATTAAAAGTTAAGTCCACTTAACTCCCATTCATTTGAACAGAGCTGATTTAATTTTACTATTGAAATCAATGAGGTATAAAAATGTTCAACTTTTGCTGGATCATGACCATTTTTAAAGTAACTCTGCCAATTGGAAGTCTTCCTGCAATTAGAACAAATTCGTTTTACACAAAATAATTCAGTCATGTATAATTAAAACTTGGACTGGAGTGGTAATTAATGGTGTGCTTGGCACAAGTGTGACATACAGAGCAAGTGGTGCATTTGGAGATGACTGAACACCGTATGCCACTATAAAAGAGGTGGGGGGAAAAATCCACAATGCGGACAACATGAACAATTTATCTTGAAATTGTGGAGCAAGATTTCTGCAACTGCCTAGGGACAAAAATTGGAAGACTATAGATTCACAGAGACTAAGAGGAATCAAGTTCATCTCTATATGATGGTCAAAAGAAAACCGTACAATATATATATAATAAATCCAGTCAAACTATATTGTTTTCCTTTAGTTACTCTTTTTCCAGTGCCAGTTTAAAAAGCTGAGTCATGGCACTTCTCGGCATAGGTACTGGAGAGAGAAAAAAAATGTCATTTGGTGTTAAATATCTTCTTTTTTTAATTATATCAGTATTGAGGATTTTTTAAAAAAATATTTTAAAGGCAAAATGATATCCCATTGTATTCAACAGTGAGATAAATGTATTTGTTTCAGTGATGTAGGCACTGAACCAAATGTTCTTGTAACCAGACTTTGCTTAGTTCAATGTTTTTCAACCTTGACCATTTTAAGAGGTGTGGATCTCAACTCCCAGAATTCTCCAAGCCAGCTGGCTGAGGAATTCTAGGAGTTGAAGTCCCCACATCTTAAGCAGAGCAAGTCTGAGAAACAATGGCTTAGCTAATGCATTCATTCCAGCGATTCTGAGTAGGAATCTCTAGACCACAAGGCAAATCAACCCTATTAGGCCTCTCCATTCTAAACCCTAAAGACTTCCGGCCAAATCCCAAGTCAGAATTCATCCTTTTAGAAAGAACCTGGTGAAGAGAGATCATTTTGACTGACGTTTTCAGGGGGCTCTGCCCCTCACATTTTTCACCTTAGAAATAATGATTAGAGAATGAAGCCATTTTACAAGAAATTTGTTTCAGTCACATTCCCTGACCTGGTTTCCTAATATGGTATCCATTGAGAACAATATGTTCACTGATCATCCCTTGAGATATTCAGTCTCCCTGGCTCACCTGATTTTTTTATTTTATTTTTTTAAAGATTTTGTCCATAATGAAGTGCTATGTCAGAAACTAGGAAAGTTCCACTCTCAAAATGAAGCTTTATTTCCAAAGATGTCTCTGGTCTCCAGACTGAACCTATCAACATCTTTAGAAATGTTTTTGTTATTATATCCATTTAGGTAGCTACCCAACTTCCACTTGCAACAGTGCGGGGCTAAAGTACGATTATGGTGTGTAACTGTAGCCAACTGTATTTTGGCTGTATGTTGTCTTACCCAGAAAAAAGCCAAAAATAAGTTGAGAAAGTACCATGAAACCATTTTGAGAAAGTGCCTTCGAGGTGGTCTCAAATTTCCTAGTGTGCCTTTTGCTCCAAATTCTCCAATACTTTAGTCTTCCCTCACTTTTCCCATGTGACTTTCAGTGTAAAGCACTGGTGTCAAGCTCGATTGTGTCACATGATATGACATATGGTGACTTTTTTTTTTGCCTTTGCGGAGCTGGGGTGGGCGTGTAAAGGAAGGTTGCCCTAGAGCTGTATATCAATATTTGAGGGAGTAATGGTGGCTCTAATCCAGACATGTCAAACACAAGGCCCGGGGGCCAGATCTGGCCCATGAAGTGGTTTCATGTGGCCCGCGAAGCCATCCTGGAAACAGTGAGGAAACGGCCCCCACTGCCTTGGCCCTGGCCCAGAGACCCTCCTTCTGCCAGAGACCCTCAGATCTGTCCCACTCCTGCCCAGGCCCCCATAGGCACCCTTGACGCGAACAATGTAGAGCTGGCCATACCCACCCGGCCCCTTGAGGGCAACCGCAATGCTGATGCGGCCCTCAATGAAATTGAGTTTGACACCCCTGCTCTAATCCCTGCTTACAAACATAGCCTAGTACCTGGGAGACTGTAGAAAGCACCCAGGCCCTTTCACCTTACTTGGTGCACAACTGAAAATGATTCAGGAGTATTTCCCATCTGTGGCTCTTTTAAGAATAAAGACTGATACTGACCGAAGTCTGAAAAAAGAAAGTAAATTTTAATAAATGGCAGAGATAAGTCACATTTGCATAGAAGAGTCAAGTCTCTCCTTCTAAATTATGTTTGAACTCAGTACCAATCCTAATATCTTATTTTCTAGCCCTGAGGTAGAAGGGGGTGGGGGGAAATGTGAGCTCAGTGGCCCTCTGATTTTGGCTATCAGTATAAATCAATCCATACTGACACTGATTTGCCATGTGACAATCGGCTTCAGACAAAGCCCACTTCAGTCTTGTGTGTGAACCCGCCAACGCAAACTCTCATGCATAAATGCCTCGGACGACAGGTATTGACCGATGTGACTCATTCTGCTGGGGATTTGTCTACCAGAAGCAGCAAGAAAAACCCTATTGTGAGCAGCCTATTGTGTCTCCTCCTGCCAATTTTATTTCACTGAAAGAACATTGAGGAATTTCATTCAAGGTGAATGGACTGGTTGGAAGGACTGACAAAAGCAGAACTCTGTATGGTGTTACTAAAAAAAAGTAGGTAAACAAAGTAGAGGAGGGAGAGGCTATTTTTTCTCTCTAATCTCTTTCACTTATGGTTGTCTTAAGTGTCACTTGCAACAGCTGAAAGTAAACAGTGTTCTCAGTAATGCGATTTTTGAAGTGATGAGAGTTCTTTTTAAAGCTCACCCCATAGATCACAAATCCAAATGAACAATGGAGCTTTGAAATTCTTTTCTGTTTAGGGAAGCCAGGGCTGCAGAAGTTAATATACAGCTCCAGATTTTTAAAAGGGCCATGCTAAAAATAATAGGCTTGAAGAATTGAATGGATGAATACCATTCTGAGCTTGAGACTGAAGAGGGGGAACTCCAGTCCCAACCTTGGTGTTAGGGAATGACTTTAAAGCTAACCAACCCAATTCTTGAACTTGGGGCCCTCCACATGTAATCAGTTTTAGTCTCCTAATTTCCCAATTTGCACTGTCATCAGGATGATAATAAAATGCCTCACAAATCTCTCTACTCTGCTTATGGCCATTGCTGAAACCAATAATAAATTCTTGAGGTCCTGGACATAAATGACAAGCCCCAAAGTTCAAGTTGTCCTTGCTTTTAATTGGCTGGAAAATAGGCTCATCCTGGGATGTGCACCTATTCAAATAAAAAGGAGAGAAGATACTTCAGAGGGAACGTAGATACATTCAATTCATCAGTCTGTTGGGAACCTACCTAAAGATCCCATAACTTTACATGGGCTCACACACTAGCTGTATATGTAAAGAGACAGCCATGTGATACAAAGGAACTTCCTGTACTCGGTCAATACTTCCTCAGTTCAAAAGTCTATTTTTCTCTGGGATTGTGTAGTTACCTCTATAGACTACTTCAGATACAGATAGCTGCCATCCATGGTGGACATTCCTCGGGAAAATGGAAATGCTTCAGCCTGCAGTTAATTATTTACTCATAGGTTATTGGTTTTATAGGATAAACTATTTTGAGGGGGGGAAAGTTGATATTCCCTAACAAAAATGTTTGAAAAATCAGATTTTTGGTGGACAGTTTCTATATATTAGAAAACACTCCTAGGTCTTACGACATGTATTTTGCCATCATCTATCAAGCCTGCAGAAAAGTAAGACTATATAAAATTCAGTATAAATACTCTGCAAGTTCTCTAAAATATTATTAATCCTAGTCTTTCTACATAATTGTGGGGGGTTTCATTTGGCAATATTGCATGGAAAATAACTTCCAGTGCGTACTAACTGTAAGAAGTCTCTACACCTCACTGTGTTCATTCACAAACATTTGCTGCTGTGCTAGATTGTACCTTCAGTCAGCTCCAAAAATCACACACAGATACAGAGATGAGTTAAGCAACGAGTTTTAGTTCATGGACAGGCAACCTGGTGCCCTCAAAAAAATTGGGACTTGGGTGTTCTATGCAACATTTACAATAATACTGGGTGTAGGACGGGGTAGTCAACCTTGGCTCTTTTATGACTCATGGACTATAGCTATGCTATGCTGGCTCAGGAATTCTGGGAGTTGAAGTCCACGATCATAAAAGAGCCAAGGTTGACTACCCCTGGTGTAGGAGCTGTAGTCCAGACCAGCTGAAGATTATCAAACTCTCTCTCCTTGATCTAGCTATTGTTCAAATTGCTTGTGTTACCATTTCCAAGGAGGTTTGTTTGTACATTTTTGTTTGTTGAACATGAGAACATCCACTTCATTTGCCTTCTCCTTTGGGAACATTAACATCCATTCTGCAATCTCATCTTTCTACCATCATTCCCATGACATTTTGATGAATGTATAGCTGTGGATTTTGTATTGTGGAGGGATCAGATAATTGTGTTCTTAAATACTACAGTACAGCCTGCACAGGGAAATTGAGAACCAAAACCCAGCTCAGATTTTGACAATGCTCTCACTTGGCTTGCAATAAGTCTGATCACTTTTTTTAAAAAAAACTATGCTACACCCCCAGATTGCTCAAAACCCCTGGATATTCTAATCCACAATTTAATCACAATCACTGACATTAAAAACAAATCCAGTTTACAATGGAAGTATCACGCCAGACTTTATATGGCATGTAAAATATTTGGGACTGAGAAATACGGTATTACTGACTTGTAGCAGGTCAGAGGAATAGGAGTTCATTTTATCCTTAATACTGTACATACAGGAGAGCAAATGCACACAGTCTCTGTGAACAAAGTTACACTCCCCTAAAATTATCTGGGAACAATTTTCAAAGCAGGGAGGGCACGTTCTTGAATTGCACTTTCTCCTATTCAGTTATTGCTCAAAAATTAATACAGTTCTTCAGGAGGAACCATTCAAAGTCTTGAATTATTACCATTGTCTAGCTTCTACCATGACTGCTCCAGGTTTATGAAAGAAGAAAAAAAAGCATGCATTTCATGTAAACCAGCGTTCCGAAGAAGGGAGGAAGGAGATAAGAGAATTTTAGTGATGATGTGGAAGGTTTGAGGTTGTTTTTTTTAAGATGGCCCAGTTTTGCCATATAATAGCAATAATCAGTATTGCTTTGTGATACATTCAAAGCAGCCTTAGAGATTGATTAAGAGCTTCAGCTTCACGTCAGCTTTAATCAAAGCTAGCAGCTGTTTATTGCTTTGTATACTGCAAATCAATAGCACTTATGCTTTACATATACCTTTAAAATAGTTTTCTATACACCATCGGCCCCACAAAGCTGCAAGTGGCAATTACAGCATGCAATTATGTCTCAGAGAACCAGTGGAGAGTAGTTATTACCCGCCTGGTAAAAATAATGATACTCACTCGCATTACTTTTCAGATGTGACTGGTTTCTGGTTGCTTGTTTGTCGCACAAGTTCCAGACATTGAAACAAGAAAATAAGAAGAAACAAAAAAAACCTTCTTCCAGCCTTGCCTGTGCAAATCTCTTGGCTCAGGGCCTAGTCCGGCTGGACTGAGGTTCAGAATGAACACAGCAATGGGCCAGATATGAGCTTATCAAGATTCTCATTTACAAAATTCTCTCCAAAGAAACCTGTATGCAAGAAGCAGCAATGGATATGACCGTAATCTTCAATAGCAGTAGTTTGGGACTTGAGACACTAGTTTGTTTGCATTAGAGAAGTGCTTGCTATTGTGGTATTAGGCAGTTAAAGATTGGTTCATCTGCTTTTCCCCGCCATCCAAAAACAAGGGCTTTGATCCACTATTCAGTTGACCTGGGGAATAGCGGTATTGACTGAAAGATTGCCGTGAGCCAATTTAGACATCGTAAATGGTCCAGAGAAGGTAAATACAGCTTTCATGTGTTTTCTGCAGCCTGTGTGACAATCAGGTATTCACCAGAGTTAAATGTACCTCTCAAGAAAATAGGATTGGACTTTAGTTAGACTTCAGCCTGAAATGTAACTATAGCAGCAGGCTGAATCTGTGGTTGATAATGATTCCCCCTCTCTCCCAAGTTGCCACTTCCCTATGACATTTCAAATCTTACTTCTTTTCATCATAGCATGCTCTAAAGTCAGGGGTGGAGAACCTGGGGCCCTCCAAGTGTGTTTGAAGCACCCTTTCCATAATCCTTTTGAAGCACCCTTTCCATAATCCTTAACTAGAGTTGAACTACAGTTGGAATCCACAGAGGGCACAGATAGACCGCAATTGCCTTCAACAAATACTGCACATAGCTAATGTTATAGCTAAGAATTATGGAATATTCTTTATTTGAAAAATGATTCATGGATGCCATTATTAAAGTGCCTATTCAAATGGCTTGTGTTTTAGGGCATGCCTTAGGGCTGAAAAAACAGTATGGGTGACTTCTCACATCTGTCTTACATAATTATCTACCCATCAATTTGAAGTCATTCTAACAAAAATCCATTGTTCAGTTGACGAATGGGACATATCCAGACTAAGTTCATTTCCCGTCTCCCATTGAAGTCAGTGGGGCACACATAAGGAGTCTGCTCACACAGCATACTTAGATGAGTCATGGATAAGGTCAGTGGTGGGATTCAGCCGGTTCACACCAGTTCGGCTAAATTTTGCTGAGTTCAGAGAACCAGCTGAATGCACACTACTTCCAGAAGTCAAGTCTAGGCCTCAGAGGCATGGAGGAGGCATCCCAGGGCTAGAACAGCCCACTGGAAGTGCATGGATGCCACTTCCGGAAGTCTGTTCTAGGCCTCAGAGGCCTGGAGGAGGCCTCCCAGGCCTAGAACAGCCCACTGGACAGATGCCACTTTCAGAAGTCCATTCTAGACCTAGGAGACCCAGGCCTGCATCCAATAAGACAACTGATTGTTCAGGTATTTGAATCCCACCACTGGATAAGGTTAATGTGTTGTGCAAACAATAAACTTAATCAGTGTAAAGTTGAAAATTAAAGATGAAATAACCCTAGATCTGTTCATTGACTTTGACTTTATTAACATTGACTTTCCTGGTCAATCACTTAATATGAACATGAAATCAGGATTCCATAAGGCATTCCCTCCTTGACCATTTACTCTTCACATATACATAACCCAGCAGTGCCATATGGGCAGCTGCCTCTTTAAAAACTGCTTTTCCCCAAACATTTTTTTTAAAGGACACTCAGTTGTAGTATAGGGGTTTGGGAAGATGGTTGCTATCTGTTTGACTAAATAGGAGTATCCAACCATGCTGGCTGGGGAAGTTAGGGAGTTGAAGTTCAAAAGTCTTAAAAGTTGGATGCCCCTGGAGCAGAGCATTCCTGAGTATCAGCCACCAGGTCAAAGTCTGGCAAAAATTAGGAATTCGATGAAGATCAACATACCTAAAAGGCATCATCAGGTGGGCAAGAATGGTCCTAGATACTAATAAATAAAAAAAGCAAAAATAAAAAATAAACTAATAAATGAGTGCAAGAGCTTGTGTTCAATGTTATGGCAGCATTTAGGCTGACAGATGCCAAAGACAGGAAGTATATGAGCTACACTACTTAAAAATGCACGGTTGCAGAAGGCAGCAAACCATCTTCCAGGACCATGGTGTATAGTAACTAAGCATCTCATAAAAATGGTGTGGATCGGAAAACTGTAAAATATATTTGTTTAATGTTGTAATGGAGTTTCTGACATTATACTACACAGAAGAGATGGGAAGAGTGAATCACTGGAGTAAAATTTCAATAATTTAGTTTTTAACTTGGGAAGAAAGGGTCGGGAGAGACCGCATAAGTATGCCTCAGAGTATTTTATGAATCAATAAACATTTCATCTTCTGCAGCAGTATATTCTGTTTCACATTGCTAACCTCTTGAAGCCACCTTAGAGGGAAGAAGCCAACAGTGCAAACAAGTTTGGGCGCTCTTTGCTTATCATATGCAGATTGTGGCATTCTTATTAACTTTTCAGCTGTCTTCCTGCATAGGTGCAAATGCTGAGATGCTATTTCTAAACAGCCAAGGTAATTACCATTCAGCAGGGTCCAATTGTTTTCAATTAAAAGCTTGAATTAAGTATTTAGTTTTTAATACCACGGTGACCATCTGTTTTCACTGAAGTTCATCCTTCAACCTGCAAGGAAAAGCATAGACCGTATCCAAATGCTGTTTAATTAGAAAGACAATTCTTTGTTTTAATTTTAGTCCAAGGCTTGTTGAGAAATTTAAGTAAAAGATGGAGAAAACTATGAAGGACAGGTGTGTGTGTGTGTATGTGTGTGTTTGTGTATACAAACACACACACACACACACACACACACATACACACCCATTTCTGTAAATTCTAAGCTACTGAAAGACCATTGCTTTGTAGTTAAATGCCATCACTCTGCAAGTGAAATCCATCGAAGCAATGAATTCTTTCCTGTCATCTATTTTCATTTCTTAGGCCTACCCTTCACCTCTTCAATCGGTGAATGTCTCTAATTCTACATGAAGTTTCAATTGAAAGGCCATTCAACTGAATCACCCCTTTCAAATCAACTTTTCAAGCTGAATTGATGAATCTATTCAATATGTGGAATCAAATCAAAAATCTTTCAAATAAGTTCAAAGATCCAATAGACTTTTTTTCTTTTTTTTAAGCAGCTTATTGGTGAAATATAATAACCAGAAGATACAATAAAGTTCAATCCAAAACATAACATTGTTGGTATTATCAGAAAAGAATATGCAGAACAGGGGCGGGAGAGAGCACATAAGTATGATTAAATGAGTGGCATCTGAAGAAACTAAAAATATATCCATAAAGTGTTAATACAGAACTAGCTCAATCTGTTAACATATTATTAAATCTAGTCATATAGACCATCTGTTGTCCATCTTCTCCGTTTTAATGCAATATGTTATTTCAATACAGTATAGTGATATTTATGTAATATAGTTACATTCTTAATATTCTATTTAGTTGCATTACAGTATTGAATATAGATAAGAGGGACAAAAGGGATGTTGTATCAATATTAATTACAGTTTTGGATTACAGTTATGATTATTTGACTTTTTGCAAATTAAATTTATCATTGGAAATGAAATGGGGGAAAAATGAAAGAACAGCATACATCAAAATATTTGTTTTATAATAAAGGTTTCAGTTTGAAGCTAAAATACTTGATTTAAAAATCTCCATCATGTTGTTACTATGCTCTACACTATGGTCTATCCTTGTGTGTGTGCATGTGCACACATACATTTACATTTTAAATATTGATTTCACAAATTTTTCATCTAAGCATTCAAATTTTTCATCCAAGCATTTAAATTATTTCTTTCCAGAGTATTCAACATCATTCAAAGATTTTTTTTTCTGGGATGGAAGATGAGCAATGCTGTAACAAAGGTGGAACATAATGAATTTATTTTGAGTAGTGAAGGCCATATTCCATAATAAAAGCATAGAACAACCGTCTTAAGAACATCTTAGTTATTTAAAGCACTGTCACTCTGAAGTGCTTTGCCAGGAAAGGGATCCAATGTTCTAAAATAGCTACATTTAATTAATGCATACATTCATTTGAAATGTTATAGTAATTATAAACTTCTTTATTTGGTAATATTTTTAAAAAATTATCCACTATGTTTCTTTCTAGCTCGCCTTTTTTTTTCTTTTATGTAGCTTTTTTATTCTGTGTTTTAATATATAAATTACAACAGAAAAAGAGGAAGCAAATGTTTTAAAATGGGACACAGAAAGAGGTTAGTCACCGAATCAGATCAGTCCATTTGGCTCTAGATCAGTTACACTGACTGACAGGAACTCCCTAACTTTCATATGGGAATATTATTTTTTTCACCAGAAGAGACAAGACAAATTTAAACTGGAATCTTTTGCTATACAAAACAGAGACTCCTACACTGAGTTGCAACTCTTCCTTTGAACTTGAAACATGGCTGAGCAGTTGCTAACACTGTCTGTAGATTTTGTGGGGAAGGGAAATTTTTACAGTAGAGAGCAGAAGAAATGGCTACACCATTCAGAGCCTGAGAGGTGGTCTTGCTAATGCCGTGTTCTCATTACCTGAATTTTGCATGATAAATATATGTGCTCAAATATTGAAGCCAAAGAAAGCTGCCTTGAACACTGTTGTCAGAAGAATAATTTGTGGTTTCAACTCGAGCTGGGATTGCACAAGACTAAATAAAAATGAGATCCAAACAGCTGTGAGGAAAGAAGAAATATTCCTAAAAGCAAACGGTTTGCCTTTAGGGGCAGCTGCAGAGAAATGGGGTACATCAGCAGATTTGTAGAGGGGGAGCTTGGCCAGGATGTGGAAATCTCTATGTGCACTTGGGGGGGGGGTTGTTTGTGTGTGTGTGTTTGTGTGTGTGTGTATTCTTGTGAACATGCAGTTACGCTGGGAGACCTAATTTAATTAACTCTATTGTGTTTGCAGACCTTATCATTTGATATGTGGATTGGGTCTGGGTAACTTATTTAGAAGTTTGAGGAAACTTGTGTAAAGGATTTCTCCCCTCGTTTGCTATTTTTACTTGATTAATTTAGCTTCAGCTTGACTGTCGCTTATCTAGTGGAGATGCTGATCCTCAGACCACTGTGGATTCTATTAATGTTTTAAGGGAAGATGGGAACAGTATAAAGAATAAAATATTTTTGATATAAAACTTCTCACACTATGCTGATGTAGAATGCAGAGCATGACTACTGAAAACTTTCCCCCAGTTGGTTAGGATTGAAACTTGCACTAACATATTAAACTTTGCAGGACTTACTTTGAGATGCGCATGCCTAAGATAATAGTACCCAGGACTTTAATGCTTGAAACAGCTGATAGGGATAACAGAGCTATGCTATAATAATGTTTTTAGAACTTTATGACTGCATCACAGGAGTGTGTAAAGAATTCTGCTAGTTCTTTGCGCTTTAATAAAAACACGGTAATACCCACATCAGCAGGTAAGAGTTTGTCACACAGAAAAAAAGTGTCCTTGTGAAACAGAAAAGACAAAGTTAAGTTCTCACTGTCAGAATCCATTTATATCATATTCATAAATGGAATGTTTCAAACATTATTCCATGGATCCTGCCATCTCCTGAAGAGAAGAGAATAGATGTGTATTGAACCGGTATTAGGCATTTCAAAGGAAAGGAGAAGCCTTTTGAACTGGGGAAACAAAAGGGGGGGCTAGCATGTGGCTTGTGTCACGGAAGAGAGCAATAAGCATGAAGGGTCCTAAGTTCCTTTTTCCCACGAGAGGGATGATATGAGATAAAGGATGGGGGACTGACCAAATGGGGTTAAGGGGGGTTAAACCGGGAACTCTTTATAAGGGTTTACTTCGTGGAATAATATTAAGTCCTGTCTCGTTTCCTACAACCAAGCATGTCATAGTAAAGATTCTTTTTGGAATAGATTTGACTCCAAGAATTTTGTCTTCCTAAGACGTGGTTTGGGGTGGGTCCTGACACTCATCCTATTTGCTTGGATTTAAACAAGGTAGGAATTCTTCAACTGCAGGAATCTTCTGGGCATGCTAGAATGCATCAATAACAGAATGTGAAACCTAAGAAAAATGTTATTACACAAACACGGAGAGCCTGAGTATCTATTAAAAATATTCCTAACTGCTGCAAATGTAGCCCCAATTGATTTTCATCTTCTAAAACTGAAGATAGCTTATGCCTCAAATACATAATTACAAACAAAGCTACAGTCCCCCCCCCAGGAGATGCATTTATCTCTAACCAATATGCCTGTCCAAACAAGGGTTGAGCAAATATTCTTTGCATGATGCAAGATTTGGAAGACAGCCTTCATACCATTTCAAATGTATTTAAGGTTTAAACACAATGCTACAGAGACTCTTTCTCTAATTTACAACAGTGACAATCTGCAATGAGTACTTTCAATGCACCCCTCTCCTTGTATAGTCAGAAGTTAAGTCTCCTTGAAGCGCACTCCCCCCAAAAGTACTATAGATAGAATTGTGCACAACACAGATATAAATCCCTCTTATTGATAGCAGTAGGTATGTAAAATGTTTAACCTTGGCTATGTTTTTGCTAACAATACTGAAGGTAGGCATAAAAGGGAAAGAATCATAACCTAAATGTCCTGATACAGTAAATAAGAAGGGAGGATGAGGGATGGGGGTGGAGGAGGAATCACTCAAATGTTCATTCTTAGGTTGCTTCATTCTACATGAACTTTCTTGGCTCTTTAGATGCTTCAGCTGTTTTTTGTGGCTTAAGATAACATGATAAATACAACAAGCAAGAACATTTTGGTGATGGCATCCACCCATTTTGAGACTCACGGGACCAGGTCCTGTTCTTCTTTAGGAAGATGATTCAGTTGTTTTTCTGAGCTTTGATTAATTTTTTTGCAATTTTTCATGGTTTGGAGGGAAAGATTAACTGCATTATGAACTCAAATAAAATGACATATTATTACAAACATGCATACAGATTTAAGACGTACAATATTATACATATTGTATAATGACAATTATACAAATTCCTAAAAATTCTTTAATAATCTGCTGAAATAGCCTTCCCAGATCCAGTATCTTTTAGATATATTAGCAATAGCACTTAGACTTATATACTGCTTCATATATACTTTACAGCCCTCTCTAAGTGATTTACAGAGTCAGCATATTGCCCCAAACAATCTAGGTCCTCATTTTACTGACCTTGGAAGGATGGACTGCTGCGACAACCTTGGGCCGATCAGAATCTTATGGCAGTCAGCAGAATTAGATTGCAATACTACATTCTAACCACTGTGCCACTAATTTGGACTACACTTCCTTGAATTCCTGGGAATATAATCGTAATCCAAACACATTTTATTACATGCAAATCTTTTCATTTTTTTCAAGAGATACAGCAAGGCTATAAGATAATAAACAAGGTACAAAAAACCTCTCCCCAAATAGTTGTAAATATTCAGGCACTACTGCAGTTTACTGGCAATAGCAAGAATCTTAAATAAGTAGCTAAACATTGCATTATTCTCTTTGTGGTCATCCAAGTACGTACAGTAGATAATGCAAGTTACACTATGTGTGGAAGTTCCTCAGAGGTCAAAACCCTGATTTATTTGTTTCTTGGTCACTGTGAAGCTTTTGTTCATATACAATGAGTCTTAATCCATACAGATTCTTGCAATGGGGGTGTAGGTCTAAATGTACATCAGTAAGTTTGGATTATTGAGTATGTCTCTAACTTTGTTTATACCTGTGGATTACTTTTTCTCCAATGTACTCAAATAGTAGGTGATTTGAGATGAGGAATAGGAAGCACTTCTCAACCCAACGTGACATCAATCTGTGGAATTCAGATCCAGATTAAGAGGAGGGGATTAGACAAATTCAAGGAGGCCAACAGTGGCTACTAATAGAATGTCTAAATAGAACATTTCTGGAATCTTGCTGTCTTCTGTACAAGTTGTTGATGGAGATTAATGGAACATGGTTTTTGCATTCCATCACACTACTTCCTTTTGGAATATCTGGTTGACCATTGCAGGAACCGAATACTAGATTTGATGGTACCGTGGCTTGATGCAGCAGAGTTTTTTTTTAAAAAAAAATGTTAAATAACTTAGAATAGGGCTTATCTCCTTTCTCTTCTGTAGCAAAATATACTGAAATAAGCACCATGCAACAATCAAAAAAACTTCACAATGCAGACTCCCCAGTTACCTATTTTCTCTCAAATGTCTGTATTTTTCCTAACAAAACTCTTAGATTTCATTATTAGGTTTGCTTTTCTTTGAATATAGAACACATGAGAATTGACAATACAAGTGAAGCCTACACCTTGGGATAGACAAAATGAATAATGTAAAAATGATATTGGTTTATCTGTTTACATTTGTCTAAAGTAGTCATAATAAAACACCTGTCTTATTGTTACCTGCAACAATCTCACAGGGTCCTTTGTGCTATCACTATGGAAAGTTTCAGTGAATACAAATAAATCAGAAATAGAAATGACAATTTAAGCTACATTTCTCCCATTTTCCCTCTTTCCCTGTCTCTCTTCACATAGGCACACAACTTTTCTTTGTGTTAATAACTGAAGCAATTTCTTCCAAACTGAGGCCACAATGTGAAACAACATTGCAAGCCCAGCTTTTATATTAGGCTACTTTAATGGCTGCCTCAGGCAGTGGATGCTGAAAAGGTTAGCAGGAGATTTGGCTTAGTCAGACTGAGGGCCTGGAGCTTTCACCCTGTACTCTCACCTCTGCCTCCACATCTCACCATTAGGAATGGGTGCAATCTGCACTGGGTGTTGCTCAGAAACTAAAATCTACTGTAACTCTTAAAATACATTTAAGATAGGGTTTGCTTGCTTTTTAAAAAAAGAACCCTCATTCAAACGCAACAAAAACTCCCAGAACTTCCTGGCTCCACCTAATTTGAACCACTGGTTTGCCCAAGCTGGTCTGCACCAACAATCAAACGTCCAGGCCTCATCCAATCAACGATCATCTATGTTTGAATTAGGAAAAGACTCACCTAATATAAATTTGCTGGTTCAAATTCAAAGACACTATCCAGTGGATAAATGGATAATTTTGCTATATCCACCTAATTATATACAACAGTATTAAAAGGTAATGCAACATCAAAAGTACATTGGGCAATGGTGTTTCCATTTGGCTTGTGCCCATTGAAAAAGAAGGAATGCTGTCTTCTTTACATCAAAAACACAATTCCTTTTGCCAACCTTGAACATTTGCTTGACTTAATTCAGGGTCACGAGAGAGCTTCTTGTGCACCTCAAGAACACCGTTGACAAAGTTATTGGAAAGGGAAATCCAAAAGAAGCAGCCTGAAGCAACTCTGCTATGAAGACAGTTATAAGCTTGGGAGTTTGAAAGCAAGCTGGAGAAAACACTATAAAGATTAATGTAAAAGTATGTGTGGTCATGCATAGGAATGGAAAGAGCTCTATAGCTGGGTTTTGAGATTGCTTCCCACAAAATATAGTAGCAGCCACCATTGTAGGCAGGTTTGAAATGGGCTAAATAAAACAATGGATTAAAAATAAATTAAACAAAAACAAAGAGGATTGTGCTCCAAACAACTATCAGCCATGGCTTCACTACATGTTTCTTGCACATCCAACATCAATTGCTAAATTGCTACCTAATTCAGTGCCCTGCACATGGTTAACCTAAGTCAGCTCTGGGATCAGGGAAATTCAGTTTTAACAGTGTTGTTCTGGTTAAAGTGACCTCTTGGGTGACCACTATCATTTGACCAAATGTGAGGCCCAGCCTATTTAAGTAGTCCTCCAGGGAAAAAGAGTTGGGTCCACAGAGTGACTGGGAAAGGAAAAACAAACAAACCCTTATCTCTATTACTGAGCAACCACTGAACCTGCTTTCCTAATTCTGCTTTGTGGCAAAGGCAACTAAAATGCCTCTTTGGTCAAGCTGGCTACAGACCCTTCTCTTGTAAGCCCCTACAACTATCAGTGACTCCAAATAAGGAAAGAAAACCCTCAGAAGAGCCTTCCATGTCTCAGGACTGAGAATATTCTCATACATTCCCACAGGCTTGTAAAAATTAATATGCTATAAATAATACAATTGAGTGGGCTTGCCTACATAGATTATAGGACCCAGTCTAGTTGCTTACCCTGCTTTCTGAGCCCTGTCAATCCTGTCTGAGTATCCTATAGTCCAACAATTATACTGGGTTCCTACATTTGATTAACATAAAGTTGGGTGGTACTTTCTAGGTCGTCTAGTCCAGCCTTGTAGGATCCCCAACCAATGCTTATTCAATGAAGGTAAAACTCACCCCTTCATGAAGTGATCTTGTTTCTGAAAATAAATCATTTGGGGTGCAGGGGAACAAGAGAAAGAGAAGACCTCTTGTGCAAAAAAACCCAAGCAAATCCTATGAAGGATGATATTACATTATCCAAGGGAAAAGAATTTTGGGGTGGGTGGGGTCAAGGGGGTTGAAGTCTAGCAGCATCCCAGGCTTCATCTTGGCATTCTGCAGGGCAGAGTGGCTTGCTTCAGGCAGTCCTAGAGATGGCAGGGATTGGTGAACCAGTGTCTAAATAGTGTTGCCAACCTTTTTAACAGGAAGGTGGATTAGGCTTCAGACCACAGATGTCTCAAGTCTACTGTACATTGGGCACTTAGTACAGTAAGCAATCTTATCTGTATCTATTAATGGCTTCTGTAGCAATGTACCTTAGAATTCATAGGCCATTTGTTGTTGTTGCTTTTATGTTCCAATGAAGCTCTTCCACATAGGCAGCCTGGTACATCTCTATTTTGCTAGCAGCAATATATGTTGTATTAAAAAAAATGCTAAATTCTGGTTCTAGCAAATTACCCAGCTAATCAAGTCGAATTTCAATAAAACTCTACAGCACCAGTAACAAATCATTGGGCTTTTATTTTCATTCTATATAGCAAACACCAACAAAAGATGCATTAAAACCAGGGATTTTTAACTGCACTTTAGTTTCTCTCTTTGAGCTTAGCCATTACCCAAGAATGAAACCTACTGCTACCATTTCTTTATTTTCCCATATATTTTATGGATTTTTTAAAACATAAATCACTTAATAGTTGGAAAACAGTGTGTTTGCTGGGTTTACATTTCTAAAGAATTGTAATTAACAATTGGTTTCTATAATCCATAATCCACATAGTACATTTAGTTGATTTCCCCTTTTCCCCAAAATGTCTTCTTTGCAAACCTTGAAATAATACAGTTCTTATTATTTTGATAAATAACAGTTACATATATGACTTTTTCCCCAATATTCCTAGACACAATGATCACTTCTATATAATATTTATTTTCTATCTAATCATTCTGATTGCCTCATCTTATATCCTGTTACAGTCCTTATTTAGATTTGTTTCTCCCATAAAGTTCAAAGTATCCTTGCTGGTTAAGATTTTCTCAACAGTTAGTTACATTTAAAGATTTAAATCCATTTTTCCCATATAAACCATCTCAACTCTTTTACATTTCTTAAAGAATAGGTAAAAACAGTAAAGAAAAGGAAAAAAGAGAAGAGTAAAGAAACATAAAAAGTAAAATACTACTTTAAATATATATTCCTCCTAAGCTAATATATATTCATTCCCAAAATTTCTTATTCTTTTTAACCAAGGTCAAAAATATATTTAATATTTAAATATTATATTTAATGTACCTAATCATCTAATCCTTTAACTCTTATTCAAAACATTTTTTTCTTTTTTATACATTATAATTTTCCTAAATTCAGACACATTTAATTATCTAAAACATTTCCTTCATCTAGGCCATTTCAACAGTATTATATTACTTATATCAAGAAATAAAATAAAAAGGAGGGGGAAAGCATACAGTATTATTTAAGGAATTCATCTCTCTTAGAATAACATATGTATTCAGAATCTTTTCTATTTCTTAACCATATTCAAACAAATGTTTCTTTTTAAAATATTCTCTCTGCTAGCATTTCTATGATGCAGCTAACTTGTAAAAGCAAAGTCTTGTTGGAATGGATGGAGGTTTTGGGGGTTTTACACTTTGGGAGGGGTTGTAAAAGAAACATCTCTCTCTCTCTCTGTCTCTCTTTTTTTGCATGCATAGTTCTGCCACAATTTGAGCTCGTTAGCAGAAGATGTTCACAACATCATAGTTATATAAACAAGCTCAAAACACAGCCCCAATGTTGTAAATCTGAACCTCGGCATACTTCCATTTAAAGGGGGGAAAGCAGGAAATTGTTTTCACAATCAGACTAGTTTTCAAGAAACCACCTTGTATAAATATTTTAGTGCAATAATAAATGAGAAAACATTTGCAAAACCACAGATCAGATTTTAGCCATTTTCTCCTTTTCCACATGTTTGGGAGCAACAGAGGTTCTAAGGAAAGGGATCATTTTCAGAAATGATCAGCCAACTTTATTCAATTTTTTTTTCATTTTGTCTTTATCTAGAAAAGTGCATCAGAAGTGCCACTTTAACCAATGTTTTGCCTGATATTCTTTGGCCTTTTGGTTCTTTCCAGCTATGTCTCTCCATCTTCTGGATATTTGGGCACTAAGCTAAAATAAAAAAATCTGACACCAAGAGATATTTGGAAAAATTGAACAGTAGTGATTCTTTAGATACCCTTATTATTTCTGTACCACACAACCACCGCACATGGAATTTGTGGAACTAAAGCCAGGGAAAGGCACATGTCTTTTGCTTCAGATATTATAAGTTAGAGAACAGGAAATGTGATTCACATGTTTCCTGTTTGTCTACATTTAGCATTGTTTGAAGCGATGCCTGGATTCACGTATTTATTCTAAATCATGATGTAGGTTAATTGGTTTTGATTTGCTATGATATTCCAGATATTTATAAACTATGGTCACTGCACCTTAGTTAAAGAGACCATTATTAATTATTAAACAATAATTGTCACCCATCAATGCCTTAGGATAACATTTGACCCAGGTGCCAACAGTCTAATATTGAGCTAGTTCACACATAATATTGATTGTGTTGAATGGAATAGATTCACTCAGCATATTAAACCATAAGCTATTATTTATGAATTACAGTTGACTGCAAAGCACAGTGTAACTTACTGTGATGCTTAGATTCAGCCTATTTTAATTTCTACTAAGTTCAAACATTTCTTCAAACATTTGATTGAACGCATCCACAAAATTAAGAAAACCAAGATCATGGCATCCAGCCCTCACAATTCCTGGCAAATAGATGGGGAAGAAATGGAGGTAGTGACAGATTTTATTTTACTGGGCTCCAAGATCATCGCAGATGGGGACTGCAGCCAAGAAATTAAAAGATGCTTGGTCCTGGAGAGGAAAGCCATGGCAAATCTAGACATCACACTAAAAAGCAGAGACATCACCCTGCCAACAAAAGTGCGTATAGTCAAGGCTATGGTCTTCCCAGTTGCAATATATGGCTGTGAATGTTGGACCATAAGAAAGGCTGAGCGCCAAAGAATTGAAGCCTTTGAACTGTGGTGCTGGAGAAGACTCCTGTGAGTCCCTTGGACTGCAAGGTGATCAAACCGGTCAGTCCTAGAGGAGATCAACCCTGACTGCTCTTTAGAAGCTCAGATCCTGAAGCTAAAACTCAAATACTTTGGCCACCTAATGAGAAGGAAGGACTCACTGGAGAAGAGCCTAATGCTGGGAAAGATCGAGGGCAATAGAAGAAGGGGACGACAGAGAATGAGGTGGCTGGATGGAGTCACTGAAGCAGTAGGCGTGAGCTTAAATGGACTCCAGAAGATGGTAGAGGACAGGAAAGCCTGGAGGAACGTTGTCCATGGGGTCACGATGGATCAGACACGACGTTGCAGCTAACAACAACATGCACAAAATTAAAACAAAGAAAAAAGAAAACTGTTGCAAACCACACAGGTATTTTAAATTAGATACTTATGATAATAATACTGTAAAAACCAAATTCTTATCCCAATTGCTTTGTCTTGTGTAATCATTGTTTAAAAATTAGTTAAAATCATTAGAGGGGTTTCTTTTTCTAACCCTTATTATTGAGGCAAATACTATTCTCCAAAGCGCCCGAAGGCAGGACAAGAAGCAACGGATGGAAATTAATCAAGGAGAGAAGCAACCTAGAACTAAGGAGAAACTTCCTGACAATTAGAACAATTAACCAGTGGAACAACCTGCCTCCAGAAGCGGTGAATGCGCCAACACTGGAAGTTTTTAAGAAGAGACTGGACAGCCATTTGTCTGAAATGGTATAGGGTTTCCTGCCTGAGCAGGGGGGTGGACTAGATGACCTCCAAGGTCCCTTCCAACTTTACTATTATGATTATGATTATGACTATTATGAAGAATTAGAAACATTGGGTTGCCTGTCTCAATCTGTTCTATAGATAACTGAGCTCCCGTCTCTTACGTTATACATTTGCATGACTTAAATGTTACAAGAGGTTCAAGGGGGAGCAGCAAGAAAAGCAATATTTCCTCTTTATGTATCCCAGTGACTTTGGTTGTGTTCCAGAAAAATGCTCATGACCTGGGCAAAGGATCAGACCAAATACAATCCATTGAAGAAGGAAATAGTAACTTTCTCTGATATTCTGCCAAGAAAACCAACTGGATACTTACAACCGGGATAAAGTCAACCTGTTATTGAAAGATGAGCCTCCCCACCATTGGAAAATGTTCAAAAAATATATCCACAAAGCTATTGAGGAAGAACAGAGGGCAAGTATGAATAATACTGGTATTTATGATGTGGGTGGATTAAAAATTGTCTAGCTGCTGGTGTGGCCAGAGGCAAAAGAAAGGTTTGATGTGGAAAAGACAGGTACATCATTACAATGTAGAGAGTCAGCACCATGAACCAGGGTTGTCAGAGATGAAATTAACATTAACATTTTGGGAATAGTGAACTGGTATGGATCATGTTACATCAGAGGAACATCAGATTTTCTCTTGTGGGCAAGAAAAATGATGGAGAATATTTGATGAGAAGAAGTGGAGGGCCTTTCATTGAGGTATTAATACTGTGGCTAGAGAATCATGATTCTGGGATGCTTTAATATGGATCCCTGCACTGAGGAAATGGCTGCTTCCTGCTCTAGGATTTCAAGCTAAAGATTAAACTGAAATACTAGATATTGGTCTGAGGCTTGATGTATGCAAAAGCAGATTTCTGTAATGCACAGCATCTCTCTATTCAGTAATTTCAAATGTACATAATAAGCATGGGATTGCAAAGGCTAGTAATATGAAGATTTAACTGTAGTTTTACATACCCATGGTTCACAAACATAAACCTGCTCCTTTTCAGTTGTCCATTTTTTTCTTTATGAATATAGTTGTGGTGGAACTGGGCAACCTTACAAAACAAACAAATAAATATATACATCCTTGGGGAATTATTTCACCTGTCCATGATTTGGGTGCTGGCAGCTCTGGACTGTCTACCATATTAAGTTTGCGCAAACGTACAACTCTTACCTCTACCCTGATTTTCCAGCAACTGGCAACAGTCCAACTGTATATAGCCACCTTCTTCCTGGACATTATTTTAATGCAAATTTTCATTGTGGACAAAATAGAGTGGGAAAACAAAAGATCCCAGCTGACCAAAATTCAGCTTACTCCTGCATTTGTCTGATAACAATCAAAATTAAAATTAGCAATGAAGATATAGAATAGAATAACAGAGTTGGAGGGGACCTTGGAGGTCTTCTAGTCCAAACCCCTGCTCAGAAAGGAAACCTTATACGATTTCAGACAAATGAGACAAACCATTTCATCCAGTTGAGCTCCGGATGGCTCCCGACCTTCGCTCCTTCTGACGTGATCTAAAAACCTATTTGTTTGAACAAGCCAGCCTGGTCTGATGGGTTTGGGTTTTAATTATTGTTTTAATATAATTTATTTTTACATTTAGGCACTAAGGTTTAATTTGTTTTTAATTTTGTATTTTGGTTATTTTGGTATTTATGGCCCTGTTCACCGCCCTGAGTCCTTCGGGAGAAGGGCGGTATACAAATTAAATAAAAATAAAAAATAAAAAATAAATGGTTGTCCAATCTCTTCTTAAAAACTTCCAGTGTTGGAGCATTCACAACTTCGTGAGGCAAGCTGTTCCACTGATGAATTGTTCTAACTGTCAGGAACAATTCATCAGTGGAACAACTTGCCTCCAGAAGTTGTGAATCATAGGGGCGGATAGTTTCTGCCCTTTAGGAGCAACAATCAACAGTAAAAGGAACAAGAGGTCAAAAAGTGTGCTGTAGATGAGTAATTGGTAGAACCCATGGGAATCTCAGAGAAGATATCCAAATATTGTTATGTCTCTATACCTGAAAAGATCAAAATAGTATTCCCTGTGATACTTCATGGATGTACAAGTCGGACTTTGAAAAAGCAGTATAGGAAAAATATTAATGCTGTTGAACTTTGGTGTTAGATAAGGCTCCTGAGAATATTGTGGACAGCCAACCTTCATGGTTGCTAGGAGTAAAAAAATGATGTGATGATACATAATCATTCAAGTACTTGGTGATCATTTAGTCAATTTCCAGTCCTCTAGAATCTAAACCTTCAAATCCTGTAAACTCCAGTTCCAGTTATTTAGGGTTATTTCATTATTTGTGGTTGCATCCTGGAGTACAACCATCAGAAATAACTAGATTTGTTAATTCAAAATGTCCCACAGTTGTACATTGCAACATAGGATTTGTAAATTAAATGGAACTAGATTTACAGCCTCAAATTATAATTAACAGAAAATGTATATTTTCATTTTGTTACCTCCAAAGCTTCTCACATATAGTCCCTCTGTACATTTTGACAGACAAGCAAAGTGCAATCTTGTTCTTGCTTAGACATTTTTCTTGATTAATCCAGTGATTTACATATGTAGGAATACTAGGAATATGTTCAGAAAGAATCTTAACAGATAAAGCAGGCCTTTGGGGGGAAAGGTAGCAGTCAAACTTAAGAAGGAGCTACAAATCACACATGTAATTAAAATTTCAGTTGTGATCTTACACTATATCTACACAGAAGGTCTTCTCCAGGGAGACCAAGAAAATAAATGCTTAGACAGAAGATCTATGAAATGCTATATCCCTTAGATATATTGACAAGTCAGCATTCTTCCAATTAGGAAGAAATGTATCTTTATGCTCAGGATATTCTAGGAAAGACACAATGTAAGGCAGGGACATGCAATGTGTGGACTTTGCTATCTTATCATTCCCTGCTATTGGCCAGCCTGACAACAGTTCCACAATATTCATCTTACGTTGCCCAGAGCCTTAAAGGTGACATGATTTTTAAAAATGTTTCCAGTGTTCCTATAAACCTGCATTCGTTTAATTCCTGGGAAGGACATTTTTTATTTCCATTAGGTAGGGGTTTTTTTATGTGAAATCTTCGGAAAGCCCTGAAGTTCTACATTCTTTTATTAAAAAAAGCTGAGAAAATTCTATCCAAATATCAGTTTGTGAAATTTCCAAGGTCTACCAAAGATTATAACTGGAGCTGCTAGCAGACTTGCTTTTTTTTAAAAATGCCTAGAAATTAGCATCTTTTGGAATTATAAATGCTAATGTAGTTTTTGATTAGCACTTGCTTGCTGTAAATTTGCTTAATACTTGTTCAGTTATTCTGTGGTAAATATACTTGTCAGAGATTGGGTCAGGATAAGATCTGATAGAGACATAAACACGACAGCATTTGTCCCAAATGGCAACTGGAATTTTTTTGTTTTTCCCCCCTCTGAAAATGTTTCTTTTTTCATCCAAGAAGCTTCTTCATTTCAGAACTGAAGAAACTTCTTGGATGAGAAAAAAAATACCCCCAAAAAAGTTCATTTTCCTTTTGGGGGGAAAAAAAGCACCTTTGGGATGACTGTGACCTAGATGAATGAAAATCTCCATAGACATGGACAGCACTTAAACAAATGAACAAGTTTGTTCTAAATGCTAAGATAGCAATAGCACTTAGACTTATATACTGCTTCATAGTGCTTTACAGCCCTCTCTAAGCAGTTTTCAGAGGCAGTTTATGCCCCCCCCCCAACAATCCGGGTCCTCATTTTACTGACCTTGAAAGGATGGAAAGCTGAGGCAACCTTGAGCCGGTCAGGATCAAACTCCTGACCATGAAATTCAGAGTTAGCCTGCAATACTGCATTCTAACCACTGCGCTACCATGGCTCTATTTATATTTATAGAACTATAACAGTATGAGTTACTATGTACAAGTGAAAATATAGACACATGCACACACACACACACACACACACACACTCCTTAATTCTCAACATCTCAACAACTTTTCAACTTTTCACTTTTACCTGTGCTGGGTTTCACCCTCTTTTCCCCCTCCGTTTCTCAATGACTGATTTTGGAATGCCTGTGAATTTTCCAGGCTGTTCTGCTGCCAAAAAAAACCCCTTTAACTCACACCTTTTGACTCTCCAGTATCAAAATCACCTGAAACATAACACTGTCCATTCTCCTGGTCTCTCCACATTTTCAGATGCTACTCCAGGATTTTCTTCCTGATCTTCCTCATTTCAGGACTGGAATCTCTGGACTTGCAGGCTCCATATCTCTACACATTTCCCAAGTGATGTCCTCCTCAATGGCAAGTCCTATAGTATCTGAAACATAACCACCACCACCTCTATCTTCTATGCTTTTCCTACCTGATTTTATATTTTATATCCATAACAGTTATGTGTCACTGTACAGGTACCTCCCATCATTTTTTTCATTCTTTTTTGCCTCTGTTGAGTCATCTGCCTTCCCTAAAAATAACATGATGTTGGCACAGATTCAGTGGTGGGATTCAGCCAATTCATACTGGTTTGGTAGAACCATTAGCTAAATTTTGCTAAGCTCAGAGAACTGGCTTAATGCACAGTGCTTCCAGAAGTCCAGTCTAAACTTCAGAGGTCTGGAGGAGGCCTCCCAAGCCTAGAACGACCTGCTGGAAGTGCATGGACCCCATTTTCAGAAATCCGTTCTAGGGCTGGGAGGCCTGGAGGAGGCCTTCCAGGGCTAGAACGGCCCACCGGAAGTGCATGGATGCCACTTTCAGAAGTCTGTTCTAGGCCTCGGAGGCCCAGGCCTGCATCCAATAAAAGGACCAGTTGTTCAGGTATTTGAATCCCACCAGTGCACAGACTCAACTGCTCTCCTTCAGCCAAGCTCTTCGACCTGCCGTAAAACCATAACATTACAAAATCCTAGTAGGTCTTAGTCAGTGGTGGGATTCAACCAGTTCACACCACTTCAGCAGAACCGGTGGCTAATTTTTTGTTGCCCAGGCCCAGAATGGACTTCCAGAAGCATCATCCACACAGAGAACCAGTTGTTCACATATTTGAATCCCACCACTGGTCTTAGTACCAGCTTCTCCAAAGACCAACAATTCTACCCATTTTGAGAGAAGCATCCCTACCAGTCTACAAAAGCAAAACCAACAAAGGAATGTGGTGGCATTTCATTTACGGTGTCATATGTTCTCATGGGCTCAGTACATTTCATTTCTGGAATTATTATTACGGGATCATAATACACATGAACCCAAGGTGGCAGAATTTAATAAATAGTGATGTCTGGGAGAAATACAGTGAAGAAGACAGAGATAAATATGGTTGCAAGTAGCATTATTGCAATGTGAACTTTCTATGCTTCATTTTTCTCTAACTTTTACTATCCTTTCACTTCATCCATATACCCACCTGTCTCAGGAGACCACTCCATTACAGGGCTTTGTAACATTTTGAAGCACCAAGCACCAAAAATTCATTATTTTTCTAAAAATAAAAAAAAAATCTTGCAAGTTCACCATATCTCACAAGATTTCAGAGATCTAAGCTTTGCAATCCTACAGAGGAAGGCAGACATTTTGTACTAATTTATGCAAGAACATCAATCTCATGAAACTGCCTAAAGTCTCATGAGGTGTTCTAGATCTTATTTGAAGTCTTCTATAAGAAGACTACAAAGATTAGAAAAATTATAAGATGTCAATAATTAAATAATAATTTTGGCAAGTACTATACTATCTAGGGTGTTCAATGCACCACTGATATTATAGGTGCCATAACCTGAGGTGGACTAGGGTTTGCAAAAGCTTTTATTGTGTTTTTTTGTTGGTGTTAGAAGATCACATCTAGCAAGACTGCCCAAAATTCACATACAATTCCAGAAAAGTAGAGTCTAATGCAGGCTATTATAACAGCAAATTAACATTACTTTCTGTTGTGAGTCATTGTCAGCCTGTGCTCCCAGCAGCTGAGTCCGATGAATCTGAGGAGGAGAAGGAGGGGTTTGGAGAGCCTTTGTTGTCAGAGGGAGGCTCTGATGCACTGCAGGACTCTCAGCCTGGCCCCTGCAGACATCTTCCTCATGAGGCTCAGCTGTGTGAGTATGAGGTGTCGGACTCAGAAGAGTCACAGCTGAATCTGTTCAGAGTCGCTAGAAGCAGAAGGTAATCCAGCAGAGCAGAGCAGAGAAAATCAATGAGGCAACTCAGTGAGAGGAGGCAGTGAGAAACCATGCATTGGGACTGATAATAAAAGGGGAAGGTGTGGGCGGGGCTGGATGCTGAAGGCAACAGTTTGGAGACATTCTAAGAGAATCCTGGTCTTTTCTTCTTACTTCTGTTTAACTCTTGTTTGTTTACTCTTGTTTGATATTTTGATTCATTTATTGAAGGAAATATTTAGTTGCTTTTTTGTTTGAACTGTAAATAAATTTGGGTTGGGTTTTTCCAGCCTATTGACTGTAAAAGGGAAAAAGGGGTTGTCCCTGACATACAACCAGGGCCAGTCGTAGGCTGGAACAGAACACTTTCCTGTAATCAACATCTCCAGAAGATTAAAATAAGGCTGGCACAGCTATACCTAACTGAGGTGTGTCAGGTCTCAATAAATCTAGTATCTCATTTTCACATGTGGAATAAGTGAAAAGAGACCTTTAGTTAAATCCAGGCTGCACTTCCCAGCTAGAATCTCTTTGAAGAAGGGATACAAAACTTCGTCCATGCATGAATGGTATAAATTTTGTCTGAAATGGTATAGGGCAGGGGTCGGCAACCATAAACACTCAAAAAGCCACTTGGACCCATTTTTCAGAGAAAAGAAAACACTGGGAGCTGCAAAACTCTTGTGTGTGCACGTGAGGAGGGGGGAATTGAAGAGTTTAATTGAAAAGAAATAGAAGCTGCTGTGCATGAGGTTTTTTTTCTCTCTCTCTCTTTCTCTTCCCCTCTCTCTCTTTCTCTCTCCCTCCCTCTCCCTCTCTTTCTCTCCCTCCCTCCCTCTCTTCCCCCTCTCTCTCTCTCCCTCTCTCCAATCTTCTGCTCATCTGGCAAGCTGGCTTCATGCTGTTTTCCAACAAGCTGACACACATTCTTATTGGGCTGGCTCTCCTGCCCTTGGTCTGCCAGTCCTCTTCCCCCACTCAGTGTGAGTGAGTGTGTGTGTGTGTGTGTGTGTGTGTGTGTGTGTGTGAGAGAGAGAGAGAGAGAGAGAGAGAGAGAGAGAGAGATGCTGCTTTCTGCTGCTTCCTGCTTCCTGTGGAGATGCAGCAAAGGCAGGAGGCCCACTCAATAAGCTTGTCAGCTTGTCGGAGAACAGCATGAGTTACACAGAGAGAGAGAGAGAGAGAGAGAGAAAGAGAGAGAGAAGGGAAGCGCAAGTGCCTCTCTCTGTCTCTGTCTCTCTGCAAATGGCAGAGGACGACTGGGAGCCGCAGGAGAAGGCTGAAAGAGCCACATGCGACTCCAGAGCCGTGTGTTGCTGACCCATGGTATAGGGCTTCCTCCCTGACCAGGTGGTTGGACTAGAAGACCTCTAAGGTCCATTCCAACTCTGTTATTCTAACAGGTTAATTTGCATGTCTGTGATACAAGCAACCTGAACATCAAAAGAAAATATGAAATGGTAGTGATTTTATGATGCAGACAAAAAGCAAGGGTAATAGGTGATGTGACCTATGGCTTTGCCACCAAATGTCCCTTTAGTCAATTCCAATAAGACGTTTTCTCAAATAGAGGCATGAAAATATGTGGGGATATCATTCTTCCAACAAGGTGTGAGCCTTTCCCTTCCATGAACATTTCAGGGAATCTTTGACAAGTACAATGAAAAGCAGTGAAAAATAAATAATTATTCCCTGGCAAGGTCATAACTTTATAGCTAAGGGATGACGAGAAACCTGCCTGTAATTGAGCTTAAGTAATATTGTGACAAAATAACTTAAGAATTGAGCCTGGTTACAAATTGCCATGTGTTTGGCACTCCTGAAGTCTTGCTCAGAACACCCACTAACAATGATGTATTTACCGTGTTTCATATTCTTGCTGAAGCCATTTAATTCAGAGAGATAAAGGAGGCTCAGGGGTGAAGTTGACCTTGAGGCTTAGCCAGCACGCTCAGGCTCAGTGAATAAAATCACATTTTTCTTCTCCCTTGAAAGGCTACAATCCTCTCTGCAGAGAAGGGAAGATATTTTGGCTTGTCGGTGACCTAATTATCTTAGAAGCGCCATAGCAGGAGGGGAATCAACTCCTTTTAAGCTTAGAAACACAGAGGATACATTTTGGATGACCATCACTCATCAGTTCTCTCTGAAGGAAAAGGTCCTTTAGGAATCTCAGGATTGTAACAAGACTTGGGGTTAGTCTGATGACTCCCTAAGGTTCCTTTCAATTGTGTAAATACTGATTCTAAAATTTTGAAAGCTTAAGCTCTTCTTGGGGAAGCACTCCTATGCGTCCTCCTCCTACGACTTGCCAAAGAGCACTTGGTCAGATTGGTTTTGTGAATGGAGGCAGCCTGAAGAGACCAAGGTTCACGTTCCCAGTCAAACAAACAAACCAACAAACAAAAAGAACAGCTCTTTGGACAGATCAGTATATCAAATTCCAGTGTACTCCACACATTTGTTTGGAGTGGATGAAGAATCACAAATGTCTCCTGGAGCTCTTATAAAGAGGCAGGATGTAAACATGAATGGGCTTCCTGTTGTCCCAAGGAAGGGTGCTTTTATATAATATTGTCTTCAGAATTAGCTAAACTTCTCAGACACTTTGAAAGTATAAATCCCATGTGAAAAAATGGAGAGCGATGAATGGCCATAAAGATTCTGTTCTCACTTGATTAATCAGAGGAACGACAGCCATGTGATTCAGCTCTTTGTGATCTTTCATTAGAAATTGAATGCTTCTGGCTAGTTCTTTGATTCTGCAAACAGTCTTATGCAAAAACATTTTTTTTTCTCCATCCAAGCTCCCTCCGGATGCATTGTGACTACACCTCACAAAAATCCACAACCAACCAATGATTTCCTCCATTGGCTTGGCTAGCACTCAATGCCATTTGTTCTTCCTTTCACAAAACATTTACTCTCTTTTCCTTTCTAACTGATCACTAAGCTACTATAAAGTGCTATATTTTTTAAAGTTTTCCACAGTTCTTTTTTCCTTTTATATTGGATGGATTCCTACCTGCAGCAACTTGCACAAAGAATAATTTTTAAATTGTCTCTAACATAGTCCCAACACAGAGTGTATAACAGCAAATTGATCTGGTATTATCAAATCATATGCATAATTGATCAAATGGCTTTGTTTTTCCTTTTTTGTGTACAATGTTTAATTAAGGATTTTGCTTACAGTAGTTAACAACTAATATATATATTAACTTGAAAAAAAGAACAGTAAGAACACAAAGTGCAAGAACAAAGAAAGAAGAAAAAAGAAATATAATAAAGAAAAAAGACGTATATAAAGAAGTGCCTTTCAAGCACTATTATATGAAATATAGACAAATTTAGTAACTCTTCACCCCTAGTAAGCTTACATACATATATGTTTTCATCCCATAGCCTATCACTTATCTATAAACAAATCCATAAAATACAAACTTTTCAATCCTAGTGTCAGGAGAATGTTAGAACTTTGCAAAAAAATGTTTTAAGTTTGATCAAATAAACCATGTTTATGTTCCTTCATTTTATTTCTATCAGTCTTAATCTTTAATTCATTCAAATTTTGTTGTAATATGTGATTACTCCTCAATTCTTCTTTATTCCATTGCACAGATTTTTTCAAAGGTTGACAAACTTCTTTTGTAGATCCAATATGAAAACATTATCCAGGACATTCTCTTGGTTTGTCATTTGTATTTCCCCTTTAATTTTTAAGGCTTCAGTCAGTTTCTTTTGTATATCCAATAAAAATATTCTCTTTGATATGTCATTTGTAGTACCGCTTTTAGTATTTTCTCTTTTTGTCAGACAAAATTTGCTCCACATTTTTTATTAGCATCTTTTGTACTTAATCTACATAGAATCAGATATTATATCATATTATATTAATTATCAAGTTTCTTACACCCATCTCCCTCATAGAGAGGGTCTATTAGTCACACCGTTGAAGTTGTAGCTACTAATTTCTGCCTCTATTCTTCAAAAATCTCCTTTAATAATTTCAATGTTGTTTGTGTCATTTTGTAAGTCCCAATACTAATCAACATCAAAAGCAGGCTTGTATTTTTTCCTTCTACTAATAATCTTTAGTCCCCTCTAGTGTCTAGTTTCTAAAGTTATACATTTGCCTTGTCTTTGTTATGAGCAAGCTAGCCAAAATAACCTTTCTCTCAAAAAGCCAGATATTTTTTTACACTTAACTCCAAAATCTTATGGTAAAAGTCAATATTCCAAATTTAATTGACCCTTAATCTATTTATAACTTTCTTAAATCAAAATCTTTTTGGCTTTTGATTGATTGTCTGAAATTCTTTGTTCCTAAGGTTGTGATTAATTTTTATTTTGTTCAGAGTCAAAGCTAAACTCATCTAGCAACTTTTAAACTTCTCATTCTTAAGGTCTCTAATAGCTTTGAAACTGTTAATAGGCAATTTCTAAAAGTGATTAGAAAATGAGGCTTTCAAATTTAGTGAGCTTTAAAAGGCTCAGTCACAGTTGTGAGCAAGATGGCTAATTCTTTCATCTCTTGACACTCAAAGCCACAGAAGACAATCAAAGCCACTGGCCTGCAATCTCCTCCTGAGGAACAGCCACTAAGACCACATGAGAGTGAAGTCTTCTCATCTCCTTATCCAGAGAAGTTCCAGTCTACTCACCAGTTCCTTGGTGTTTCCCACAGTCATCTGCTTTGCTTTTGTGAAGATGTCTTCAGTCACCATGCTTTTCTGGAAGTTCAAATGGTCTTGTTTTTTCCGATTGATTTCATCTGCTCTTTAATGTAGGCCAGATAAAAAAAACAAACATAGCAAGAATCCCAGGAAGGATTTTTATTGTGTTAAAGTAGGATCTTGAATGCCTGTCCAAGTTTGTTTCGTCCCAGCTTCAACTAAAAAAAAATTCAAGTTGGGTTTAATTTGACTTTCTTTCTTAGACTCCCTCTGAAGATCGTAATCTTTTCTGCCAGAAAGACTAATATTATGCTTCTGAAAAACACTTAACTGGAGTTTTACATACCACTGTAAATGGTATGTACACGTGTTTACTCTGAGCTTGTTTCATCAAAAAGAAGGGGGATTGTTTTGTCCTTTTCCGGTTGTTCCAGGGTGATTCATGCTCACAAGATGGCACTTAACTGTGCAAAGAGGAAATGGAAAGAGGCTGGAATCTGTCTACCAAGTGCAAATATTGAGAGGCAGAAGAAGATCTAAATGTGCCAAAAAGAAAAATTACACTAGCCATGAGATGTTCCCAGCAAACTTTTAAAAGAAGTCCTTGATTAACTCTTGGAGGAGTTGATAATCATCATCCATCAAGATACAACTTAGACAGGCTATTGTCATATAGCAGAATCAATACCACTGTAGGCAGGAGATAGTTAATCTCAGAGGAGTAGAGCAATTAGGCTAGAAAACAATTCTCAACATTCCATTCTTGTTTGAAGACAGATGCCAACACAGGGAGTGGAGGTTGAAGTTCAGTATGTGTGCCTTTGCTGCATACTACTCGCATAATTATTTGGATGTAAGAGATAATCCCAGAGAGAAGCTAACATCTTTAGACTTGATAAGCTACAAAGAATATATATATATATATATATATATATATATATATATATATATATATATATATATATATATATATATATATATAGGTTCCTAGAAGATCTTTGTGTGCTGAGTGTTGTCTGATCAATCTGAAGAACGCATACAAATGCTCAACTCCATTTCTGCCACCCTTGTAGCACTCAGAATTTTCTTGCTAAATCCAGAGCAAATACAGGGATATAACTTTAACATTTATATTACAGGTTGTCTTACAGTCCTTTCTCCAACTAAAAAATAACCTGAACATTTCATCCCCTGTCCTCTTCAACGACGCCATCAGTTTTTGATGACTTTCTTGTAAGTGCTTTACCCTTCCCCACACACACACCAAGTGGTTGTTCACCAAGGATATGGTAAGTCTGAGTTACTCCATCCCCAGTTTCATTCTTCAAAGCCAGTCCAGAAGGATGCTATGTTTGGTAGTGTAGTGTATGCTCTTAAAGCATACACGGAATGTCAGCACAGCAGGGGGCTGGACAGCTCCAGGCTACAACCGCTTTTGGCGGGAAAGCCTGAATAGTCGTTGACAGCCCCAGGGCATGGTCAGCTGTTGCGGGAAGCCAGGGTTTAAATCCATTGGCCGCCTGCACTGGCGGGAAGCCCAGGTTTGAATATTGGCTGTGATTCACCTGGGCAGGTATAAAGAGACGCCAGGTAACCCCTTTGCTTCAGCTTCATTCCTGATCAAATAAAGAAGTACTACTCAGCTCAAGTGTCCGTCTCTCTGCGCGACCACGCGACATTGCAGGTAGTATCAAAAGCCATGGACAGACCCAGAAGGGTCAGGACAGTTACACTGCCCCCATCCTAGCCATCAAGAGTAAGAGTAAAAAGGAGGAGAAATGTACCTTCAAGCAAGCAACACTACACATAATATAGTGGGGTGTGTGTGTGTGTGTGTGTGTGTGTGTGTGTGTGTGCGCGCGCGCACGATGGTTACAGCTGCTCTCTCTCAATGGCTTCTGGTTTCTGAGCCTAAAGCAATACTGCTTGATCTGCAAGGGCATACAGGTACTTGTATCACAATCCCAAGGGACTATTATGATAGTCTTTCTATGAAAAATGTTGTACTGACAGATTTTTATAGTTACTGAATGCTAACATCTGATAGGGAGGGAAGAAGGAAGGGAACTTTGCTTATATTTTATTTGTTCAGTGCAATTTTTTAAAGGGGCATGTCAGTGTTTATTGAAACAGGAATGTTCTCTGACATCCTTTCACACGGCTGCTCCCAAGGGCTGCAGTTTAGCCGAGCCCCATCACATTCTTCAATTGGGAGCAGCATGTTTCCTTTTTGATTTTGACTCCAAATAAGAAACACCAGAGAAGCGGAGATGTTGTGAAGAGATATGAAAGAAAGTAGATAATAAAAAAATAAATAAAAAAGAAGTGAACGTTTTTCTTTTTTAAAAAAATGCATATCCAGGTCCAAGGTATCTATGCAATGCTGATAATGATGTTCCACCAATGTTCCACTCTTTCTATTCATACAGTTGCTGCTAAATTCATCCACATGATGATGTTTACCAAAGTAGTTCAACTTTAGATTTCCAGACTGAATCATTCTGATTCATTTCCAATGTCCCAGCATGCATAAAGTAAAGGTAAAGGTTCCCCCGCACATGCGTGCTAGACGTTTCCAACTCTAGGGGCCGGTGCTCATCTCCGTTTCAAAGCCGAAGAGCCAGCGCTTGTCCGAGGACATCTCTGTGGTCATGTGGCCGGCATGACTAGACGCCAAAGGCGCATGGAGCGCTGTTACCTTCCCACCGGAGTGGTCCCTATTTTTCTACTTGCATTTTTATGTGCTTTCGAACTGCATACTGTACTGAAAAAAAAAAGCGCAGTAATTTTATCCAAATTTATATATTATGACTAAAGATCCAAGCTGACCACAGAAATCTACTTGGTAATCTGTGGTCAATCCCTATTTCTCAGCTTAATCTGCTTCATAAAATTCCTATTGTGTAAAAAAAATGGAGTACGTACAGTTATGTGGAAAGGAAAGTGGAAAGAGAAAAGACAAGGATCTACAGCTGAAGAAAAATAAAATGATTTTTGTCTCTGACATTGCAAAGACAGAGGAAAAGAGCTGACCCATCAGAAGGAAGTGCTAAAGGGTTGCCAAGCTATCATTCAAAAAGGACTCAGCAGAAAGAATGATGCTGGAACCTGTCCAATAATTACACTTTACAGACTTTAAACAGATGCCACTTTACATGGAAATATTCCATGAATTAAAAATCAGCCTGTTCAACCATCAGTTATATTGTCACTGTTATATTATGTGCCTAATGTTAACACCCCCCCCAAAAAAACCCCGCATCCATAAAGAGAAAATGGCAAAGGAAGTTATTTCTTCAATACATTGTGAGGTGACATATTCAAGCCAACAAAATCTAGGAAGAACAGTGAAAGGAGTAGGATTTAAGAAAGCAGCTCCCTACGGTGGTTGTTATTATACGGTAAGTCATTTTATGCAAATCGCTGGTTGCTCCTCATGTTCTTTGCAGTTTCATATATTAAAGCAATTGCTGCACTTGGAATGTTTTATAAATGCTCCTTCAAAACTACCAGATCTGTCAGTTTTTCCAGGCCTCTCTCATTCAAATAGTATTATTAAGCTTTGCATAATTGATTTGGTAAAAGTATTGCTACCTCTGAATAACCTTGTACCCTAATCCTAAAAAAAAACCCTGATATGAGTTAATCTAATGTACATTCTCTGATCCTATATTTAAATCAGAATTCAATTATCTATTGGCTTAATAATTTTCAAAAATCTGTGTGTGTGTGTATATATATGGCTCAGGAATTCTGGAAGTTGAAGTCCACGAGTCATAAAAGAGCCCAAACTGGCTATCAATTATAATCTGCATATTTTACAAACTCTCTTGAAACACGTGCCAACCCTTTGTAGAATCTGCAAGACATTTAACATAGCAGTTTAGCAAATTAAGAATCACTCCCTCTTTTCCCTCCAATACTTGTTCACTTTGTTAGTTAATCATTCCTATAGTTTTCAACTGCCTCACTATTGGAGAATGTATCCAGGCATATATTTAAGAAGCGTTTCATCTCTGACACAATTATTTGTCTATTCATATCAAAATTGTGACAAACCTTGAAATCTTCAGAGTACTTCTGTCTTGGAGCTTCAAACACTCCATCCCTTTGGCATCGGTCATATGGCTTGTTTATAGATTCTCTTTCCCTCAACGAGAATATTAAACAAGCATCCCTAATAGCAGGGTGAGGTTAAACTTGGGTCTTGGCTATTTCCTGGCTGGCTTCAGTGAAACACGCCTCTGTTTTCTGATGAGGCTCATTGCTTATTCTCAGAAGGCTAAGCAGATCATTTCTGCTAATCCACCCAACTGCCAGTAATGTGCATCCAGCCCAAAATTGTTCCTGAGGGACAAATGGGGTAAAAGCTATTGTTTAAAAGCCTTTTAATTAAAAGTCATTATCTTAGGCCATAAAATCCCTGGAGGTACACTCTCAGGCCTCGCTCAGAAAGGCAGGCATGATACCAAAGATGGTTAATTTATTCAAGTTGTGACTTTGATTTGGTTTTAAGACCAGCTAGACTATACTAGAAAAGACTTTTTACAACACAAATGACAGGTACTCTTTTGAATGAAACAACTGAATCCACAATAACCATCAGTTACATAAGAGGAGGACTAGGTTTGGCAACTTCAGAAGAAAACTATCTGTAAGTAGACTATTCAAATCACAACTCCTGCACAAAAATAGAAAGCCACAGCCTCTTGCACCACTCAGACAGAAAAAAAGAGGTGTAAGAACGAAACTTGTTTCTACTATACATGGGGGTTGCATTTTACATTTGAGAATTGCTGGATTATTCTGAATAGCTGTCTGTAATTCTTGCAGTAATTATACTTATCAGAGACCTTCATCCTTGAATCACGGTCTTCAAGGTCTCTAGTTCTATTCCCCGCTGGAAGAAGCCAGATGCTCTGCTTTTCTCTTAGACTCTGTTCCCACTGATCCAAAGCACCTGAAGGCAGGACAAGAAGCAATGGATGGAAATGAATCAAGGACAGAATCAACCTGGAATTAAGGAGAAATTTCCTGACAGTTAGAACAATTAAACAGAGGAACAACCTGCCCCCAGAAGTTGAAGGTGCTACAACATGGGAGATTTTAAAGAAGAGATTGGACAACCATTTGTCTGAAATGGTGTAAGGTTTCTTGCTTGAGTGGGAGAGCCCTTCAAGGTCCCTTCCAACTCTATCATTCTGTTATTCTGATATCAATAAGAGTCCATTCGCCAGAATCATATCTGTGATAGAAGACAGATTGCCATAGAGCAGGGGTGTCAAACTCAATTTCATTGAGGGCCGCATCAGCATTGTGGTTGCCCTCAGGGGGCCGGGTGGGCGTGGCCTGGGTGGGCGTGGCCTACTGGGTGGGCATGGCTAAAGTGCGTATGGCCTACTGGGTGGGCATGGCCAGCTCTACATCGTTCGTATCAAGGGTGCCTATGGGGGCCTGGGCAGGACTGGGACAGATCTGGGGGTCTCTGGCAGGAGGAGGGTCTCTGGGCCAGAGCCAAGGCAGTGGGGGCCGTTCCCTCACTGTTTCCAGGATGGGTTCGTGGGCCGCATGAAATCACTTTGCGGGCCGAATCTGGCCCCTGGGCCTTGTGTTTGACATGTCTGCCATAGAGACAGCAAATTTTACACCAGCAGAGTTTTCTGCCAACTCAAGGACTGGGTAGTGCTTTAATTTAAGAACCCCTTATAAGGGAGCCCTTTATGCTGCCTCAGACTGGTGTTTTATGATATCACTATTTCCTGATGTTTGAACATCTGAATCATGACAGAGGTCCCCAACCTTTTGGGCACCAGGGACCATTTCCGTGGAGAGAGGTTTTTCCACCTACTGGAGTGGGGTGGTTTTGTGTGCTGCCTGCATCTTGTGGATGGGGCTTTACTTGTTTGTGTGGCCTGGTTGCTTGCATGCTGTGGCCTGGTACTGGTCCACGGACCGGGAGTTGGGACCCCTGATGTAGGAAACATAATAAAGCATTCAAATTCTTCATGAAAACATTGCAAACAATAAATGCTCCTAAACAAAAAGTTGGAGTCTGGCACAGATAAATGTGATACTTACTTGGCAATGCCTGCAGAGGCTGACTCTTTCTTAGGTTGTAGGGAAATGCTGATTGTCTCACATTCATGACATAGATTTCTACTAGCCTGCATTGTGAACAACCATGCTTAGGTTGACAAAATGGAGGTGGATGGGTCAATATGGGACAGATTCATGTTGGATAATTCAGGAATCTTTGGGTGGTTAGCAGTCCTGCTAATCAATAGAATTGCAGTCTTGAATTCTGTCCTATTTGGTCATATATGCTTATGCACAATTCCATAAAGAACTTTCCCTGTCGATTAAAAATAAAACTGAAACAGAGTATTATGAAATTAGGAAAAATTTGTATGATTGGTTAGAGATAAGGAGGAACGCTGAGATGACTATCAATTGATTAGTTGATAATGTAAAGACTTCTTACTAGCACCTATATCAGGACACAATTGAAAGATATTTAAGTACAATGTTGACGACCGAAAGATGGTTTACCAGAAAATTTATAGATGATAATAATAATAATAATAATAATAATAATAATAATAATAATAAACCTTTATTGTCAAAGTACAACATGTGTACATTGAGATTAGCTGAGCCTCCCCCCGTGCTCTCTCCCCCCAACACACAGTGACAACAAACCCTCCATCCCACCACACTATGTGAACCAACTACACCACACACCGGCCTCCCAAGTCATAAGATTATGTCCCATTTAAAAGCCTAACAGCCCACGGATAAAAGCTATTTTTCAGCCTGTTGGTACGGCTGGCTATATTCCTATATCTCCTACCGGATGGTAGGAGAGTAAAGAGATACCGTCCAGGGTGTGAGTCATCCCTGAGAATCTTCCTCACTCTTCCAAGGCAACGAGCCCTGGCGATGCCACCAAGTGGTGTCAGGGAACAGCCCACAATGTCTTGTGCTGTGCTCACTACCCTCTGTAATACTTTCCTATCCACGGCTGTCAGACCAGCATACCAAACCACAATACCATACGAGAGGATGCTCTCTATGGTAGACCGGTAAAAGAGGGTAATTAGCTGTTGTTCTACCCTGTTCTTCCGCAAGATCCTAAGAAAGTGAAGCCTCTGTTGGGCCTTTCTAGCCACCTGGGTTATATGTACATTTTGTCATACTCTGTCCTGTCATAGAACGTATTTTGATTTTCTGTTTTTCTTTTTGTCACATAAGGTAATACTAATAGCAGTGTTGTAGCCAGGGAAGTTGAATCATGTCTACTGTTGTTTTTAAATGTACATTTAATTTAAAAAATTCAATTAAAAAAAGAACTTTCTCTGTCACTCCTGTTCTTCTACCCAGAAAAGTATTTTGATTCAGGACTGCCCTGAAATGCTTACATTTTGCTTTTTTTTTTAAGAATGGCTGCCTCAGAGTCTGAGCCATACAACCAAAAGGTTACTTCAGAGTATTTCATTTCCTCTAGATGAACAGTAGGTGACAACAAGGCAGCAGATGAGGAGTTCAAGAATGAATATTTCATGATAAACAAGAAACCTTTGTAAACACCAAGTACAGATTTATAATTGATGAAGAATACATCAGGGATTTTACCATGTTCTGAAATTCTTGACTTCAGAAAACTATCCAAAAGGTATCTGTTTTTGAAATGCAGCCTACTCACCTGATGCATTCTGTTGGGTCTCCTGAGGAATTGTCCAGCAACACCATTTTAACAGATAATAAGATTCATGCAAGATAATTTGAGAGACATGGGTGGGAAGCAGGTCTGAATGTTGTGGGTAGGAAATTATTACAATCCATCCCTTGCAACTTTAAGATTATAATGAATTCTGAATACCATTGGGAATAAAGACCTCATCTGTGTTTTAGAAATAGGCTTCAATGTAACAAAGGATAAAATATCTTTCTGTGTATCAGGGTGTATCACTACAGGGTTGTTATACAGATAGTATTCAATCTAAATAATAAAATTTAGCTGTACTTAAAGTTCATTTTCTTACCATTAGTAATAACACTGACTACTACTGCAAATGGAACTCTAGAATGCTTAATTTGTTTAATACATTTAATTAACAATAAGAATAATGCCCAGTCTTATCTGAGTCAAGCTTAACCCATGACTTCATGGGCATTTCCTATAGTTTTCCTGGGTACGATAAGGGATTGCTTTTTTTTTTCTCCCTGAGATGGTTAGTGATTTCCCAGTTTAATCCACTGCTCTGGGATTTCCTGAAGGTCTCAGAAAAAGTACTGATTGTCCAGTCTTAGTTAGCTTTTAAGTTCAGCAAAAGTAAACTCAGTTTTAAAGCAAGACCTAATTTCTCTAGCACTTCAGGAATGGAGCAGTGTCCATGAGAACACCACAAACCTACTGATACTATGGAATGACAGTAAAACTGGTTACATGTCTAAAGCCAGGCTGTTGCTGCCCCTGCTTTTGTGCAGCCTTGTTTGTTCTATGGGAAAAAAGAGGATATTATACTGAGACTATTGCTTTGTTTCAGGTAGCCCATTTCCTCGACTCTGTCACTGTTAAAAAGTAACAGCAGTGTTCCATGTTCAAAAAAAATTATGTGAAGATTCTGCCATTTATCATGGGAAACACCAAGTCCTGTAGCAAGTCCATTTTTATCTCTTACTCCTTGTGTGTGAGAGCTGCATGAGCAACTGAAAAAGAGATATTTCCAAAGTGGCTGACAAATATCCAATACAGAATGTCTTTCTTTCTGCCAACAAGGCTACTCTTTTAATTCACCACGCTGTGTTACTAATATTCTGGGAGAAAATTCATGGCAACAAACTGGTTGAAACTGAGATACAGACATTAGTCCTATAATGCATGTCATTGGTGTCTGAAATATAGCTGAATAGCATTCCACCACCTTGTGCCTTTCTGAAGCTTTGTTATTTCCACTTCTATAATTCTCTAGTCAGCATGTAAATGTGGTAATGTGGGACATGGTGTCTGCTTGTTTCTTTCTGTAAATGATAATTTGGGATTGCTTGTCATAATGTATTTATTTGGAGAGCAAGGAAGATTAAACAATGACACATTGCAAGAACTGTCAGCAAGCACAATGCCATTTGAATGACAGAGGACAACAGGAGATTTCTTTACTGAATACTGAGAAAACCTGTATCTTTGTAAGGGAAAGATCCATCAGGAATACAAAGATGCTGGGCAGATACAACAGGGGAAAAAAAACTAGCATCTTTCTCAGCAACAGGACTAAGTCCTAGATGGACACACACACACTTTTCTATCCAGGCATCTCTGAGATGGAATGATGCCATGGAATATCATGATAACCAAAACTCTCATTAATTTAGTGCCAAGACAAAGATTCAAACTCTTCCATTTTCCCCCATAAATGAAGGAGGAAAGACAAAGTGAAAATATGAAGAAAGTTAAGTGAGGGGAGCAGTATCCCATTCACAATTTAATCTAATGTGAAAAGAAAAGTCACTTATTTTTGTTCTTAAAAAAAAGCTACAGTGCTATGCATGCAAGGACCTTTAAAAGCCCTTCTCTTCCATCCCTCACCTTCTTCTCCTAGCTATAAAATGGTCACCTAACCACATAACATTGTACAATTGTCTGGCATGGCCATTTCATTCTTAAGAAAATTGGGGTGGAAGGGGGAAAATCTCCATGAGTGCTTGTCATTTTTTACCTTTAAGCTCCACATACCATCCTTCTGCCTCCCATTTTCTCTTCCTTGTTACCAAAAGCTGTGCCACTGTGCAGAAGTTCAGATGACTATTTTGGAACTAAGAATAAGATACAGAAGGTGAATGGCAGAAGCTTGCTCATGTCCTTGTGGCTAGCTCTTGTTCAAAAGAAGGGGGTAAAAATAAAAAATAAAAACGACCTTGCCAGTTTTATTTGTTCTAAGCAAATGAAGCTGTTTTTCAACCACAAAGTCTACTTAAATATCAGGATACAGATTCCATTCCATTGTTAGCCTGAGCTGATCTCTATACATATATCTCTTTTTTTGCAGGGCAGACATCTTGAGCCCCATAACTGATTTGGGAGACAAATAGTAGCTACTGTGACCAGAAGTTACCCCAATACCCTACTACTTGAGGCAAGAAGAGGATCTGCTGTTGTTGCACATTTCTCTGGCAGGTGCAGTCATGCTGTTCTCCCCCCTGACCAGCAGATTGTTGGGCAACCTGTCATTCTGAGAGAGTTTCCAAAGTAATACAACTCTCACAACATAGGCAGCAGATATGGCCAACCCACAAAGCATCATTGTGAGTGCCCTCTTTACAGCAATGCCAATGGGCAGGTGCTCAAGAGAGCTGTTCACTTCAACTCAATGAATCAGCCTTTCAGATGTTGAATTAGGAGACAGAAGTGAGGTCTTGGCCTTGATTCATTGACTACCCATCTACTGATTAAAGCTGCTGCTTTGTCTGGCTTGCTGGAATGACTGGCGTTCATCACAGCAACAGTAGAAAAAACATTTTGTATTGCCATGTGTGTTATGTGCTATGACTTTGTAAATTACCCAGACTGAATCAGTTTATCCTTCTTATAAAATAAAAATAAAAAAATCAAACCAATCCTGTGTCAATGTCTGGTTGAGATAGCTTGGTGGAGTTTAGGGTGGTAGATACAGTAAAATTAATTGCTATGGATATTGAATTAAAATTCCTGCCTCCTGCATAAAACTACACTTTCCAATATTTTAAAGGAAGAGGTTATAGATTTTATACCACTTGATCATGAAAGTAGTTATGTTCCCTTTATTCATTTACAAGAAGGACATCCCAGCATCTCTTACCTACCATTTTGGACACAGATAGAAATGGTAGAAATGACTGGCCCCATTCTGCTTTGATCAGATCCCAACCTTATATAAAAACATAGCTAAGGGCACTGTTCTGAGAAGAAGTGGATCTGTTCTTTTATGCTTTGCACACTGGCTTCAAGGTAATAGTCTTTCTTACCAAAAGCACCCTTTCTCAAGATGTGATTGAGAGATTCAATGGCTTTCCAACTTCTTCTTAAGACAAACAAGTACCTGGCCAAATTGTAGCACCTCTGAAATGGAAAGTCCACCAGCTTTCACCTCAATGACCATATGTCTGATAAATTACTGTAAAGACAAACACAGAAATACAGAACAATCCACATTTCTGTCTGTTCAGTTACAGGGAAACACATCATCTGCATACAGCAGGGCTTTTCAACTTTTTCACCCATTGTACCACGTTTAGGATATGGCAACATCCGAGTACCATCTGTCGCCTAGCAAGGTGTCAAAAACTTGATGACCAAAAAAAAAAAGAAAAGAAAAGAAAAAAGTGATGAAGTAAAGGTAGTCCTCGACTTACAACAGTTCGCTTAGTGACTGTTCAAAGTTACAATGGCACTGAAAAAGGTGCCCCCCAAGCCACAGCCGAGCAAGACACCTCCCTGCCTGCCCGGTGGCACTCTTCCTCCTGTCCGAGGTTTTCATTGTTGTGAGCATTTCTCTTGAGGATTGGCAGCAGGGGTGGGGGGGGTGTTTGGGTTTTATCCCCTCCCCCTCTGCTGGGTGGTGGCAGCAGGTTTTGGTCACTTCACATGACCCTGGGACACTGTGACTGTCATAAATATGAATCAGTTGCCAAGCATCTGAATGTAAATCACAAGACTCTGGAGATGCTGCAACATTCCAGCTGATTGGTGCTTCTTCTGGGCTCAGCAGAAGCGCCAGGATCAGCGCCAAGCTCCAGCTGGAGCTGATCCTGGCGCTTCCGCTGAGCCCTGGCAGCCATGCAGCTCCAGCCATCTCTTGCTCAGGCTTGTGCAGTGCTGCCACCAGTTCAGCTCATTCCCCTCCCCCACTACCACTTTTCTAGGATGGTCGCGTACCACCTGCCAGGTGCCAATGTACCACAGGTAGCACCCGTACCACTGGTTGAAAAGCCCTGGCATACAGCATCGGCCATGTTTTCTCTTAAACTTTTTACCGGTATATACATATATTCACATAGATTACACACCTTTCATTTCTGCCCAAGATTTAAAATGCAAAATGCTGGAGACAAAAAGTGTATTAAGTTAATTGTCCTATATTTTACCAAGATAAAGCATTCTGACACTGTAGCAGAGTGCATTTTGCAGGGATAAAGTTGGTACACAGCAGATAAAAGTGACTGAAATGTTACTCCCAACAATGATGAAAATAATGAAAACAACAGGGACTTTGACTGTATGGCACAGCATTGTTCACCAACAGTTCACGTGATAAGCAAGCACTGTATAGAATAGCCAAAAAGTAATTGTTCTCCATCAACAAATAATTCAGAATTCCAACCCACCTTGAAATAAAAATGGAATCCTTGCTTAAATCATTAGAGTATTTAAGGTTAGGTTTTATTTGGGAACAATTAGCAAACCAATTCTATGTCAGAGACACAAGGTGAATTAAACATTATAAAGGCAATTTGCATAAATTATTTATTATTATTATTATTATTATTATTATTATTATTATTATTATTATTATTATTATTATTATTATTATTATTATTAATTTTATTTGTATACCGCCCTTCTCCCGAAGGACTCAGGGCAGTGAACAGGGCAATACATGTTAAAAGACAGAATACAAAAATTAAAAAAGATTAAACAAAGTGCCCAGAACTCTTAAATAGGTTAAAACACATTTAAAAGTAATAAAAACCCAACCCCATCCCATCAGGCCATGCCAGCTTGTTCAAAGAGATACGTCTTTAGATCACGCCCATAAATCATATTTTAATAATTGAATGAGTTGGGGAAGGTTATAGTCAGGGGCTCCAGCAGTAATTAGTTGAATTAGTAGTAAAATAAAGCAAAGACTGCTGAAGTGAAGAGTTGCTTCTCAGATTTAGACTAAAATAAGTAAAGACATGTGGAGCAAATCCAAACTAAAATAACATCAAACCCCATCTTCATCATATAGATTTAAATTGTCCTGATCACAAGGCATAATGAATTGAATATATACATGCAACGAAATCTAAAGATCTCTTGATCACGCCTACTGCCTGACCCATCAGGTAACAGAGAAAATGCCCAGTTATCCAATAGCAGATTGAGACCAGAACTTCATAAAGATCAATATGAATGACCCTGATTTTCATCAAGGTATGAAGAAAGCATCACCAAATGATTCTACTTCCTCTCCAGATCTGAAGTTCATCCACATATAATTCATACCACTAAAAATATCTATGAGTCTTCAAAAGCAGCAAAAAATTAAAGGTATAAAATGAAAAATCCAAAGCAGAAATAGTTAAACTATCTCTCTGGTTTAGGCAAAAATATAAAGTGTAGGCAAATTGATTTTAAGACTTTTTGGGCTGCACAGAAAAGTTATTCGGATCCAAATCTACAATCTTATTGCCATCTCACCACCCTCCCAAGAAGCAGACTGATTCCTTGAAGCAATACCAACACAAAACTAAAAACCTTGTGCCGTTTAATTCTCTCAGGGGAATCCAGATGCACACAGCAAAAATGGGCTTACCTTGGTGTATTGGCTGATGAAAACCAAATCTTCTGACAAGCTGTTAGCTTGGCCCTGATTGGAAACTATCTTTAATTAAAACACCCCATCAAAACCCTAAACCAATTTCATCCCAGCTCAGCTAAGTGCTTTGTACAAAACATTAACTCTAAAATCTCATTACACATTTGCAACCCCTGTGACAAACATAAATGATAATTTAGCTCTAATGCAGTCAAGAGTAAGCCATTTCTTTTATTAAAAGGGGGGGGGACTCAGTGCATGGGCAGCAACAGCATCCCAGCTGAAGACACAGCAATATATTTTAATTCTTGATTCACTTTCTGCAGATAATTGGTAAGCTGGTTGTGTAATGCATTATATCAATATTGAGATTTATCAAATATTTTCCCTTGTTAGCCCGACAGCCTGAAACCCAGTCCATCTTAAAAAAAACTAAATTAATTTTTGAATTCCAAATAGAATAGCCTATGGGGGCGGGGGGGGGGAAGCAAAGGGTGAGGAGAGCCACTTAATTCCATGCATCACCCCAGCTGGAAGGAGGAAAATATTCTCATATTTGGTGATACAAGTTGATTTAATTACAAATGTAAATGTTATATTTACCATTGTTGTATAAATGGTGAAAAGTTCAAGGGAAGATAATACAGCCTTATCCAATGAAGTAATCTTATGATGTGACAGGATCATAGCTCTCAGAGATCTTAGCCAACTGGTTTAGCCATGATGGATAAGGTTGTTGGGAATTGTAGTCCCAGCAGATGTGGTGGAAGCCAGATTGGTGTAATGATTGATTGTCTAACTTGGTTGCCATCGAAAGAAGCACTTCAACTAATAACCAATCAGCTGTTCCCATATCAAATGTTCAAGGCTGGGCATAGGCAGCCTTTTCAGCTTAGGGAATATATTTTATCTTGATGATTTACCTGGGACTGCAGTGGAAGGTAGCTAATAACATCAGAATGGAAGTGGCTTACATTTTCAGACCCTAAAAGAGAGACTGGGAAAAATTGTTCTGCTTTTATTATTGGGATTTCAAGGGGTAGAAATACTCAAGAAGAGTATGTGAAGAGCACATGGTAGTCATAACCAAGAGTCTATCTTATATGTCAGAGCCATTCTTGGATCAGGAGGATCTACTCATGGTCACTATGCCTTAGTCTTCTTGTTGTTAGTTGCAAAGTCGTGTCTGAACCATCACGACCCCATGGACAACTTTCCTCCAGGCCTTCCTGTCTTCTACCATCTTCTGGAGTCCATTTAAGCTCACGCCTACTGCTTCAGTGACTCCATCCAGCCACCTCATTCTCTGTCGTCCCCTTCTTCTATTGCCCTCAATCTTTCTCAGCATTAGGCTCTTCTCCAGTGAGTCCTGTCTTCTCATTAGGTGGCCAAAATATTTGAGTTTCTATTCTTTCTTTCTTTTTTTTTCTTTTTTTATTTTTTTTTTATTGAAAAGTTTTAAAATACAATTTTCCTTTAAAAAATACCCCCTTCCCCCTCCCTCCTCCCCCCCTACCTCCCCTCCTCCCCCCTCCCTCCTCTCCCCCTACCTCCCCCATCCCCCCCCTACTTCCCAGAGCTGAATACAAGGTATATATATATATAAAAAAACAAACCTAAGCAACCATATACTAACAACTATAAATTCTAAAATCCATCACTCTCTAGCTTATATAGGATAAAACAAACCTTAACAATATTAAATATATGTATAAAAAAAAACTAGAATAAGAAAAGGACACTCTCTAGCTTATATAGAATGGAACAAACCTTAATAGTATTAAATATATATTAAAGACAAAAAAAAAGGGAAAAAGAAGAAAAAAAAAACCCTTCTCAACCCTATACTTATCCTAAATAAACTCCATCCATTTTATCCATTCCATGATATAACATTCTTACAAATAATTTTCCAAATTAACCAAGGATCCCAAATCAAAAAACTTTAAAGTCAACTCTTCTGTAATCGGCCGTTCCTCTTCCAGTACCACAATCCAAAAAAGCTCACCCTTTCCACAGAACCACCAAATATAAAAATATATTACGTCTACACCCAAATCTTTTTCCCCCTCCCCTACTTGACTACTTGACTATATCGTAAAAGTTCCATAGACTTCTGCAATTCCTGCTACTTTCTCTTCTTAGATCGTTTTGCAGCAGCACGCGTCACCCTCTGTTTTATAGATTCATCCGACGAGGTTGTATCTTGATCTCCTCCAACACCTTTGTCTTCTATCTGACCATCTTCGGCCTCTTGATGCACTCCTTCTCCAGATCCCTTTCCAGCTTCCAAAAGTGATAATGGCGTTGCATTTAAAACATTATTGTAAAAATCACGCGCTTGCATCACAGTAACCAAACGGTACTTTTTACCTTCGTGCGTCACCATCAACCCCACTGGGATCTCCCATCTGAACCTTATATCTCGCTGCTTGAGCTCTTGCACAAGAAATGTAAAATCCTTCCTTCTCCTTAGAATCTTTGGAGGAATTTCTTTTAAGACCAAAACTTCTTGATTAGCAATCATAACTTTAGTATCATAAGCAGCTTGTATAACTTCATCTCTAGTTTCCCTTTTTGCAAAATATACCACCACATCTCTAGGCAACTTTCTCTGTCTGGCAATCCACGAATTCACACGAAACACTTTGTCCATGCCTCCTTTTATTTCAGATGCTGGCTGTTTCAACACTATTTCAAAAGCCTCAGAAACCAGCTGCTTTAGATCTTCCTTAGTATTCTCCTTTAAGCCTCTAATTCTAATGGCAAACTGCATCTGGAAATATTGAGCAAGACACAGTTCCCTTTCCATTTTATTTTCATTCTCCAATAGTTTTGCTTCTAATATAGCATTCTTTTGAGACAAGTCTTCTAGCTTTTCCTCCAATTCTTCCACACACCGAGCCACTTTAAACACTGAAGTCAAGATGTCTACCCTCATCGCTTTGAGCTTCTGTTCCATCCTCTCCTCCATTCTCTCCTCCAATTTCTCCAATTTCTCCTCCATCTGTGCAAATCTAATATTAATTGATTCCAAAATTACCTGGGTATGTTTTTCAAGAGCATCTTGTAAGTCCTTTGATGTCAATACATCAGGAGGATGCAGCGCCTGCAATAATGATTGTTGCACGGGAGAAGTTCCAGCACTCCGAAGAGTTTTAGGGGGTGGTTTAGCCGCCATCTTTTACCAAATATGACGCACTTTCACTTCAGATTTGTAATCCAAAAAAGTCCATCAAGCTGGAGAGTAAAACATAGTAATCCTCTTTACCATTTCCTCTTGTATCGCTCTGCCTGCTCCTTTAAATCATAGTCATTCCTTCAGGCAGGGGTGGTCGCAGATGGCTGGCTCTGCTCCAAGAGGTCAGGAGCAGAGGCGACGGCCAGCTGGGAGCAGCCCAGGCTACGGGGGAGTTCAATCCTTCAGCCGCCCAAGCCATAAGCTCAGGCGGCCCTGGAGAACTCTACCCCTACCTGGGAGCTCGCCCCCTCCTCTTCTCCCGAGGAGGGGGCTTCGGATTCGCCCGAACAGCTGATCGGCGCTGTTTCGGGCGAAAAAACACCAGCTGAGCCGCGGGCAGCCCGGGAAGGCTCCCTCCGTCGCCGCGGAGCCACCGGCAGTCCAAAATATTTGAGTTTCAACTTCAGGATCTGGCCTTCTAAAGAGCAGTCAGAGTTGATCTCCTCTAGGACTGACTGGTTTGAATGCCTTGCAGTCTAAGGGACTTGCCGAAGTCTTCTCCAGCACTCCAGGCCTCAATTCTTTGGCGTTCAGCCTTTCTTATGGTCCAACTTTCACAGCCATACATTGCAACTGGGAAGACCATGTCTTAGTCTCGGGGTCTTCAAACTTGGCCCTTTTATGACTTGTGGACTTCAACTCCCAGAATTCCTCAGCCAGGCATGCTGGCTGAGGAATTCTGGGAGTTGAAGCCCACAAGTCAAAAAAAGGACCAAGTTTGAAGACCCCTGCCTTAGTCACTTTCCAGATGGATTACAGCAATATAAGGTTCACCTTGAAGAGCTTTTGGGAGCTTCAGCTAGACCAGAATGTGATGACCCAGGCAGTCTTGGGTACACCATGAAACATCACTTAATGCCAATGCTTCATGAGATGCAGTGGCTTCAAGTAGATTCAAGTTAAAGTTGCTGATTATGGCCTTCAAAGCCAAAGGGTCATGATACCTGAGCACTATTTATCTTTGGTGGTTTGTACCTGTCCCATTAAATATTACAAGGTGGGCATGTTCCAGAACTTTTCTGTGAAACAATGACAACTTATGCAACCTAGAGTGCATGTTTTCTTTGTCACAGCCTCTGCCCTGTAAAACAGCCTGCACCCCCGACATTCAAATGGCTTCAATCCTATTGGCTTGACAAAGGGCCTTAAAAACCTGGCTCTTCCTTCAAACTTTAGGGCCAGAATTGTTAGTGGAGCCCAGTTTGAGTTTTTATCCCATGTTGATTGAAGAAACAATTAATTTTACTGGCATTTAATTGCAATGTTCTGTGGTTATCATACGCATGTTGGTTTTGTGCCCTGTTAGTTACCCAGAGTTATTTGATTAGGAAGGGTGGCCATAAAGTTTGCAGAAATAATTCAATGTATTTTTCTTTCTCCAAAATAGAAACAAATTAGCCTGGAAATGGCAGGGAAGGAATTCTACGGCACTTCCAAGATGCCTATAGAGCGGAAACTCAATTCTTGGTATCCCTTTCAGTCTGCCTCAAAACTAGCTCTTCTGTTCTTTTGGCAAAATTTTAATTCTCCGGATCATTCTCAATGTTGCTTTCACCTTTCAGAGAGGCCCTTTGTTTTATTCCCATTATCCTCTCACCATTATCTTCATATTCTGGCCTTAACAATTCAACAATCCAACAAAAAAACTACAGTACAGTAAAGTACAGTACTTTTCTGCAGCTATTTCATTGATCTTCTCCTCTCTGACTCCACCTGTCCCCCTGTCCATGCCCCAAGTTTACAACAGCCTCAACACCAAAATATTAAGGAGGAAGAAGGTAGAGTTGTGTGGCAATAGGGCAGCTTTTACATTTTTTTTCATTCAAATTATATAGCCACCCATCTCATGGACATGACTCTGGGTGGGTCACAAGTTAAAAGAATAAAAAACTCATAAAAATAAAAGCAATTAAAAATAAATTAACCAGAAACATAAAAATGCAGAACAGTGCCATTTCAAGATCTTACAGCCAGCTTCATATATCACATAAAGCCCATGGTTTGTTGAGCAAAGCTGAGACGAAAACAGCGTGCTGTGGCTTTCCACAATATAGCAGCCAAGTTCATACATCATGCTGAAGCCAAAACCAAAGCAACTGTCTTGTGACTCAATACGTGACATGAAGCCACATAAATGAAGCTGCTATTCAAAGACAGGGATGTTCAATATAAGCTACAGCAAAGTGGTGCTAATTGGTATGTACATTAGCGGGGCAAGCTAGAATGAACTGACCAGGAACAGAGTTTAGAATCAGCAGATAGTTCAATGAAAAAGCAGCACCATATGCACCTGACTTTTTAAGAAGCAAAATCCATACTAGGAGTCATCAATAAAGGGATTTAAAATAAAAATGTAACAGTAGAAAGCCATTATATAAATGTATGAGGGGTCAGACTTGCAATAGTGTGTACTGTGCTGTTCTATTACCAAATTATTATGCTGAAAAAGGTGAAGAAAAGGCCATCTAATTATTGCAGTTAACGGAGCTCCATTTTAAGGGGGGGGGAAACAACAGTATTTGGGGCTTATTAGCTGATGCATAAGAATTATAAAATAAAATAGGGGTGGGGGGAAGCTGGAAAATTGCTGCCCAAAAAGAAATGACATGGAAAGAAATGAATATGCCAAATAACTTATATAAATCCAGGTGTATCTTAAACATATCAAGCAAGTGCATTTAATTTAAAACTGTTTCAAAGATTAGCAGCCAGCAAGCCTAGTGTTCCATTTAGAATTAAATAGTTTTACAGATTTGATCTAAGGGATTAACAAGAACAGCAAAAGTCTTTCTGGCTTGGTTAAAGTTGGTTAAAGTTTTTCATCCCTTTCCAAAAACAGCTGGGTTTTATTCCTGTGGGTATCCCATGGCGAATTAAGCTTTTTGTGCAGGTGTGCATTCAATCGGAAGTTGCTGCTTTTTTAGTCAGTGGAATAAGTTTATATTCACAAAAGCTAATTTTGTACATCAGTAGATATCCTTTCTCTTGGCTCATGATGGTTAGATTAGGAGCCTTCTCCTAAACTTTGGGAAATTTGGAAATTTGGTATTTACCTTTGAAGTCTTCAACAGTTTGTCAATAGCCTAATGCAGGGGTAGGCAACCTTGGCTCTTTTATGACTCATGGACTTCACCTCCCAGAATTCCTGAGTCAGCAAACCTATTCAAGCAATAGGTTTGATCATTATTGTCTCTCATCTAACTCTTCGTGTCCTTTTTGAGCAGAAAATATATTATCATCTGAAAAGTACAGAGAGCATTAATTCTAAACTATAGCTTTTTAACCCTGGTTTATTCAACAAACCAAAATTCGTTAGATTCACACAACATGCCAAGCCAGCAGCCATTATTTAAACCAAAGCAGCTAAATTCACACCACATTAAGCCACAAACAAACTCATTTTGTGGTTTCATTTTGTTATATAAATCTGAGTATGTGGTGAGATTTTCATAAAAATATTACAAGAGGAAAAATAATGATGGAAAGGCAGAGGAATGATAGTGAGGATAGGCATTAGCAAAGGAAATATATGGAATAGAATATTTCATGGAAGTTATAATGGCCAGTTATTTTAGATGAGAAGGAGGAAGAAAGGTTGAAGAACAGTTGCAGGAACTGGGTATGGCTAGTCTAGAGAAAAGAAGGACTAGGGGTGACATGATAGCAGTATTCCAGTATTTGAGGGACTGCCACAAAGAAGGGGGGGTCAACCTATTTTCCAAAGCACCTGAAGGCAATGGATTTATTTATTTATTTTTATTTATTTTATTACATTTATATACCGCCCTTTCCCGAAGGACTCAGGGAGGTTTACAGGGGATTAAAAAACCAAGATACAAAAATTAAAAACAAATTTAAAAAAATTATATTTGTCCCTGCATAAATAAAACCCCAGTTAAAATAAGATTAATCCTCAGCCTGGGCCCGAGAGCTCGAAGAGCCAGGTCTTCAGGTCCCGGCGGAATGAACGGAGGTCGGGGGCAGTCCTCAGCTCCACTGGCAGCTGGTTCCAAAGGGCAGGCGCCCCCACTGAGAAGGCCCTATCCCTGGGTGTCGTCCGCCGGCAATCTCTTACCAGTGGCACCCTGAGAAGACCCTCCCTGTGGGAGCGCACTGGACGAAGGGAACTTGATGCCGGCAGCAGGTGTTCCCTCAGATATCCCGGACCCAAGCCATTTAGGGCTTTATAGGTCATCACCAGCACCTTGAATCTCACCCGGAGGGCAACCGGAAGCCAATGCAGCTCGCGGAGTAGAGGTGTTACATGGGAGTATCGGGGAAAACCCCATCACAACTCGCGTGGATTGAAAGTAATCAAGGAGAGAAACAACCTAGAATTAAGGAGGAATTTCCTGAGAGTAAGGACAATTAACCAATGGAACAGCTTGCCTTCAGAAGTTGTGGGTGCTTCATTACTAGAGGTTTTTAAGAAGAGATTGGACAGCTACTTGTCTCAAATTGTATAGGGTTCCCTGCTTGAGCAGGGGGGTTGGACTAGAAGACCTCCAAGGTACCTTCCAGCTCTACTCTGATCAAAAGTGTTTCAATCTTCATGATTCTGATTGAGGAATTAGTAGAAGTAAGTCTCAAAGTTATGATACTTTTTACTTCATAAACCTCTTCTATTAGCTTTTGAATTAAAAACTCAAGATTTTCTCATCTAGTGCATATTGCAGTAATAGCAGACTAAGATTATTTGCTTTCTTTATTTAATGTTAAGAAGGCTAACTAAATAATGTATCCTTTGTTTGATTACAACAACAATCTCAATCTTTTTCCAGTCTAAAATGACTTTTGTAAATATATTCTGGTAGTTTGAATTGTAATTATACTACAATTGATTCCCTTTCCCTGTACCACAAATTAGAGACATATGACTTTGTGCATCAAAATAGGGATAATTTATGTTACAAATGTGTAGACTATATAGATAACTTCTTGCTGATCCCATTCACACAAGGAGAGACTGTGTGAGGATATATTAAATGCCAAATAAAATCATCACTGATATTTCTACATCTAGATTTGGTCTTACATTTAGACCAATCAGCATGCTAACTCTGACACAGCAAAACAAGCTTAATCAATTTCATGGGCATCCAGTAAAAATGGTAAGAAAGAGAACATTTATGCCAAGATACCATTTCACAAATGATATGTAAAATTAATTGCAAACTATGCATTGCGAATTACATAATCATGCATTGATGTTGTGATGTGTGATATCACTTGTCCCTCTTGCTCATGGTTGATTTAGCTTTGATAGAATTATCAGTTGCCCCTATGTGAACTCGGGTTTTCCATATTACACTACTTAAATTGGTTTTCCAACTCTTAAATCAAGAACATTTGATTTAATAAAGGAAACTGGAAGGGAAAATCAAGGGCATGTAATCTGTCCAGAATGTTTGGAAGCTCTTCTAGAATATGTACCATGAGTTAGGAAACACTAACAAATGTCAAGGAAATTATAATAGAAAAGAAGAGTTCTTTCAGAAGTGGAATAATTGCCAGGTGAGGGGAATAAAAAACATGCAAGCTGTGGAACACATTGAACACATGGACAACTAAAAAAATGTAGAAATTATTATGGCAAACACTACTCATTTATCAAATGAAAGTAGCAGGAATGACTGTGAATCCAATTGCTATAAAGACTAAGAAAGTGATTCCTTCTAAGCAAATCACATAATCAATCATCCTACCATGATTGTAGGGAATGCTCAGATAAAGAAAGCATCAACTATAAATGCACAAACTAGATTCCTCAAAAATCCAAGGCAGTCCAACTATAGATGTAATTGTTTAATACGTATGTCCTTAGAGTAATCCCTAGTGTGAATCTGTCTTCAGCTCTGTGCACCAAAGATACCTTTGTACCCAAAATCTGTTTTACAGTTTACTTCTTTACAGAAAAGAGAGATGGATAAATTATATGAAATACATATAATGGATTGGCAGAGTTAATAGCTATAGTGAGCAAGGCAGAAGTGGTTGGGAATTCATCAGGCACAAGGTAAGGACCAAAAAATTCTAATTCTTTTCTGTGTTTAGGTGAGTAGATGTATTTGTTTTTATTGAAAGTGATATGCAACTCTGGAGACACAGAATGCTGAAGGAGAATTTTCTTGGGGATACATTTAAAGCACAAATTAGGGCACAATTACAATTGAAACACAAATTGGTTTATTGATAGATTTGGTACCAGAGACAGAATGAAAACTTTTAAAGAGGGGTGTGCTTATAAGCTCTCTTTATAGATTTATGCAAATTATCCTTTTACTTGATGGGCTACAATAAAATTATAGTTGTTTTTCATGCAATAGGACAGGACATAACTGTCAATGTGATTGATAAGATTAACCTTATTGAACTATTTTAACATAGTGTTGTCTAAAAGCTTTGAGTTCCCAACACTAATTGTGAATTCTTAGTGGCCCCATCTACATTCCTGAGGTTAACATTTTCATTTATCTTGATAGCACTTCTGGGCATCTGAGAATTCCTAGTACTTCATTGCTTTAATCTGAACTAGCAATACTGTTTTACAGAAATAATAAGTGGGGATTACAATAATAAAGTGGGACCCCTCAATTTTTTTTGTCCTACATTGCTCACTTTTGGCATAATGCAATGGCCAATGTTTGTGAGATAGGGTAACAATAATTCCAGTCCCCCTACTTATACACTTTTATAGTACACACTTCAAGAGCATAAGAATACCTATATATTTCATTCTATTCATAATCATGTGTAGGTAATGAGCAATTCTGAATTAAATTATTGCAGGGTTTGTCCTTTTATAGAATCAAAGAATATTAGGGACCTCGGATGTCCAGTTCACTGCCTGGGTCAGGAATCCAGGAATATGCTAACTCTATCAAGTGGCTTATTTAGCTATTCAGAAAGCTTAGCAGAGAACAGGCAAAAGCAAGGTCATAAAATTCAGGATCTTTCCAAGAGAACCTACGGTATTTACCTATCATCAATAACAAGGGTAGTTGGAAAGTAATCAGATTAAAGCAAAGCAAGTAATCATTGCTTGCCAAAGAAGGTTGCCAAAGAAAAACTGTTCTGTACCAGCCTGCTACCGGCCCTGCAGAAAAGGCAGGGACAACCCCTTTTACAAGAAGGCAAGAGGCTGGAATTACGCCTGCCAAATTTAATTCTACAAAAACAAACGGAACAAGACAAACCAAGAAACAGGAGCTTTAAGAAACAGGAACTATCCAAGCGGTTGCCTTCAGCAAACCAGCCCTCCCACACATTCCCCATATATAGAGTTCAGGGTGTGGCTTCTCTCTGCCTCCTTCCGAGGAGCCCCATTGCCTTCCTCTGTTTACTCCTAATTGACTGCCTCCTGCGTCGGGCGTCCTTGAACATGGCCAGCTGGGGGTCATCTTCATCCACGCTGTCAGGCTCACACAGCTGTGTCTCTGTGGTGACCAAGTGGGAGGGGCCTGGCTGAGGGCTCTCATCAGCAAGATCTTCAACACCCCCCTCCTCCTCCTCTGAGTCATCCGACCCAACTGCCGAACCCACAGGCTGACCCTGAATCACAACAAAAAAAAACAAAGTAATCTGGGAAGAGCATCATGTGGGCAGGAACATGGTAGCTGATCTCGAAGGAGTCACATTTGTAGCCCTGAAGTAGTTTTGTTAAGAATAATCTTATACTATTATTTGGAGGTCTTTGCCCAAGCTCAGCTGGTGTGCAATCTCTATGAAATTTTATTTGCAATTTGATCCTGTGCTTTTTGACTTTTGACACTTTCATGGTCTTTAACATTATATCAAAGGATCAGTAGAACCTGAAAATATCAGCCTCATGATTGAATGAATTGCTTCTTCTCTATTCCCTGTCTTGGGGCCAAGATCTGCACGTTCATTATCTTCAACAGCATCTCCTAGGGTTCATCCTTCTCCTCCAAATATGAACTGTTAAAATTGGGTGATAGGAAGAATGACACTATTGATTCAGATGCAAGTGAACAACCTGAACTGCATTTTGGCTTTAATCCAAATTACATTCTCTGTGACTGTTCACAGTGTTTTGGATCACAATTCACCAACATGCTTGGTCAAAATTATCAAAATGACACCTTATCAGTGGATGGTGGGTTCAGCCACATTCAGTGATTGTATCCCCAGTGCTCACTGAGCCAAAATATCTTAGCCATGGTTATTCAATTAAGTCAATTTATCACAATAAACTGAATCATAAACTAGTCATGAAGACTCAATTCAAACAACATACTAAACCACAGTGTGATTGGATAGTTTGTAATTGCACATAGTGTATACACATATCTAGCATTAGGCAAGTCCCTGTGTAGTGAATATGACACAGTAAGGCTGTTCATAATAGAATAACAAAGTTGGAAAGGATTTTGGAGGTCTTCTAGTCTAACCCCCTGCTCAGGAATATAGAGGCTGTTCACAGAATATCTCCCTATGTCAGAATTCTGAGTTGCAATTCAGTTACAAAATTTTGAAGAACTGGAACTTTAATTTGTATCATTAAGCACTGATGATGGTCCACCAATACTGTAGCATTGAAGCAGTCTGGTTCACTGCACTTTGAATACTTCAATAGCTTAATAATGTTCCATTAATTGAGCAGAGAAAGAAGTGAAACAGTGAATGATCAGCCCTGTACTTTGGCAAAAATGTGGCTTTAACAAAAAATTTATAGGATGACAATTTAGATGCTATTAACCCAGACAATAGGGACGCGGTGGCTCAGTGGGTTAGGATGCTGAGCTTGTCGATCAGATGGTCGGCAGTTTGGTGGGTCAAATCCCGAGTGCTGCATAACAGATTGAGCACCTGTTACTCGTCCCAGCTTCTGCCAACCTAGCAGTTCGAAAGCACGTAAAAATGCAAGTAGAAAAATAGGGACCACTACAGTGGGAAGGTAACAGCATTCCATGCGCCTTTGGTGTCTAGTCATGCTGGCCACATGACCACGGAGACATCCTCGGACAAGCGCTGGCTCTTCGATTTTGAAATGGAGATGAGCACCAGCCCCTAGAGTTGGAAACGACTAGCACACATGTGCGGGGGAACCTTTACCTTTACCTTTAACCCAGACAATATCTGGGGAAATTCTGAGGGCAAGACAATTAAGAGAAAAGTTACTATGCAAAAACAGAAAAATATGTTTTGACATACAGTAAAGGTGTAAAGAGGCATAAATTTCACAGTGAGTATTTATGTTCAAACTCCAAAGATCAGAAGAAGGATTTGCTTTGCTTTTCAAATTCTATTCAGATCTAACAATCACTTACTGGAGTTTTGCCAGATACCTTTCTAACCATGAAGATATGGGAATGAAGTATGGGTAGAGGATTCACAAGGCTAAATCATACTTGAACTTAGCCTCCTTGATTTCCCATGGACTCTGAAATGAAATCAAAATGAACTGGCTGGGATGCAATCATAACAAATAATAGGTATTGACAAGTAAGGGAATTATTTGAAGAAATGAAAAATGAGCATCTATTAGACTATACCAAATGTTTCCCAAAGGGGAAAAAACCAGTCCACTGCTAAAGGTGTTTCAGTGAGTATGGGTGTATGTGTATCCTAATGCTATAGGATACAGTATATATATAGTAATAGTAACTATAGTAACTATAGTAATACTAAAGTAATAATATAGTAACTATAGTAATAACATGTCAGGCAGTAATCTTTGCCTGTATGATGTTTAGTTTGCAGTGAGCTAAGTCACACTGAAATACTGAAAGCTGATTTCTTCTTTAGTTACATTCACCAATGGATTTTGCACTCAGGAAAGTCAATCACAAATGACGTTGAGGAAGCAAAGTTAAAAAACTGCAATGGGCACAATTGTACAGTGCACTACCAGAGGGGTCAAGGATGATTGTTTAAATGCCTACTTATTAATCATTTTTTCTATTCCAAATGAAAAGAATAACCTTGGTTAAATTGTGGGGAACACTCCCTTAACACCTCCTAGTCATACCCTAATTTTATTTTTGTGTTTTACTTAGAGGTTTAGGATATGCAATGGAATTTAATAAGGGGTAACATCTTCCTAGAGATGACTTTAAGGCAATATCCATTGTCATGCTCAATCCAGACTTCCTAGAATTTTGGGTTTTAAAAAGATCCTGCCTTTCTCTTCATCTATGTGGCCTTCCATTCTAGAAGAAAATAATTCATTAAATAATCAAGGAAACATTTGTGAATCAAGGATATATTATTTAGATTCAAAAAAACATTATATCAGGGATCTCCAAACATGGCCCTTTTATGGCTTGTGGACTTCAACTCCCAGAATTCCTCAGCCAGGCACACTGGCTGAGGAATTTTGGGAGTTGAAGTCCACAAGTCATAAAAGGGTCACGTTTGAAGACTCCTGCATTATATAATTTACCAGATTCAAAAAGAGAGGAATTTAATGCTTCTGATCTTTGGGAAAGAGGGGGGGGGGCAATTTAAAGGGAAAGCAATTCAGATTCACCAATTCAGATTCACTTAGCAATAGGTTCAATGACTGTTTCTTCTTATCAAAGGAAATGGAACAGTTTTCATTTCACAGTTTATGGTGCTTTTGCTATAGTTAGCTTCTCCCTGATGGTCCGAGATGACATGAGTTCTATTAGTGAAGTCTTTTGCGTTTGTGACTTACACTAGAGTGGCTTCACAACACGTTTCATTGAAGTGTGAACACAACCTCTGAGGGAGCAATCGACATAGAAGCCTTCGTAATTGGATTACACGGATGAGGTGAAAATGAAACACTTAGTCCCCTGAAATATGATACTCCCCCAAACCATAAAGAAGACATTGGGATCTATTGGTTCTGCCTATTCATCAGGGAGATACAAGCTTTTTAAGCTGGAGATTTGAGAGCATTTTGTAGGCACTTTCACAAAAGAACTGCCACAGATGATTTTTCTAGTCACCAAAAAAACTTCCTATGTCTTCTCATTAACTTCCTATGTCTTCTCATTAACTTCCCTTCCTTAATGCAGCCTGCCCTTGTAACCAGACTTTTGTGTGGTCCAAAGTATTGGTGCAAATTTTGAATGTTTGTTTTGAAGCATGATAAATTCTGATTTTAGAACATGTATATTGAGCAGATGAAGATGCTTCTAGGGGTGCTAGGTTGCCTATTCCAGCAACATACAATCAACGCTTCAAATATTCAAATAAGTTGAGGGTGTCTGACATAGGCTGCCATATATTTATTTAAAAACTGAACTACAGATTCATAAAGGAGGCATTTTTAAGGGGAAAAAAACACATAGCAGCAAAGAACTAAATAACACTTTTGGCCGTTCCAATTTTCCTTGACTACATTGACATTTCATACCATACTTTATCAAAGATGTTTTCCTGCTTGAAGGGGCTAGTTGAATTCTCCAGGCTATGACTGTTTTGCAGTGTGTGATTTCAGCTTCAAGGCAAGAAGTGGTTTTGTTTTCCCCACACTTATGAAAACCTGTTATTGATCTAAAGAAGAGCAACAATTCTCATAACAGGACTGTCTTCTGTTTGTGTACATTTCAAAGCCAGGACTTCAAATAGATGTGCCATAATTGAAGCTGTGCAACAGTTTTGGCAAAAGAATCTTGAAATATAGATGAACTTGACAGATCTTGAAAAACTAACATGGATCAGAAGCCATTAATACTTCGGAGGAAGGCAACCGTGAAATCCTAACATTGTAGACTAGAGTGGGAGGTTTAAAAAAACACTTGGAAAGAAGACAATGGAAACCATTTTCATATTGCCTGAGAAAACTGCATTGGCACTTCCATGAAATCATCACAAGTGGAGCTTGAACCAAAAAAAAAATACCTTTACCATAGAAAATGTTGTGTCCCCTCATTTGAAGTCAGGTTACTAGGAGAAACTACTGTATATTAGGAAGTGAATCCATACTTAAATGTGAAAATAAGTTTGAGTTCTTGGTGCTTTCCTATGTTTCTCAAGTATAGCATAGTGAGAAAGCTGGAAGCCTTAATTTCTATTTCAGATTAATTACTAATTTTAATTTAATTATTATTTACTCTGATTTAGCAAAATGAACCAGACCCACAAACCAAGGACTTGTGAAGGATTTGTGAAGCCAATTTAATACGAACCAGGTTCAATAAGGAACCACAGTTAGTTGAAATGACAAAAAAAAAACATTTCTTTTCTGGTCCAGGGAATAAGGCATGATTCTGTATCTAATGCTTAGTTATAATTGAAAACTAGCCTACATACTTCATAATAACAGTAATCTTTACTATGTTCATGCTCAGGTACTGCATGAATATTCAATCTGATAAAGAACTGTATTACCCATATCAATATTATACATTAAATGTGGCCAGAGTTATTGTGACATAGAACTAGGAACTGTAGAAATCTACTACTGTTGGTGGATCAAGTCAGAAGAGATAGGTGGAAACACACTGCTTACTTTTTCAGAGCTGGAGAAGTAGATGTGCAGCATTTCTTAGTTTCCATTGCTTTCTGTTTGTGCTCCAAATCAAGATGTTGCAAATAAACCATTCAGGTGTTCTCCTAAGAAGCACAATTTCTCCTCCATTGAGAATGCTTACTTCTCTTGCCTCCTGCAGAGTTTCCACACATTCAGAATTTATCCACATCACATTACTCAGGGGCTGCTTGAATTAGCTACAGCATCGGAACTGCTTCTATTTATGGAAACTCTCAGTGAAATGGGGCCCTATCCATGGTCCTTTGTGTGGTACCATGGGGTTCAGAACTCTTCCTGCTTCTATTAAACATCTACATGCAACTTTTGAGTGCGATCATAGGGTGAGATATTATAAGTGTGCTAATGATACCCAACTTTATTTTTCCATCCCTGGCTGCCCAAATGATGTTATGGAAGTTTTTTCTTGATAGCTGCAAGCTGCAGAGGTGTGAACTCAACCCTAGCAAGAGTAAGTGGCTTTGCATATTAGGGATTGGTTCTGGGGCTTTTCATCTTTAGTTTTGGGCTGCAGTATCCCAAACAGGGACGCGGTGGCTCAGTGGGTTAGGACACTGAGCTTGTCGATCAGAAGATTGGCAGTTTGGTGGGTCGAATCCTGAGTGCCGCGTAGCAGAGTAAGCGCCTATTACTCGTCCCAGCTTCTGCCAACCTAGCAGTTCGAAAGCACGTAAAAATGCAAGTAGAAAAATAGGGACCACTACGGTGGGAAAGTAACAGTGTTCCGTGCGCCTTTGGCGTCTAGTCATGCTGGCCACATGACCACAGAGACGTCCTCGGACAAGCGCTGGCTCTTTGGCTTTGAAACGGAGATGAGCACCGCCCACTAGAGTTGGAAATGACTAGTTATCTTTTTCAAGCCAACCAAGAGCTGTCCTGGATATACAGTATCTGGGAATCCCAGTGTAGGGACTAAGATTACCAGCTGCCAAGCCTTTTGAGTGACAAACTCAGGAAGCAGAAACTACTTGAATTTCTGAAATGAACTTTACTGCTACTATGGTAATGTAACAGAATCTTTAAAGTAGAACTACTTCCCAAAATAATTCTCCAGTTCAACTTATATCTATCATAATTACATTATATCTATCATAATTACATCAGAATACTGAATCTTTTTCAGTTCTGTAAAAGACAAGAATTTTTTGTAGCAGTCCTACAAAACCTTCCTCAGGTCTACTATTTTTATCACATCTAAGTACTCATGGTCCTCTCCCTTAATGTCTTTTAGGTTTCCTGTTCTGATTTGTGACTAACATATTATGATGATAGCCATGGTGTGACTTGTCAGATCTCATCTCCAAACATTTATGCCAGTTGCCTGCTACCAAAAGGATTTATCAGCAAGAATTTAAGCTAGGCTAGAAGATATTTGATAGCTTGACATATGATGAAAGATCTTCTGTGTTCAGATAATAGACTCCATTCAAGAATGAAATCTACAACACGTAACTTAATAGATACTTCAAAGCAATGGTTGCAATTTCTGGAACATTTCCAATAGTTGGCACCAAACCGTAATTATTATGACAGAATAAATAATGAAATAATGTAGGGTAATCATATTAACTTTTGAGTAAATAATCCTGATCACACTCTCTTTTTGGAATTTTCTCAGGATCTAAATTGACTTGATAGCTCACATGGTGCCTTTCAGGACTCTCCTAATTGGTTCCTTTCCAAAATCCGCCAACCAGAATCCCAATGTTTCAAGAGGAGGATTCCAAATGTCTATAAGCAATAGCTAGCTTATCAGTAATATAAAACAAGAAAACAAGAAATACCTAGGCTACTATCACTCATCAAGATGTAATGCTTGTCATACATGGCATAATGAGGGGGGGGGGAAAGCTTCATTAACCTTTTTCATTTCTTAAATGAGAGCACCAAACTGGAAGGGGGGAAAAATCTTCCAACCATATTCAGATTTTTTTTAAAAAAAAAACATCTAAAATCTAATCATTATACTCTTGATATCAAAACATTTTCAAAAGTAGAATAATTATATTCATTTATTCATCACATTTCTATACCACCTCTTTCACTTAAGTAACTTATTATGGGGGCTTAGAAGCAAGCAAGAAGCTATGCAATGACTAAATGGCACTGCCAACATTTCCATCTATATTCTTTATTGACTGCTTCCTTCAAGGTGAAACAATATACCAATGTTATTATGATAAAAGAGATGTATTCTATTTGAAAAGATTTCAAATGGCTTGTCAGCGACAGAATTAGTATCAACAGTATCAAATAGTTAGCTAACCAGATAAATGATTAATTGCATCATTTATGATGTAAGGAAGTGACAAAGAAAGTTCCTCAGTTACTTTGCTTCGACCAAAGGGCATGTGGAACTCCCGACTGTAATCTACAGTGTAGGATACAAGAAGCCATCAAACACACATATCCTCCATTTCCTATTAATACAAACGCACTATTCAATACAGGAATAGATTTTAAATATATATATTTAAATATGTTAAGATTGGTAAAGCTAGCTAAAAAAACAGAAATGAGGAACATTGGGAACAAATGCCATCTGAAAGAAAAAACTGAAACTAAAAACAGGAAAGAAATAGACAACTTGGGACATCTGTCCTTTAAATACTTACCTGTGAGTTGCTTAATCAAACTCAGTGGAACCAACACCTGGGTAGAGATGCAAGGTTGCACTCTAAGTAAATGAAGATCATTGTGGAAAGCAAAACTCTAAAGGGCAACCATATGTTGTTCATACCATACTGAATAAAACTTCAATAGCTCATAGAGTTTAAAATGCCCACACTTAAGTTTCTTAGGTTGAATTACTGAATGTCCTTTTTAATACACCCTCCCCACACACTTACTGCAGTAGCAATCTTAAGGAAATCAGACCATCGAAACAGAAATTCAAACATTCAGAGGTGGTGGGGGGGAGAAGGAGGGAGGGAGAATTCAAGGAACCACTGTTTATCCAATGGTTAAACTCCAATTGTATGTCATAATGTAAGAAAATGTGTAAGTTTTTTTACTTGCAATATGTAACATCCACCTATGAAAATTTAATATTCCGTAGGATAAATGCAACATTACCTTTTTCTGTTGTTCACAAACGATGCAAAACAGAATTATTCTGGTTTACACTGGATATCACATCATTTTATCTTTGGTTTAAAATACCTCCATAGGAACCTGTTATTAGAGACGTTTCTATTTGTATTTAAAATCTAATATAAGCTGCTGATATTTAATCTACAGTGAGAGTGTATTAAGAAGCCAGGCATAGAAATCTGGGATATACGAAAGTGCCAAAATCATTAATGACAGTTAAAGAGTGCAAAATGTACATTCTTTATTCTGCCATACAGAACAAAATTTGATTTTTCAAAATATAAAAGTAATGGCAGCTCTGTATGCTGTCCATTGGCTTCAAAGCATAAAGCACATGTACTTTCCAGTTTCATCGCACATTGTTTACAGGTGTGATGTTTTTTATTTACATGTGTTTGGGCAACATCATTTTTCCTAATACATGTTATATCGTGGACACAAAATTCAAACAATACAACTCAAAAGGATATTTATATAGTTTCTCAAGTGCAAATCTTTCTCCTGGGAGTAACTCTGATTTAATTACTGCCATCATATCTAGTATTAAAAACTGATTATTGCAAATAAATAATCTGTGCTTCTCATACACCCACTTCTGAGGCAGGATGTTCATACCTGCAGTTAGTTAGCCGGCAGCATAAAAAGAACCAGTTCCTTTTTAACCAGTTTGATTCTATTTAGTATTCTATTTTTGCCCCAGAGATCTTCCTGAGGAGTAGTGTTTGTGTGTGGATCAACACTAGGCACAAACAACTTTTGGGGGCTAGGGTTCACATTTAGAAACTTCAGAGTACATTGTGGGACCTCCAGGGCTTTTTTTCTCATAGAACGCTCAGAACGGAGTTCCGGCACCTTTTCTGGATGGAACCTTGTAGGGTAGGCAAGGCGGGTTGTATGACATGTGTGAGTTCCGGCACCTTTTTCTTTTACAAAAAAAGCACTGGGGACCTCTCATAAAATGATTTCTGTGGTCGGCTTTTCCAGTCACAAAACACTGAGGTACTGTCTACCAAAAGACAAACTGATTGGTGTGTTCCTAATACCTCCCTCTAGCATTTTACTTTTTGTAGACTGCTTCCTACTTGACGTGAGCAAGACAGCCCTGATTCAATTCAATTCAAAATCCACAGAGAGCATTATTTGATTCAAGCTTGCAAATTGAGACCATACCAATCTGATTCTAGTAGATTCAAGGACAACCTTAGCTTATAACACAGAAACATCAAAATGTTTTTTGTCAGAAAGGGAAAAAATTACAGGGCAGAGGACCTTAACTGTGTCTACTTTCATCTGGAGAGCTGTACGATTTTCAACACAGTGTGATTTTAAAATTTCCCCTCCACCCGTCAAAGCAGAAGCAGAAGTGATGGAAAAAGAACAATGCAATAGGTTTCAAATTGTCCAACCAAGAGCCTAAAGTGTTCTTACCACTACTGTTTGAATTGGCATTGGCAGTCACCAAGAGAAAGAAAAAAGGTTCAAAAATTTGCGTTGGTCCTTTACTTTTCCTCACCACTTTCTATTCTGCCTCAGTACCAGAGACTGTTTGGAAGGCAACCTGGTCAGTCAAATGCCTGCATGTATGCCAAATCTTGCCCATGGGACCATAGAAGAACAGAACGTGCTACCTTTGGGTTGCAAAAATCTATATGCACCCCAGATAGCAGCAAAGAGGTAGAAGAAATTCTAGTTCTGAAGCCATTTAACAACTAGAGTTTTGCAGCCTAAAAGACAGAAGCCCTGGCTCAAAGTTGCATCCAGTGAATAACTGGAAACCAACTTTGTATCATTCCTGATGAACCCAATAAAATTCTGGGTTGGTATCATCTACTTTTCATAAAAAAATTGTTTTGTTAATAGCATGCCACTTCCTGTTAAATATTTGTTAGGTGTCAGATTTTTATTCAATCTTTATTCCAGGATTGATATAATACTCCTCCAGTTTTCCCAATAGCCCTGAAAAGTAGGTTGGGCAAAGAGTTAGCACCCGGTCATGCAGAGTTGTCATGGGCCAGAACATGGATCTCCTAGTCCACATTTTAACTGCTGTATCACACTGTCTCTCTTTAATTCTGGTGGCTATTAAAGGAGGCATCTGTGACACAACAGGGTCCAGGGACTCCATATTGCATAGATCAACTCCAAAATGATACACAAGAACAAAGAATGAGCCATACTCTGGGATGTACCCAAATTACATGAAAGAAGGACCTGGAGACTTAGAAGATGGTATCACTCAAACACTGTCACAAATGAATTGAGCCTAGGTATGTATTTCAGGTTGATGTTTGGATTCAATCACAGTACATTTAGAAATAGTTAGTGAATGCTATGTTTACCGCTGTAGCTTCCTTTGAGTCAGGGGGATGGTCTTCAAGTCCTATACTACTGCTCCCTCCATACCAAATTATTTCCTTATCAAGGATGGATAATAAATGGTAGAAATGTACTATGTGTTTTAGGGGCAGTACACTGGCACAGAAGAAAGGACCAAACAGACTTATTTACCAGACTAAGACCTACTTCCTGAAAAGGAAGTGAACATTAAGATAGAAAAATGTGGGTTTAGATAGCATCACCACCAGATGGATTCATAGCTGGCTGACAGGCCATACTCAATGTGTGGTCCTCAATGGAACTGCATCTACATGGAAGGAAGTGTGTAGTGGGGTGCCCCAGGGCTCTGTTCTGGGCCCAGTGCTCTTCAACATCTTCATCAACAATTTGGATGAGGGGATAGATGGGGAACTCATCAAACTTGCAGACGACACCAAGCTGGCAGGAATAGCCAATACTCCAGAAGATAGGCTTAAAATACAGGAGGATCTGGACAGACTCAAACACTGGGCGCTATCTAACAAAATGAAATTCAATGGTGAAAAAAGTAAGGTTCTACATTTAGGCAGGAAAAATCAAATGCACAGGTATAGTATAGGTGGTACCTTGCTCAATAGTAGTAACTGTGAGAGGGATCTCGGAGTCCTAGTAAACAATCACTTCAATATGAGCCAGCAGTGTGCTGCAGCTGCCAAAAAAGCCAACACAGTGCTAGGCTGCATTAACAGAGTGAAGGAATCAAGATCACGTGAAGTACTAATACCACTTTACAATGCCTTGGTAAGGCCACACCTGGAATACTGCATCCAGTTTTGGTCACCACGATGTAAAAAAGATGTTGAGACTCTAGAAAGGGTACAGAGAAGGGCAACAAAGATGATTAGGGGACTGGAGGCTAAAACATATTGGGAACGGTTGCTGGAATTGGGTATGTGTAGTTTAACGAAGAGAAGAGTGAGGGGTGACATGACAGCAGTGTTCCAATATCTCAGGGGCTGCCACAAAGAAGGGGGAGTCAGGCTATTCTCCAAAGCACCTGAAAGCAGGACAAGAAGCAACGGACTGGAAGTTTCTAAGAAGAGACTGGACAGCCATTTGCCTGAAATGGTATAGGGTTTCCTGCCTGAGCAGGGGGTTGGACTAGATGACCTCCAAGGTCCCTTCCAACTTTCTTCTTCTTCTTCTTCTTCTTCTTCTTCTTCTTCTTCTTCTTCTTCTTCTTCTTCTTCTTCTTCTTCTTCTTCTTCTTATTATTATTATTATTATTATTATTATTATTATTATTATATTATTATTATTATTATTATATTATATTATTATTATTATTATTATTATTATTATTATTATTATTATTATTATTATTATTATTATTATTATTATTATTATTATTACTGCTCTTATCTTCTAGTGCTGGTAAATACGTCCTTGTCCATAGATGTGTGAAGTCAACAGCCTGGCTGGCCGCCTTCCCAATTTCAATTATACTCACTTAATTTATGTGAACACCTCAAAAGGAGTAAAGTAATAGGTTTTATTGGATTAATTTCCTTTAAGAATTACAATAGGCAAACTTGCAAGGTACCAAAACTCATCTTCACACAGAATGAGGAAAGAGAAAGCTAATTCAGCCTCATACAAAGCAATAGAGCATATGCAAATACCTTTAGTCATTTCCACATTGTAATGTTCAAATTACCCCCCTAAAAGTCTTTCCAATGTACCATATGGGTTGTTTAGAGTGTATTAACCACCAGGAGGGTTACAGGATGTTATAAGGACTCAGAAACCTGTGGCATTTAACCAAGGTATTCTGTGATTAGTAAATTCTAATGTGTTTGAAACACAGCTGCAGTGCTTGGATCACAAAAAAAGTATACATTCTTGTCATCCTTGACTAGCTCCTCAGCATTAAAACATGAAGGCAGTGGCTTGCATGATTAGGATGCCAGGTTGGAGGTTAGCAAGCCCACGTTTGAAATCCGAGTGCTGCTATGGGGTGGGGGTGAGCTCCCATCCTTTGCTTGTTTCTGCCAGGGAGCTGAAAGGAGTCCCCAAATGGGCGTGCCCAGGGCAATGGTGATGTCACTGGCTAATCCTTCCAACATGGAAGCGCCTCATTGCTTCTGTCATGAATATGATGCAAGCATTAAAACATGAGTCAACGTTTGTCCATATCAGAGCCTCTTCTCTTTAAGAGTCAATTGTTCCTATGGCCAGCATTATCCTCAGGTTGATATATCTACTGAATTCATTTGATTTACATTGGGTACTTCTGTAAAGAACTGCCCCATCCACATATATATTTTCAACCAGAATTGTGATCATGGATGAGCTTTGTAAATATTTTCTGATTCATCGTCCTGATTGTGCCCTTTTGCAATTTCCTCTCAACATAACAAAAGTAATAGTAGCATTCATAATTCTGGTTTCCTAGTCTGATCAAGCTTGAAGGGCTAACGCAGGGACTGGGAGGACAGTCAGGCCTTCAGACTTTCAAAATGTCACCAGGATGACAGCCATAACAGTCTCTTGGGGGGAATGGTGTTCCAGAAGGAAAATGTGCAACAGAGAAGGTGTGCTTCCTAGGTCTGATAAATAATGTTGGACAAACACAAACCATTGGAGAGGCGGTCCCTCAAACCACCACATTCCCTGAGTGAGATCAGTGGATCTGAAATATTATCTGGGGTGTTCATGTGGTGAGTCCTCTGAGTTTAGCAGCATGTATATAAGGACTATTAAAAAAGTACTGCAAAAATCCTCCTGTCAATAAACTCACACACACCCCAAAAAATTCCCCAATCCTATCCAAATGTTTGATAGACCTCACTTCCACATGTTCTTCCACATTCAAACTTCCAGATGTCCAAAGATTGCTCATCCAGTTAACAGAGTAGTAATAAAGGGTTCTATTCCCTTCACAAAGACTGGATCTGCTTATTCATGGCTTTGCCATTAGGCATAGTCTAGGACCAATTCAAAGCAGTGATGATAATGATAAAGTAACTTTATGATGAGTCCTCACTTTTACAACCTTCACAGGTGTGTAAAACAAAGGAAAACTGAAGTGAGATCATAAGCACAATCACAGATTCACTTAGCACCCCCTTTGTTTAATGACCAAGTTGTCAGTCCCAATTATGGTCACTAAGCAAGGGTTACCTATACTAGCAAAATAAATTGGGTGCTAGCACTTGAGCAAGAATCTGAAAAATGCACAAGGTAAACACACTAAGAAAAGCACACAGCTTAAAAGCAAATTGTACTTAAATAGAAAAACTCCTGATTTCTATATATCCAATATATTACCTGTTCCTTGAAGTGCAAAGATGCAAGGGTAAGTTTTAAATATAAGCATATCTGAAAATACCATAGGATGAATAGAGATATTCCTTTGATGAACTAGACATACATGTAAGCTGTTTTAGGTTTTAAAAATAAATAAATACTAATAATCTTTTTAAAAAGTTTACTTAATTATTTGCCTAGTTTCTCAGTTGGAGAATAATCACTTGGCATTTTACTCAAAATATAAAAATATAAATATTTAAAGGCAAAAATTAAACTCAGGAATAGAAATACAAAAGGGAAATGTCATTTTCCCAAATTTAAATCTAAAACTGAAAACATTTGAAATTTTACAAACAGTTCTCATAATTATTAGTTCAGTCATGAGAGCTTTAAATTCATGTCCCTTTGGGTTGGCTATGGCTTCCCAGAGGTGACATGTTGGGTCTTAGCAATGGTGAACATCCTATCATCTCTTAAGGAAGCAGTAGTTTGCCACTTTCTCAAGAAGCCATTGCCAGAACCAATTGGGGCTGAACAATTTTTTCCATTCTCTAACTTTCCCTTTTTATCTGGGCTCCCTTCAGTTAAAATTCAAGTCTGGTTATGTGCCTGAAATAGCATTTATCATGCTTGTAGATGACATCTGGTGAGAGCAATACGGGATTGGAGCATCCATCCTTGTTTCTCTCTCTCTCTCTCTCAACATCTATTGCAGTACCCTTCTACTGTAGATCCACTTTAAGGACTGGGAGGTAGCGTGTTGTGCTGTTTTTTTTCAATTCTCCAAGCTTGTTCCTGTTGGTTTCAATGGAGGGTGAGAGAGCCTATCCATGGTCCTTTGTGTGGTACCATGGGGTTCAGAACTCTTCCTGCTTCTATTAAACATCTACATGCAACTTTTGAGTGCGATCATAGGGTGAGATATTATAAGTGTGCTAATGATACCCAACTTTATTTTTCCATCCCTGGCTGCCCAAATGATGTTATGGAAGTTTTTTCTTGATAGCTGCAAGCTGCAGAGGTGTGAACTCAACCCTAGCAAGAGTAAGTGGCTTTGCATATTAGGGATTGGTTCTGGGGCTTTTCATCTTTAGTTTTGGGCTGCAGTATCCCAAACAGGGACGCGGTGGCTCAGTGGGTTAGGACACTGAGCTTGTCGATCAGAAGATTGGCAGTTTGGTGGGTCGAATCCTGAGTGCCGCGTAGCAGAGTAAGCGCCTATTACTCGTCCCAGCTTCTGCCAACCTAGCAGTTCGAAAGCACGTAAAAATGCAAGTAGAAAAATAGGGACCACTACGGTGGGAAAGTAACAGTGTTCCGTGCGCCTTTGGCGTCTAGTCATGCTGGCCACATGACCACAGAGACGTCCTCGGACAAGCGCTGGCTCTTTGGCTTTGAAACGGAGATGAGCACCGCCCACTAGAGTTGGAAATGACTAGCACACGTGTGCGGGGGAACCTTTACCTTTACCTATCCCAAACAAAACCAGTATGCAGTTTGAATCCTGCAGGACTTACAGCTCCTGTTTGAAAATCAGATAGCAGCTGTGGCCAGGATGGCCTTTGCACATCTTCATGTTGTGTAGAAATTGTACCCATTCTTGGACCATGAGAATTTATTTATGGTCATTTATATCATGGTCACCTCCTGAATGGACTTTACATGATGATACAATGGGAAAGCACCCCATCCAAAATCAAAGACAGATGATTCCTGCAACCAGGTGGTCCAAAACTCAGAGCCACTCAATCTTGCTTAGCTTGAACTGAGGTCTATTATGCCCCCTCCAGGGGCAGAACCTGACACCCAGCCTTGAGAACATAATTCTGATAAGAGCTTAGATGAGGAAAGTTGTGCCTGAGCAATAGTTGTGCTGACTTGTTTTGGGTGGTGTTTATCTTTATGTTTTTCATCATTTTGTTTTAATGCTGTTTTATTATTTTTGTGAATTTGAAATGGTCATATAAATTGGGGGGAAAATCTTTTAGAAAAGTGCAAATCTACACTTCTTTGGAATGCCTCAGTGGGTTTATTTCTGAATAAGCATATACAAGATTCCATCATGTCTAAATATGCTTGCCAATTTATTTTACTACAAATGCTTGAAGATTGGCTAAGATCTTTTAATTTTTTGATGTATGTCTTGTATGTCTCACCCTTGCCAATGCTAGGACAAAACCTGCCCCCAAATCACTCGATCTTTTGTCCATTCATGTGATAACATTATGATGACCCATCATGTGAAAACATTATGATGACCCATCCACCACAGCTTTGCCCAGGATTTTAAAGGAAGTGTGGCTCATGAAATGTAACCCAGCCTGCTTTATATTTTATGCAAACCTGAGAACGAGCAGTTCCACCATCCCATTCCCTTTGGATGGTGGAACTGCTTGTTCCCTTTCGTCTCGTCATTTATATTATTAAATGCCAAGGTCTAATTGCTGGATGTGTTTTTCTTTTATTCACAACTTTGGAAACTTTCCTGGCTGAAGAGAAAAAATGTAAGTGATGTATATTAAAGAAAAGTGGAAAAACAGGAATATAATCAAAAATTTCAGACCTTAAAACTTAGATGTTAAAAGTGAACTAGAATTATAAAGGACAATCCATGATTCTACTATGCAGTTGTATGAGATTCTTATCTTAGTATTACCTATCGTTGCATTTGTCTACTCCAAGGACGACGAAGATGCTTGCAGATTACTTTCTAAGTTTTTAAAAATGCAAAGCTAATGTTTCCCAGTAGTGAAGTGTAGCAATTAGGTTTGAGTAAGTGTTCAAAAAATGCTCAAGACAACCCTCTCTACAGCAAATTGTATATGAACATAACCTTGTATTTTGCAGCAATGAAGAATAATTATATTTTAGTAAAAATTAAGGAGCCTTTCAATTGGGTTACATACCAGATGCTCCCATATGGGAAAAAATAGGTCATTCTCATCATATAAATATATTGATTGAATTTTCATTATGCCATTACTTGATTAGCAGTCCTTCCATTTTCTTCAAGTTTTGTTTTTGGTTTCAAAAAATCTGGAAGAGACTATAGGAGAACTTTTTTTAAAGGGCTAGATATTGATTAAAACCAAATCAAGTATTCTCAAAAATACTTACTTTATTATTCTGTCCTAGGAAAATGAATTTGTGATGAAAACAAATGTGCTGTACATGGGCAATAGTGAACAAAAGCAAAACTGGAGTTCATTCCCCACTGAATAAAATTATCCATCAATTTGTACACCATATGCCTACCCAAAAACTATATATTGGCCTGATGTAAGAAACAAGGTGTGGCCACTCTGGTTTGCTTATCTCAAAACTGCAGAGCTGTAAGCCACTCAGAATCACTTGGCTGAGTTGGATAGCTATAGAAATTGATAAAATAATTGTCCAAGAAATCCATGATAGGTATATTTATTGTGATAATCACAAAAATTCCCATTAAGACAGATCATGTAAAAAAGCTGTGTGGTGGGAGTTGGTGACAATTTGATGGCACATAAACAATTGCCATCATCTTCTGATTCAATAGAAACAAAATCTAGAGCGTTGTTTTGGCAAAAACAAAATATAGAAAGGTCCTGGATCAGATAGCAGTGCATCACCCCATTCCTGCCTACAAGAGGTTTGTGCCCCAGTTCAACAACCATCCTATCTTTTCTTCCCTTGACTTAGTTCAACTGTTAAATTATATAATGGTTTGGGTGCATATTTCTTATTATAATGGATTCAGCACTAAGGAGCATGCACCTAGCAGGGCATATCCCATGAATTTATCTGTCCTGATTTTTCCAGCAATTTCTATTGCCTTTGCTCCTGGATTCTACCAACAAATATCTGTGCACACAGTTGTTAAGGCAACTTAGTCTTGTCCCCACTTCCGTGCCTTCCTTTTCCAAACTCTCACCCCCTGCCACAGCTGTATTTCAGTCTGTACTGTTTTGTTTTGGCGATAGTCTTGTGACTTCCAAAACATCTGTTTTAATCTGGACAAAACTAGGAACACCATGCACCAAACTGTCACGCCCATCAATGTTAGTGTGAGATCCGTATGGTATTCACTCGCAGTTATATTACCACTAGTGAGCAGTAAGCAGTGTAATCTCATTCCTGAGCAGAAAATGGATAATGCTTTTAGAAAAGATTAAGTTACATGTGATGAGAATGAAGGGAAAGATAATGAATATGATGTATGAATCAATTGAAATATTGTGGGAGACAAGAGTTAGCAATAAAACACAATTAGGATGACAAGGATATGTATATCCTCGTGCACAGCATCTAAATAAAATTGATTCTGAAAAACTGCCCTCCACTGCAGAATCAACTATAAAGTGATTTGGAACAAAAGATGAGACACTGAATTGATAAAAAATTTAGCTCAAAATTCAGCTGTTTCAAAAAGGAAAACAACTTCATTTTAATTGAACATTTGATGTATTTCATATATAAATAATCAAATAATTCATTTTTCTTTGTGTCTTTGTAAATCAACTTTTATCTTGATTTTAAAAAAAACATGCAATTTTATGGAGTTAAATTTTTGTTTCCATATTCGCATGTAATACTGTAGCAATAACAATTACAGAATATTGAATTTGATAGAATATTCTATCGAAAATGTAAAATATAAAGTTGAAAATATTCTTGGGCAATTTTCTACCAGTAGTATCAAAATCACAGCTACTTACAGAAGATATTTTATTGTCAGTCTCTCCAACCTTGTTTTCTTGTTAGATTAGGTTTGTGTTTCCAAGATTAAACATGCAGTTTGTGCCTGTCACTCAGCACTGGCAACCTATGTCCAGCAGCAAAGGCGGCTGCTATTTGTCATCAAAACAAATATGCAGGCTTTGCTGGCTCTGATCAGGGTAGACAGCATTCCCATGTTCCTCTGCCAATTTTCACCATATATCATAGCTGCTATTCCTCTAGATCAGGGGTGTCAAACTCAATTTCATTGAGGGCCGCATCAGCATTGCAGTTGCCCTCAGGGGGCCGGGTGGGTATGGCCTGGGTGGGCGTGGCCTACTGGGTGGGCGTGGTTAGAGTGCGTATGGCCTACTGGGTGGGTGTGGCCAGCTCTACATGGTTCGCATCAAGGGTGCCTATGGGGGCCTGGGCAGGAATGGGACAGATCTGAGGGTTTCTGGCAGAAGGAGGGTCTCTGGGCCAGGGCCAAGGCAGTGGGGGGCGTTCCCTCACTGTTTCCAGGATGGCTTTGCGGACCGCATGAAACCACTTCGCGGGCCGGATCTGGGCCCCGGGCCTTGTGTTTGACATGTCTGCTCTAGATTGCTACATAACAGTATCTAAAACTCCACACCTTCAAAAATAGTTTCTAGAAGTAGAAAAACAAGTCGACCCCTGAGTAACAAAGCATAAGAGACAGACAGAAATAGGACTAAGATCCATAACTGAATGTCTCCAAGAGTTGAGAAAATCATATTTAAATATCCGCCTGCCCCCAATTTTGACTGTTTTGAAAGAAACAAGAGAAATCCTGTTTAACATTTTAAATAATGGCAAACTTTTTAAACCACCACATTTAATTTGTTCAAAAATGAAGTAGGAACTGTTGTAATAAACCTACCAATGAAAATTACTTGATCTCTAGAGCATGGAGACCATATCCTACTTTATGATTTCTATGGAAAACCAGCAAGTTCCCCTATTACTTAATGTAGAAAACATTTAACTTTTTTTTTTAAAAAAATACTTCCTTGAACTGTTCCTAGCTTGACTTTTTGTCTGTTAGTTTCACACAATAACAAAACTTATTCCTTCCCATTTTTTTCTCTCAATGCTGTGAAACATATTTTACTGTCAGTTATCTTTTTCAAGCCAACCAAGAGCTGTCCTGGATATACAGTATCTGGGAATCCCAGTGTAGGGACTAAGATTACCAGCTGCCAAGCCTTTTGAGTGACAAACTCAGGAAGCAGAAACTACTTGAATTTCTGAAATGAACTTTACTGCTACTATGGTAATGTAACAGAATCTTTAAAGTAGAACTACTTCCCAAAATAATTCTCCAGTTCAACTTATATCTATCATAATTACATTATATCTATCATAATTACATCAGAATACTGAATCTTTTTCAGTTCTGTAAAAGACAAGAATTTTTTGTAGCAGTCCTACAAAACCTTCCTCAGGTCTACTATTTTTATCACATCTAAGTACTCATGGTCCTCTCCCTTAATGTCTTTTAGGTTTCCTGTTCTGATTTGTGACTAACATATTATGATGATAGCCATGGTGTGACTTGTCAGATCTCATCTCCAAACATTTATGCCAGTTGCCTGCTACCAAAAGGATTTATCAGCAAGAATTTAAGCTAGGCTAGAAGATATTTGATAGCTTGACATATGATGAAAGATCTTCTGTGTTCAGATAATAGACTCCATTCAAGAATGAAATCTACAACACGTAACTTAATAGATACTTCAAAGCAATGGTTGCAATTTCTGGAACATTTCCAATAGTTGGCACCAAACCGTAATTATTATGACAGAATAAATAATGAAATAATGTAGGGTAATCATATTAACTTTTGAGTAAATAATCCTGATCACACTCTCTTTTTGGAATTTTCTCAGGATCTAAATTGACTTGATAGCTCACATGGTGCCTTTCAGGACTCTCCTAATTGGTTCCTTTCCAAAATCCGCCAACCAGAATCCCAATGTTTCAAGAGGAGGATTCCAAATGTCTATAAGCAATAGCTAGCTTATCAGTAATATAAAACAAGAAAACAAGAAATACCTAGGCTACTATCACTCATCAAGATGTAATGCTTGTCATACATGGCATAATGAGGGGGGGGGGGAAAGCTTCATTAACCTTTTTCATTTCTTAAATGAGAGCACCAAACTGGAAGGGGGGAAAAATCTTCCAACCATATTCAGATTTTTTTTAAAAAAAACATCTAAAATCTAATCATTATACTCTTGATATCAAAACATTTTCAAAAGTAGAATAATTATATTCATTTATTCATCACATTTCTATACCACCTCTTTCACTTAAGTAACTTATTATGGGGGCTTAGAAGCAAGCAAGAAGCTATGCAATGACTAAATGGCACTGCCAACATTTCCATCTATATTCTTTATTGACTGCTTCCTTCAAGGTGAAACAATATACCAATGTTATTATGATAAAAGAGATGTATTCTATTTGAAAAGATTTCAAATGGCTTGTCAGCGACAGAATTAGTATCAACAGTATCAAATAGTTAGCTAACCAGATAAATGATTAATTGCATCATTTATGATGTAAGGAAGTGACAAAGAAAGTTCCTCAGTTACTTTGCTTCGACCAAAGGGCATGTGGAACTCCCGACTGTAATCTACAGTGTAGGATACAAGAAGCCATCAAACACACATATCCTCCATTTCCTATTAATACAAACGCACTATTCAATACAGGAATAGATTTTAAATATATATATTTAAATATGTTAAGATTGGTAAAGCTAGCTAAAAAAACAGAAATGAGGAACATTGGGAACAAATGCCATCTGAAAGAAAAAACTGAAACTAAAAACAGGAAAGAAATAGACAACTTGGGACATCTGTCCTTTAAATACTTACCTGTGAGTTGCTTAATCAAACTCAGTGGAACCAACACCTGGGTAGAGATGCAAGGTTGCACTCTAAGTAAATGAAGATCATTGTGGAAAGCAAAACTCTAAAGGGCAACCATATGTTGTTCATACCATACTGAATAAAACTTCAATAGCTCATAGAGTTTAAAATGCCCACACTTAAGTTTCTTAGGTTGAATTACTGAATGTCCTTTTTAATACACCCTCCCCACACACTTACTGCAGTAGCAATCTTAAGGAAATCAGACCATCGAAACAGAAATTCAAACATTCAGAGGTGGTGGGGGGGAGAAGGAGGGAGGGAGAATTCAAGGAACCACTGTTTATCCAATGGTTAAACTCCAATTGTATGTCATAATGTAAGAAAATGTGTAAGTTTTTTTACTTGCAATATGTAACATCCACCTATGAAAATTTAATATTCCGTAGGATAAATGCAACATTACCTTTTTCTGTTGTTCACAAACGATGCAAAACAGAATTATTCTGGTTTACACTGGATATCACATCATTTTATCTTTGGTTTAAAATACCTCCATAGGAACCTGTTATTAGAGACGTTTCTATTTGTATTTAAAATCTAATATAAGCTGCTGATATTTAATCTACAGTGAGAGTGTATTAAGAAGCCAGGCATAGAAATCTGGGATATACGAAAGTGCCAAAATCATTAATGACAGTTAAAGAGTGCAAAATGTACATTCTTTATTCTGCCATACAGAACAAAATTTGATTTTTCAAAATATAAAAGTAATGGCAGCTCTGTATGCTGTCCATTGGCTTCAAAGCATAAAGCACATGTACTTTCCAGTTTCATCGCACATTGTTTACAGGTGTGATGTTTTTTATTTACATGTGTTTGGGCAACATCATTTTTCCTAATACATGTTATATCGTGGACACAAAATTCAAACAATACAACTCAAAAGGATATTTATATAGTTTCTCAAGTGCAAATCTTTCTCCTGGGAGTAACTCTGATTTAATTACTGCCATCATATCTAGTATTAAAAACTGATTATTGCAAATAAATAATCTGTGCTTCTCATACACCCACTTCTGAGGCAGGATGTTCATACCTGCAGTTAGTTAGCCGGCAGCATAAAAAGAACCAGTTCCTTTTTAACCAGTTTGATTCAACATTGAGTATTACGTAAAATATTTGACTGACAATTATGAATACCTGGAAAAGATACAAAATCCCAAATAATCTTTTATTTTTTAATCAAAATATGTTCTGTACTTGTGGGCTTTGGATAAATTTATGCCAACGTACAAACTATCTGCAGATATTTCACTGTCTGACTCTTGACTGTCCACTCTTAATTAGTATTTCCATCAGTAATTATTCCAGTGGTCCCCTAGTTAATAGGCTGAAAAAATGAGATTTACAAATGTAAGCCTAAAGAACTATTACTAACACTAAATGTTTAAAGTTCTTGAAATATTAGTTCCAGCAAAGGAACAATAAAGGAACAATACTGGCAATTTATTACTGGATCAAATGAAATTACAGCTTTTATTTACATTCCACTTCACTAGAAAAATCAGTCCAAATTTCAGTTTTAGTGTTAATTTAGTTTAACTATAATAATGCTCAATTTTTAATTGGGGAGTGCACTTTCCTACCACATGAAACCAATGCATCTCCCACACTGTTCCAGTAAGATCCTTACGGTTTAGAAGACTGTGCGAAATGAAATGGTAAAGGGGGAACTGGAGAAAAACACTCTGCTGCATTCTTGCTCTGGATGAAAGTGCTAAAGAAAATAAATATCTAATATTTAGCTTATAATAATATTTAGCATTTAAAAATAATTTATAGTTTTTGGCATTGGTTTGCTCTCCAAACTTGTTTCAATTGAAACAAGGTTGGAGAGCAAACCAGTGCCAAAATCTAAAACCCGAGCTACAAATATTTTCTATTATTTCAATAATTTATAGTACCTGATTTCTTTAAAGCTTCATAATATGGCTGTTTTTCAAAACCAAAAGTACTGATATGAATAACTTATCCTTTAGATTGTTTTCACTCAGGCTACAGCAAAGCTTTTATGGCTTTTGTTTTTAATCTATTTAAGAAGTTACCAAAGGAAAAAATGGTTTTCCTCCAAAAGTAACTTTTTGTTAGAAAGTGAGATAATTATTTGAAAAATGTGGAAATGTCATGTTACACTTCTTGACTCATGCGATTCTACAAACTCAAGATAATTTTCCCCTTCTATTATCTTCCTAATTAACATAATTAAACAGTCATTTCATCAATCATATGGGATACTGACTGATGTTATGAAAAGTTATGGGATACATTTTTCCCCAAAACCTTGCAAGGTTAAAAGGCTCTTAGGTAATTTTAGACATATGTAATTGTCAATTCTCATTCCACATTCATAAGAAACACTATTTGACCACTGGAGCATTTGGATTTTTTCCCCCTCTGTATCAAAAACATAAGAAGTGCTATAAAGAATATCTAATTTTTAGTATTAGTTACTATTTAGTCTATGGGACGTATAATTTCAAATAGGTATGCATCCATGCATGCTGTTAATGGATTTATTCCTATTATATTCTATCCTATGGTATTAATCAAGGCCTGTTCCCATTGCATATTTTTAGGAAAATAGGCTTGAATTTATTGGGACATTTGGCTTTACTTCATTTTTATTTAAATTTCTCTTTTATTATATAATTCATAGTTGGTAAATCCTATTTCAGACTCTTCTAATAGATGATGAGTTAGATTATGTGGCATACTATTACAAAATATTTTCAAAATATATTACATATTTCAGCAAGAATTACTGATTCCTATGGCACAAAATCTTATTTTTCTTAAAAATGAAAAGGCTTGACTTTTTTTAAAACAAAACAATATTTATGTTGTGCTTATAACAGCTCAATTTTATGTATGTCTATTCAGAATTAATATTAATTTGACACAAATGGATATATGTTTCAGCCTAAATTCTCTGAAGTGGATCATAGAAAGGAGTGTTTTAAACAAATGCTGTTCCATATAAATAGGTCTCCCAGAAAATATATTAAATTAAATTTAAAAACAGATGAATAGGCCATATTAGCCATATTTTACTAACCATTATCTAACCATCATGAAAAACTTGAATAATTTATAATAATTTATTATAAGTTTTCTGCAAGCAATTATCTTATGGATAAGCATACAAAATGTTAGACTTTTTAAAATGGATATTTTATGTACCTTTTGCAGTAATTAGAAAATTATCTACTTTGATTTTAAATAATTTTGACCTCTACTATGATGTCATTTAAATACTACACACCATAGATATAAAAAAGAAATGTTCAGCCCGAGAAGCAGTGAACTCACAATTTTAAAACTGTTTAAGAAACAGTCTGCTTTAAGGTAACTTAATTACCTGAGACTTGTCATTTGAAGACTGCTTCTAAAATCACCTTTAGGATCACAATGAAATTGGAAGAAATATGGATCCTGTTAAGTTAATGGTCTGGTTTTTGCTTTAGATACATTTAGAAATGTGCACAATAATGTCGTTTAGATACTGAGATGCTGAACTGTCTTTTTAATCAGAATGTTCAAATCAAACTAAATGTTTCTATCATAAAGGCTCAACAAAGAATCAAACTGGTTTCTTTGGGCACATATTATATACCAATATATTGTTATCTTTGCCCTTTTGCTGTGAGGTGACAGTGATTAATTTAGAAAAGGAGATTGTGGAATTAGTAATGCAGATGCTGAAAGGCGAGTGGCAAGATTCTAAAAGAAGATTATCTGAAAATATGCTACTTGTTCTCCACTCTACTGGCACTTACCCATAAGGTAAAAGTCCAATATGACCAAAGCCAAATCAATGGTAGTGTGCAGAATGTCAGCCAAACAAACAACATAAAACAAATCATGTGTTATCTGTGGTCACTTCTTCAGGGTTAGTCCAAGGACTCATAACTTACATTCTTCTGTCCTTCCTTGTTTATTCAATTAAACATGTAATGGTTAATAAACTGACATAGTCCAAAGTTAGTAGGTTGGTATTATAACATTTATTAAAATAATGCTATGGGTTAATAGAAACAGCAAAGAACCAAAGAATTAAAATGCAAGCTATGTAAAAACCCAACTAAAACCCAAATATGTCTAATGTATTCAATCCAGTAGCTAACTAAAAGCCTAAGAAAGACAACACTCCCAATATAATAATAAAGTACTGCAAAACAATTAGCAATTTTCAGTTATCAAAATTGTGGGTTTTGCATTTTTGTATCCTTTTCTCAATCAGGAAAAATTATTCTGAATGTTATATAACATACATATAAAACAAGATAGAAAAATACATTATAAACTTGTAACAATGGCTGTAAATACATTATCTTACATGTTTCTCATAGGCAATAGGTTGGTTATGTTACATACACAGCATCAAACTAAGATAAAAGAATAGACAAATACATGTCATCTGTACGGTTACATACAAGCGACACTCCCATATACCCACTCTAAAAATTACATAATACTGTCAGAAAAAAGACTTAAACTACAAATTTTAAGAAAGAAAAATTCAATAAAGGATGATAATACTGAGAACCAAGGCATTCAGAGATTCAAAAGTCATGCTTTAAGTTGATCCAAAATGTTATCAACCAAGTTTTCAAACTTTATTTCAGAACAAATATTACTTTTAGAAGTCACACTTCTCTCAAGAAGAGACCTCTGATCAGCATCTAAAAATGTCCAGGTTTATCACAGCTGAGATGAAACTGGATCAAATACTGGTAACGTTATAGCAATCCCCTCTCCAAAATGTTTGAGTGTCGCAAGTTTATTCAACCAAACAAAAATCAAAATGGCACAGCATACACCAAAAATAAAACCAAATAAAAAATAACAAAAATGTTATGTAACAGGAAGACAAAGCCAGTGGCAGAATAAAAGGAAAGCTAGCTGCATACAAAAAGATGAATGTTTATTGCATAGTAAATAAACTGATACTTGTTTCCAGGTGAGACACAATGTTGATAAAGTCACCATGCAGATGCTTAAAAAATAAGCCCTCTTATCTAACTTACTATTGACCTTTGATTTGGAAACTGTGAAGGTTTTTAGGAGAATAAGCTGACACAATGTAAAGGGCAAGGTATCACCTGGTCTTTGCCAATTTGCTTCAAAGCCGTGACCATGCTGATACTGGCTCATTAATTTTACACTCCACTTTTGTGCGTAAAGTGTTTATGAACACTAGTGTTAATTAATACTAATTCAGCCACACAAACGTCTTTTAAAAATTCAAACTGAACCACAGCTGGATTTTCCAAGATAGTAATATCCTCCTCTAATGGAAAGTGCAACCAGTAGTTAACATTCCTCAAGTAGAAGTTTCATGAAAAATTATGTAAATCCATACGCACTTGGCATTGTAGCTAAAACATCCAGAACTTATAACATGCTCAATCTTAATGTTTGGTTTAGTCATGGACAAAATTATATGGGAGCAAGTATTAGTTCTCTTGTAGTTTCCTGCATCTAGTTCAATCAGGAAAAAAGATAACTAATCTCTAAATAATAATAAAAAACCCAAACACTTGCTATTCTATTACTATTGTAACCTTATAATTTGATTTTGAATGAAACTGTATCGTAAGAACCCTTTGGTTTAAGGCTGAGCAAGTATTATAAAAATATATTGTCTACAATTGAAGAGGGAACATGTTACAAAAATATTGCAGTTGGCTGTTGGTGGAACAATTCTATTTCACAGTTTGGGATCTGGCAAAGTTGCATCATGCTGTGGCAAAAACCAGGTAATTTTAATAGTCAACTCATTTGTCTTTCCTCACAGCTTCTTTTCACATACTGGGCGGACTGAGTGGCATGCATTAACTTGCTGTCTTAGGGAGGAGCTGATTATACAACACACCTGACTAAATGACCATGAAGAAAATAAGGCACTTTCTTTTCTTTATACTTATTCCAATACTTTAAAAAATAAAAAAAGAAAGACAAAAAGGCTCTTTTGGTCTTTTGTTTCTCGACAACCACCAGAAAAAATCATTTAATGAAATAAAGGGTTTCTTTGTTCTTTTTTCTTTTTTATAACACTTGAAAGTATAAAATGCTACATTTCCAAAAATATATATTTCTTCTGCACCAGCACCCTTGTATAGTAAAAGTATCTACTTTTTTTCAATTTGTTTCAATGCACTACACTTTATCTACAATTTCATTACATGTATACAGCAAATAGGCAAGCATGGCTTTTATATCCTTATGAATTTACTCTATACAGGGAGGCTTAAAAAAATATTTGAACAGTTTGCCCAGTAATGTGACACATAATGCATGTACCTTGTAACTCATGTAATTTTTAAAAGGAAGTTAATGTATAGTAAAAGAACTGTATCTCAGCGTTAGCTTCGATAGGGTTGCTGTCTTTTAATGCATTGATGTGGTTCAAAAATTTAGTAACCTATATTTCATGGCACTTTTTTTATCTTAAAAACACCCAATTTGGCAGGTAATATAAAAAAGGCTGCATCTTCTGCCCTTTGAGGGCATTGGTAGTGATTACACTGCATGTCAAATTTTGAATACTTTTAGGAATCCCTTCACCAATGAGATCACTGACCAAAGGTTCATGCATGATGCATCATCACACAGTACATTCAAAGAGAGCTTTGACTTCTTTATGAGAAGAGAAAGATTCCTAGAAGTGTCACAGTAACTGCCTCTGACATCAGGGAGTTAAGGGACATCTGCTTCCATCTCTTAAATGAGGCCCTTCTTACCATTTTTAGGGTGGGACACTAAAAGATGATCAGTGCGGAGGGATGAATTGGACCTTATTGCTTTACTACTATTCAGTGCAGGTTCTAGAACCACTTTCACCCAAACAGGGAAAAAAAGCTGAGTTGGAGGACAACAAATTCTTTGTCTTTTTGTTAGATGGTAAGACGAACGGACAAATGCCTCAGCTCGCTGCACTGAAGACAGACAAGCAAAGGCGATTACCAGTTAACTGATCAGCAGGCAGGCATGGTCAGGTCATCATTGGGTGAAGAGTTCAGAGGTCAGAAGGTCATAGGTTAGTTGCCGGTGGCGGCTGGGAGGTTAGAAACAAAAAAACAAACAAAAAAACAAAAAACAAAAAAAAAGAAAGAAAGAAAGATAGAGAAGAGATTAGTTTCAGCTAGTGACGGCTTAATGACAACATGAAAACTAATAAACAACTAATAAAAACAAGCATGTTTAATTCTGACATACTGCTTGACACCATCTACAAATGCAATAAAAATCATGACAGTCTAGTATCATGATTTGAACATATGAAGGAGAAGCCCAGTCCCCACAAAACTGGTTAACAAGGAAAAATAGAAATAAAAATATAACTAATGGTTAGTAGCAGTCGATGAAAGAAAAAACAAAACAAAACAAAATGATGAACAATTTCTGGAACTTGATAAAAGAATTGAGAACAGTCAGTGCACCATATCAGTATCTGACTGCTATTAAGCATTAGTATTCTCCCATGTGCAAGCAATCAAAGCAACTAGTAATGATGAATGTGATTATTAATAACTGACTGTTAAGAGAAATGAATCTAAGAAATTTGATTTGACATTTGATTTCACAAACTACGGGCCAAACAAGTTTTTTTGTTCAATAAATTTTATTGCTTTTCAATGATTCTATTTACAATCAACACTGAACTTCTTGGCTTCATGATACAAAGCAATACTAAATTGAAGTCTAGAAGAGTAGGCATCGTTCATGGGAAACAGAAAAAGCCCAAATGTTCTAGCCAGCTTTTTCCTTTTAAAAACAAAACAAAACAAAAACAAAAAAACTATCTTACACATATAGGACACTAAGAAAATGCACTTGTATGTAAACACTGTAAAAGTCCTGCCATTTAAAATTCTATATTTAAAATGCTCTAGTTACATCAAAAATATAGGAAATCTAATTGATACTAATAAGGCATTTTAAAAGCTACAGTTCTTTTTTTCAAAGCTAATACTTTGCAAATACAATAAAATTTGACATTTCATATACATTCCTGCTTTATATTTTTATATTTTAAAAGAAGCCACCTGTAAATACTATTTTCTTTTCCAAAACACACAAATATTACAATAAAACATAAAAAAGTTCTCAAGTGGAAAGTTATCATTCCCATTTGTCTTGAGCTGTTTCTTCTTTAATCACTCTCTTTCTCATTCTCCTTCAACAACTTGGTCCACTTTACAGTAGTACAAATTTTAAGACTCATTCAACAGCTTTATTATCTCTAATAAATTCTGAGGTTCGATAAGAATATTTGTACTGTTGCCATTGACTAAAGCAGAGGAGATGAAAGTGAGAAAGGTGTTCAGTGCAAAGTCAGAGTTGTGCTATTTTAAAAAAATGAATTCAGTAGGTGCAATGCTCACAGATAGCACATTTTTAAAGGCCGTACATCTTGGGTTGGCTTTATATTATTTCTATGGCCTATCATTTAGGCTACAGTTCATGAACTCTAAAACCATTACTGCTGTAACTTAAATGATACCTTATTTTCCCTGATTTTTTTTAAAAAATGCTGAGCAGTGGGGTTTTAAATTAAAAAATATTGTAAAAAAAAACCTTAAAATTAATAAATATTTAATGTGGCATTATCTTGCCACCATAAAAATGTGTATTAGATATCCAGAATCTTAAAGCGTTCTTGGTACTTACTACAATTTTGATTAATATAGTATTACAATTTGTAGATATAAATTATGTGAAAATTGGCTTTGAGAAAAACACTGTTATAGTTTCAGCACTGCCATTTCTTGTGTATTTAAATCAATGCAAGCTATCATAAGATACGAGTACACCTGTGATACATCCTCTGCCAAGTCCCTGACCATCTACAGTACACACAGGTTTGTCAAGTGTGCAACACCATTACAGTTTATTACAATTAAATCAGTCAGTCTCTCTGTTACATAAATTCAGTTTTATATTATTTATATGGCGGGGCTTTAGGGGAAATTTTGTAATCTCTTTAATTCTCAGAGAAATGAATTCTGAAAATTTGGGAGCTCTTGCTTTAAACACAATGCTTACATATAAGCCAGCATTTAGAATAAATTCTTTAATCAGACAATACAATAATGGGATAGTTCTTTTAAAATCTCCATTAACCAAAGATCAAATTAATGCATTTGCTAGCTTCAGTTAACTTCTCATAGTTTTTCTTATGAACAGAAAGTGGTTCGGTTTACTGACATTGAATTTTAACACATACTGGACTGGACAATTATTCAGACATATGTAAAGCTATACAGTTATGTTACAGTTAGCTTAAAACAATGGAATTTTCAACTTGGTTGCACACAACAAATTAAACCTGAATGGGGAACCAAGTGATATAAATAAAAAAAATGTATTAATGACAAAAAACAGTATAGACTTCAACTCTTTTACACTACTGTCCACAATTCAAAACAAATAAACAAAGCCACCTCAGAGTTTGATGGAATCTGGAATTATTCATCATGTTCACTAATGTCACATTTATCTGAATCATATACCATCATTAGTAAAACCAATTATTAGGGAGAAAAAAGGGTCACCACAGTCTATACAATAGCAATTATAATTAAGATGTACTTTGGAACATTCTACTACTAAAGTGCATGCTACATGCTCTCAAATCTTAATAAAATATAAATATATATCTTAATACAATGTCTGCAAATTAGTTTTAACAAATCTTTCCTAAACCTACACAACACTGTTTCAAATAACTGCCAACTCTAGATACAATTAAAAATTCAGTCACAAACTGAACTAGCACCCAAACTTCAAAGTCTTCTTGATACAAAAAAATAAAACCTAGTTGATTCTCTGGCCCACTAACTATCCAATACAGTTGTCTCAATCAGCAGTGAAATGTGTTTTTTCTCCCCATTCTAGTTGAAATATCTGTCCTGATTCCGTTATCTTTAGATATCCACATGAGATCATAATTTGCAAAAGAGGAGAATCAAGTAAAGTGGGTTTATAGCATTTTTTTCCACATTAAACACCACTCACATGTGGTATCCAAGAAGAATGGAAGTAGGAATGCATGATCTTGCTCCCTCATTATATGTACAAAAGGTAACAAAAAGAACTGAACATTCATAATGGTGATTCAATACAAACAATGGGTTTTTTCCCAAAAAAGAAAATATCTTTTGAAAATACAATGTGGCATTTCTGAAATGCTGCAGAAAGTACCTATCTAGTTTGGAATGTTTCTAACAATGAGCTCCTATGGCATGAGCTCAAGAACTGGTTAAAAGTTAAAAATAAAGGCACTGGTATTAATTTAGGGTTTGAAATATCATTTTGCAATAAAATTTCTTATTATCTGAATTTATTCTAGTTCAATATTACAAATGTACTCCCAGAATTAAAATTTTGCATTCTAATCAGACAATATAACCTAAGTTTATCCCCACAAGACTTCTGTCAACTAAGGGAGGTATATTGATATCACAACTGAATTGCCAAATTCAGAAACCAAAACAATATTACAGTGGAACAAATGTTCCTGAACTGTCATACTGCTTTCAGTAGTAAATTCAATGTCAATAAACCGAGAAGTCATTTCTCACAAGAAAAGAACATCATTCAAAGGCCTATAAATTTACAAGGAATGTAAATTGCATCATATAAAGGAGAAAATGAAGACTTATTTTCCCTTCAATAACCAAGCCAAGCAGGTTTTTTGCTTTGCCTACCAAAATATCAAAAGTACTAAGTTTAAAAAATGAATTTTAGTTGTAAATACATTTTTTAAAAAATCCTAGAAGCTAAGAAAACACGCTCAAACTTGAGATATATCACTTTACTCTCCTTGTTAAATGTAGAGATTTTAGGGCAAATGCCACCAACAACTTGTCAACAGAGAGGAAATAAATCTTCAGTTTTCTCCTGAAATAATACATATTTATTATACTTCTACCTTATTAAGCACTCATCCATTCATTTTATTTTGCAACACCAATTTGATATATCTCAAATTATTTAAGAGTCCCCTAGGAAAATCAAATGACCCAACAATAAGATGATGCCTACTAGAATTAAATCATAGTGCTCACAAAGGAAGTTATAACTTTGTATACTCAATACACTGAAGTTTGTGTGTCTGTATGTGTGTATAGGTTTTTGATAGAAAGGGTACAGTAGTTTTAAATTGCCAGAAAAGAGTTATGTTCACTTCAATTTAATATAAACATCAATAAAACAGTCAAAATAGAATTTGACTAACCACTTGTGGTGTTGCAAATTTCCATGTACACTCAAAGCATTTCTTATAAGCAAGAACTGCAGAACTAAACTAACCTCTGTCTGCGGTCACAATCCTTTGGTAAGGATGGACACGCATATCGTGCCTTCGAACTTTAGTAGCCACCGCACCTAGTTAAATTGCAATTACCAAGACAGTTAGAAAACATTTGATAAAACATTAACAGCAGGCTTATTAAAATGGATTTTAAATGATCACTTTCTTAAAATACTATTTAAAGAAAGCAACAAGTTAAGGCACAGTAGTTTCAAATTTTTACCTTAATATATGAATTATATCTGTGCAGATTAATATTGCATTTATTTTAAACAGCCAGGCCTTAACCTGCATTATCCATTCATTTACAGACTTGATTACAGTATTTCATGAAATCTACTAGACCCAAACACAATTGAGCTTTACTAGTCACATATTCACTGAAGTGCCTTCCTTGCAGCAGGACTAACTTAAATAATGCCATTTTTAATACTGAAGGGTTTTTTTTGCAATTTTTTAAACAACTTCCAGTTTTATCATTTTTAAAAAATTATAACACAATTCCTCAAGCCTACAGACTGTTTTAAAAACTAAGTCAATAACTGTGAACTGCAATGAATTAGGTGATTAGTAAAGCAAATAGTACAGAATACATAGCAGTCAGTATACTACCATACACTCATAAATCACAGCTACCTTGCCATAGCACAGGCTACATCAAATTAATAGCATTTTTATTTCTATGTGCAAAAAAGTGCAAGTAAGTCACTGACTGCTAGGCTACATTTTTTTCAAGGCTGCTGAAAACTAAACATTTGTTAAAAGTCAGCTCTGATGAGGTTCATTTAAGACCATTCTTCAATTCTTAGCCTTTCGTTGGGAAAGCCATACCTAAAGATAAAAGGGAATTAAATATTAGTCAACTAAGATTTGATGCTACTGTCAATCCTTCCCATAAATTTCCTAATTATCCTTAAATTATTTACATGTTTTTCCTAAATTGCTTTTCTTTTTAAATCCTAAGATTTTGCCAAAAATACTAGTAAATTAGGGCTTTACAAATTGTTTGAAATAGTTTTATTTCTTTTTTTAACAAAGTGGAAAGGGCACGTACAAAGCACAAGTTCTCAAACAATTAAAAGTGGATTCACTGGGGGGAATGAAGGAGATAGGCACGCACATGCATGCAAAAATAGCTGAGAACAGCTTATGAACTTAAGCAAAAAGATGCAGCTGCTTTAACAATTAAAATTGATAAAGTTTTTACACAATCAAAAGAAAAACTTTCAAATAATTTGCACAGCCTTGCTGGCATTCATCACGGAAAATAAAGATGCATATTTCCATAATAATAGTTTTAACACTGTAGCATTTTAGAGTTAACATTTATTTAAAAACAGTTTATTAGACTTATACTTAATTTTCACAATACAGCAGGAAATAATGTATAGCATTTACTTTAGTGATCAGTTTTCCACATTGGAAGCAGTTTTGACTCTGATATTATATTGTAAGAAATGATTATACTGCCTATATTCATAAAATGTATTACATCACCTATTTCAGATTTGATTACTCTTCGGAGTCAAAATTAAAATAAATATTTACACAAAATTCTAAACATTAATTTAAATTAGTAAATCTTTTGCAAGGGTGAACTTAGCTGAAAATTAGTCATAAACTAATATTATGTATAAAACTATGTTATTATATTTAAGTTATGATAGGTGACATAATATCTAATATGTCAGCATCAGTAACTTTTTTTAAAAAAATATTTTTTTAAAAAATTAAGAAATCAAAAATATAGGATCATGTCCCATTCTTAAAAAAAATCCCTAACTATTCAAGGTTCCAACAGTCTATCCCTAAAATTTAATTAACATAACTTAATTGCATAGTTAACAATATCTGATGGTGTATTTTATGAATATCTATGGAAATGCTTACATTCATGTTATTCATTTCTATATGCTGAACCAAATGAAGTAATGTGAAAAGAAGCATTTATTGGTGATTATAAATATATCTAGTCAAGCTAAAGTGTTTCTGAAAATACTATCATCTTGAAAAACTCAAAAAGGAAATGAAAATGTGAACCAGCAGATAAATATACAATTGCCCTGTCTTAACACTATTGTTAATTGTAAATTTAAAGTAACAGCTATTTTATGTAAAAAGAAGTCTGTTGTGATTACAAGTAATAGAACTGGTATTACAAAAATACTTTTTAATACAGTGAAATATAAAATATGCTGTTTTTTAAATCCCAGAGAAAATGGGAACTGTAGATGTAGGCATTAATTTTAATGCTTTGCAACCAGGCTTAGAATTTTAGGTTTAAAAATAAAAATAAAGATAGGGAATTAAATAATTGATTTAAGAGTTCAAATGCCTGGGGATCCTAAAAGGCCAACAGTTAAGCTGTACCATGGATTTCAATGGAAAAGTTTGCTAGGTAGATATGTATTCAGCAATATATTGTATAAAGTTCAATCAGGCATGCTTTTTCACATGCAACTAATTTCTCAAACTGAAATCAATGAGATGTGTTACTTGGACTATATTTTTGCTCCTGAATATATCACCAGCAGCAACTGCTTTTCAGTCAAGTATTAAAAATGACATAAAACATAATTCATTATATACATTTAATATAGGAACAGAGCAAAAAAAGTAAAATGAACAAAAAGAGCAATATCAAATTAACACTAACTTTTTCTAAGTAATACTAAAATAAAGTAATCATGCTGAAAACCAAGGAACCAAAGTATTAGAATATCAGGTATTTCAATCTCCTAATCTCCTTTACAGAAGAAAAGTGCTAATTTTTCAAACCCAATATCTTTATTATGTCGGGACACACACACTTGTTTTAAAAAGGGAAGCACATTTCATTGACAGTAAAAAAAAAATGCTTTCAGAATCTCCCCAAACACAATGGAGCAAGCCATGCTACCTATAATGTTCAATGAAACCGTCTTGGAGAAACTTACCTAATACCCCACTGGGTTCAATAGGATACTCAAGAATTGATGTAGCAGGTGCCAGTGTGTAGGGATATTCATAAGGTGTGTAAATTAAACCAGCTTCAGGTCCTGGGGGAACTATTGCAGCAGTTGGGTGAGGAGTTCCATTTGGCATGACAGCGGTCTGTATTTGTCTGATCAAAGGCATTATGGTAGGGCCAGCTGGCGTAGGGGTACGCAGGGCAGCTGGTGGGAGAACAGGCGCAGGCCCTGTTATAATCCTTGGAGCCTGGGCTGTTGCTGCAAGAGAAAAGGCAAGGGCTGCTACAGTAAGCAAAGAAATTCAGAAGAAAGTAATGGAGACAGTAGTGCAAAACATGAAAAGATGGGGAAAGTAGAAAAGTAGGAAAGAAGAAAAAAAAATAAAAGGAAACCATTAGTACATGCATTGATCACACAGTGCCAAAGCACACCATTCAAAAGCAACAGCTTTCCATTTCCCAGTGTGATTAAGAATGAACATGCAAAATAAAAGCCAATTTAAAATGGCAGAATAGATTTCTAAAACAGGTAACACACAGCACAAAAGCTCAATGTAGATCACGTATTTTTCATTACCTATGCCTTCAAGACTGCATGAGACTGAGAGGCATGCAGGAAACAAAGAAAATACTGTTGTAATTGCATATGGAATATTAAATAGTGAGATTTCAGCATCTACAGAAATTCAGTGAAACTTAAGATATACAATGTAACATATTTCAGTTGCAACTTAACCAGTAAACATTCTATTAAGTGAGCAAGTACAGTATAAACATTTGTTGGTATCTCCTGCCCTTTTTCTGAACTATGGCAGCACAGGCGGTGACAAGGATATTGTGTGCCATTTCCCCCATCTGATATAACCAGAAAACAATTCTGTAACTTTTTTTTCTCTTGAGAGACAGGTTGGTAATATAAAAACTAAAATACAATAAACTGTAAGTAAAGATGAACATTTATATTAATATATATTTGAAAAAATATTTAAATTGCGTTGAGTTCCTAGTTAAGCCCAGTTTTAATAGTTTATCAAAATAGAGCAAAATACTGCTAACTATATATTTTAAATTGGGTTATGTGCAGGCAAGCACTATTTGATTTTTTGAAATTTAACATAAAGCTGAACGACTAAAACTATTGACTGATTAATAAAGAATAGATAATGAGTCAATTCTGAAGTGAAAGAAAGGCAAAATTCTGAGCTGTAGAAAGCAAATAAATAGCATGCTGGTCATGTTATGGGTCATTTAGTCCTGTCTTTCTGTACAAGCTCTTCTGACAGATTCCATTGTTGTTTTCTACCCCAGTATGTTTTTCTAATATCATTTATAAAGCTGTTTTTTTTTTACAAATACCATTCTTAGCAATTCACAAGGAGCACGTGCAGGAAAGAGGGGGATGCATCTCCACCTTAAAGCTGTTTGATTATATTTATATAATTGTCATTATATTGTCTCTTACAATTTAAAAGAACTGTAAATGACAATAGAAATAAAGTTGTAAGACACTGAAGTGTAGCTAATTCATCACAAAAAGGCAGGCTTCAGAGAATCATTCTTTCTCGGGACAACATAACCTGGTAAAGATATCTAAATTTGAAATAACAGAAAATATTTGTAGCTCAGGTTTTAGATTTTGGCAGTGGTTAACATTTCGTTACCAGACTAGGTAACATCATCATCAAGATTTTCTTGCCCTATTTTCCTTATATAAATGTCTTGTGTGTCAGTGTGGTTAGTTGGTCGTGTGATTGGTTGTTCGTTTGGAGCTATATTTAAATTCTAAGCAGCTGATTGGTTCTCTTGTTGATTTGATAGTTCGAAAGTCTGGATTCTAATATATTCATATGCTGGATCTAGATCAATATGTTTATTAATTGCGCCTTTGGTAGAATACCAGGCTTCAATAAATTCACGTGTGGCGAGTGTTGGCGTGCCCAATGATTTTTGTTCCTTTCCAAATGAACTGGTGTTGTTTATTATCAATGTGGTTTGAGATCAGGGATTTTGGGTCTTGCCATTTAATGTTCATGAACCCTTATTTCTAACTGCCTTCCTGTTTGTCCCACACAGAATTAGTTACAATTGATTTTGTATACTATGTTGCTGTTGTCTTCCTTTTGTATTTTTTCTTTGAATTTAAGACAACTCTTTTCCGAGTGTAAATTGCTAAGCACATTGATTTGTGCTTTAGATTGTAAGCCGCCCTGAATCTTCGAAGGGCAGGATATAAATGGGATTAAAAAAAATAATGTTGGCTATCATTATAACACCAGCTGCCTGCAATTAGTGCAGATTCGCATCCCACCAGGCTCAAGGTTGACTCAGCCTTCCATCCTTCCGAGGTATGTAAAATGAGGACCCAGATTGTTGGGTGCAATAAGCTGACTTTGTAAAAATGCTGCTGGGGGGGCGGGGGCGCGAAAGCCCTAATAAGCAGGCATATACATAGAATGAAGGCTATTGCTAAGCACATTGGTTTGTGCTTAAATTGTAAGCCGCCCTGAGTCTTCGGAGAAGGGCGGGATATAAATGGGATTAAAATAAATAAATAAATAAATTATTCCTAAGGATTTCAGTATTCTGGCAGCCATTTTGGATGTCCCTTTGATGTATGGCAGGATTTGTTTTTGTGTTGTGGTTGGCTGTGTATTTTGTCAGGGTTTGGGTAAAAAGCATGGTATTATGAAATTTTGGAGATAGGCATTGCTGAGGAAAATATTGAAAAGGTGTCTCTTCTACTTTTCTTAATAATTCAGTGCTGTAGTGTGTTCTGGCTCTATTCTACCAAAGGAGCAATTAACAAGCATATTGAACTAGGGCCAGCAGATGATGATGATGATGATGATGATGACGACGACAACTACAACAATAATAAAAAGTTGGAAGGACCTTGGAGGTCATCTAGTCCAACCCCCTGCTCAGGAACGAAACCTTATACCATTTCAGACAAATGGCTGTCCAGTCTCTTCTTTAAAACTTCCAATGTTGGAGCATTCACCGCTTCTGGAGACAGGCTGTTCCACTGATCAATTGTTCTAACTATCAGAAATGTAAGAAACCACACCACTTGAATTACCAATCAACAAGAGAACCAATCAGCTGGTCAGAATTTAAATATAGTACCAAACAAACAACCATTAAACACGAACAACTGACCACACTGGCTCACAAGACATTTATCAGCTAAGGAAAATAGGACAAGAAAATCCTGTGGATGATGTTACCTAGTCTGCAGTGGTGGGATTCAGCCGGTTCAAACAGGTTCAGTAAAACCGGTAGTTAATTTTTTGTTGACTTTGGCAAACCGGCTGAAGCCCTAGCCCTTTTTTGCAAGGCCCAGAACGGACCGCGGAAATGTGCATACGCCACTTCCGGAAGTGCGTTCTGAGCTAGGGAGGCCTCCCAGGCCCAGAACAGTCCTCTGGATGCCACTTCCAGAAGTCCATTCTGTGCTGGGGAGGCCTCCCAAACCCAGAACGGACTTCCAGAAGCACCATCCACGCAGAGACCCGGTTGTTCAGGTATTTGAATCCCACCACTGCTAGACAGGTAACGAAACACTCAGAAACTAAATTTAAATAAGCTTGGAGAGCAAACTACTGCCACAACATATCTAAGTTGCCAGTGGTTTTTTTTTAATACGACTCATATGTTCATTAATTTGTAGATATTTTAAAATACTCTGGCATCTCCTAGCATGATGATGGAAATTTAAGTCCTAGTGCTGTTATACTAGAAAATGGTGATGCTTTATGATAAATCTAGCAAATATTTCCATAACCAACAGCAAAGGCATGGCAAGATTGCTTCTTGAAACTATCACAGGTCTAGCACTTGCCCTGGAGCATAACTTATCAAAGTTATGCTAAAATCTAAAAACCTGTCACTAAAAACAGGTCAAAATCATCATATGTGGATCAGTAAATTACTTTCAAAACAAAAGCTTTGGGGCCCAACAGGAAACACAAGTGATTGTTAGTGGTCAAGGCCAAGTACAAACTAATAAGTGCTTCAAAGTTTTAGAAATGCTAATGGTGTTTTTCTAATGGGAATCTGGAGCATGAGAAGAATGTATTGGGATGTGGTTTGAATGCACTATATTACTGAAATCAGAGACCATTAACGAGAATATTATAGTGCAACGCAGACTATGAGAAAAGAACTTAAAGTAAAATTCAGATAAACACTAAATAACAGATAAACACAGATAACACTTCAGCTCAACCCTGACAAGACTGAGTGGCTGTGTGTGCCGGCATCTCGGGAAATTCATATTATTCCATCTCTTACTATGGGGGTGAGTTATTACCCCCCATAGATAGGGTTCGCAACTTGGGGGTCCTCCTAGATTCACAGCTCTCCTTAGAAGATCATATAGGAGCTGTGACTAGGGGGGCCTTCGCCCAGGTTCGCCTGGTGCGCCAGTTGCGGCCCTATCTGGACCGGGATGCCTTGCGTACAGTCACTCATGTGCTCGTGACCTCTCGTTTGGACTACTGCAATGCTCTCTACATGGGGCTGCCCTTGAGGACCACTCGGAGGCTTCAACTGGTGCAGAATGCAGCCGCGCGAGTTGTGTTGGGGGGTCTTCCGATACTCCCATGTTACACCTCTGCTCCATGAGCTGCACTGGCTTCCAGTTGCCCTCCGGGTGAAATTCAAGGTGCTGGTGATGACCTATAAAGCCCTACATGGCATGGGTCTGGATTACCTACAGCAACACCTGCTGCCGGCGTCAACCTCCCTCCATCCAGTGCGCTCCCACAGAGAGGTCCTCCTCAGGGTGCCACCGATCAGAGAATGTCGACTGGTGGCCCCCAGGGGGAGGGCGTTCTCTGTGGGCGCGCCAGACCTGTGGAACCGCTTACCAGTTGAGCTCCGGACGGCCCCCAACCTTCGCTCCTTCCGACGGGATCTAAAAACCTATTTATTTGAACAAGCCGGCCTGGTCTGATGGGTTTGGGGTTTGGGTTTTAACATGGCTTTTAACTATTGTATTATATCGGGCATAATTATTTAATGTTTTTTTTTAACTTTTGTACTTTGTATTTTGATATTTATTGCCCTGTACACTGCCCTGAGTCCTTCAGGAGAAGGACGGTATAAAAATTTAATAAATATAAATATATATAATATAAATATTAATAGTGATTCAGCTGTCCCCTAAGCTGCTAAAAATCATGCTACCCAAAGCATAGTATTAAAAAAGAAAACTTACACACTATACTAAACTATTTTGTATTTTGTAAGAGAGTAATCTCTCAAAGCTGTAAATCATTTTTTAGCAAAAAAGTAAAGAATCTGGGATCAGATGCTGAAATAGGTATCAGATTACATGGTTAAACGTTAAGTAAACCCATACTATTGTAAACTCAATACTTTCATGACCCAATGCAAAATCCTTTTATACTGCAGGCACAAATTCATTTTAAAGCTCTGCAACTCAATGTCCCTACAAGTTTACTCAAAGAAGTTAGGAACATTTCAAATGAGTATTGCTTTTAGTGAATTTATCTTTTATTCCAACTTACGTTTGGATATGTTTTTTTAATGCCATGAATCCAAATAGTGTTGCAGCATAATAAAAAAGTATTTTTGTTTAGATTCATTGGTAGCAATATTGGAGAAATGGATTCATGTTTTTAAAAGGACTGCTTAATATTTGATAATAATGCAAAATATATGCTGAATTTCCCATACTGCCATTTGCCTGGGAAGCTATGAGTAATAGGTATGGTTTAAGTAGGTATTCTGCAAATTTCTGAAATATTGGCTTATCTAAAATCATGGATAAAAGAAATCCAATAGAGAACTTCCCAAAGCACTGCCAGAGTTATGAATCAAATTCAGCCATATTCTGCCATAGAAGGGATCTGCAATCTTGCTACTACAGTTCCTTACATGTGTACATTAGAAAATGAATCAATTGCAGAAACGGATCTGGACCAAATGTTGTGGTAGGGCCCCCTCATACACCAGAAAACGTTGTAGTTCTATCAGTTTTGTGATTCATTGAGTACAAAAGAGCAATGATGTGAAGTGTAACTTCCTATTATCTATTAGTGGTTAGATAAACCATTCTTATTCTCAAAATGCAATGATTTGCCTGTTAATGTTTCAACATGACTAAAATATAACCCAGTCAGTAAGTGAAAAGCATTTAGTTTTCAAATATCCCTGAAAACATGCATTTGTGAAAACATGCAGAATCAACTAAGAGTGTTTACTAAGTCATTATTACTACTGTATGGCTGACTGATCTCAGTATTCACAGCAAAAGAAATGGGGGAAAGTGGAAAACAAACAAAATATTACACAGAATGAACTATGGTCTGATCTACTTTCCTGAAAGTGCCAAGGCCCTGCCCTCATGGCTGAATTAAGCAGAATTTATTTTGTAGTCACCACAAATATATTTAGTGAAGGTTTAATTAAGAAAAACTAAGAGATCCCCAGCAATACCATTTTCTTTCAACAGCAAGCTTTGCTCAATCTGTACTATATTAGGGAGTACAAAATATGAACAGAGATATGCATGCTCTGGAAAGCAAGATAATACACATGGGGCAAATACAAAAAGTACTCTGTGAGTACCAAGGATATTTGAAAAGGGTATAAAATATGTGAGTGACAAAAAGAACTAGAACACATTTTGACAGCTTCTATCTGGCACATAAAGAACTTAAATTCTTGTACACATATGAAAAGTTCTACAGCACTATAGGACTTACGTGATTTGATATTGGCGTCTCGGTAGGTACCATTCAGAATTGCAAGTTCCATTAACTGCATCTTTTTAAGGCTATCTTCTCCCTCTGCCTGCACAAATGAAATACATTATTAGAAAAGCAGTTTATAATCTCATAGCACAATTGCAAAGAATTTGATACAAGTTCTAAGTGATATATGAAACAGAAACACATTTACATAAAGGAAACTGATGCTGATGCTGCTCTAGTCACATAATGACTTCTTATATGCTTTGTAAATTCACAACCCTACACCTTCCAATGCACCTATTAGATTTCAAGAATGGGTAAAAGCCACTGTAATTATACTATACTGTGACAGTACTATACAAAATAAATAGAGACTGCTTTCTTTTGAACAGCGATTCTAATGTATAAAACAATGCATGAAATCCTTTCTTTCAAAGGTAAAAACAAACCTGGAAGAGGATAGGAAACTTTTTATTGAATTAGAGTTGTACAAAATATACTATGGAAGTAGTTTAAAGGGCTGAATTTGTCTTCCTTTCAATTAGAAATGGAAGAGTAATGAGTCAAGTCCAAACTGAAAACTCTCAAATGAATGGCTAACAAACTTCAAATTGTAACACAAGTACCAATGCTTCCATGAGAGAAGTCTACAAGCACAATATTCAAAGCTATGATCCATGCATATTTGCTACTTATAAGCCAAGTTCGGTTACAAAAACCTTAAGAGATATAATTTCTACAAAATTAAACTGTATGCAGCATTTCTATATCAACAGGTCAAAGTACAAATAGTAAACTAATTTTTTCTTTGTATTTATAAATATTGTGACTTTGCATTCTAAAATATAATCGATTAGTTACTAATAAGCAGTAAACAAAAATTTAAGAATATACACTTTTAAAAAAATATTTTTATTGAAAAGTTTAACAGCAATAATAAGAGGTAACACAAACTAAAATAGAGGAGGGAAAATGAAAGAAAAGAAAAGAAAAGAAAAAACAAAAAGTGCAGTAAGAAAAAAGGAAGAGAACATGAGGGGTCCTTGGTGCTCTCTGAGCTTGCTTGTTTCTTGCAGATGTTTCATTACCCCAAACTAGGTAACATCATCAGTGCTAATAAGAAGTGCCGTTCACTGTCAGTTTATATTCTAGTGCAGGGATGTCAAACTCGCCGCGTCACGTGACATGTCGCGATGTATCACGACTTTTTTCCCCTTGCCGGAGGCTGGGGTGGGTACAGCCTCCACATGACGCATCCGGCCCAGAGGCCAGCATTTTGACACCCCTGTTCTAGTGACTTGCCTATCAGTGTTGGTGGGATGGTCTTAAGAGATGCTTTGGTTGCTGTTGGCTTCTTTGGTAGTGTATTGATCGGGATATTGTTTGCTTGACTGTTGGTCTGATGTTAACCTTGGAGTTAATCTATGTTGATCTGGGTGCTGACTGCCGGTGGAGAGGAGCTTGGGTGTTGTTGTTTTTTCCCTTTTTGGGCTGAGTGATAGTCTCTTTTGCATAGTCTTTAGATGTTGTTAATGTCTATGTATCTATTGATGGCCGATCTTGTCAGAGTGCCAGGCTTTTAGAAATTCCCTAGTGTTTCTGGACTTGGCTTAGTCTAGGATGGCCACAACTGAAACTATGGTTAAATTTGTTTATATGTTGTGAAATTAAATTGTTTTCATCATGTCTTCTGACTGCTGGTTGGTGTTCGTAGATGCATTCTGCCAGTCTTCTGCCTGTTTGTTCTACATAATGGTTATTATAGTCCTTACACTGTATGTTGTAGCTGATTCCTGTTTTTTTTATTCTGTGGTTGTTGGGTCTTTGGTCTGCTTAAGATATTTTGAAGGGCTTTAGTTGGCTTGTGTGCTATGCTGACAACCACAGACCCCCTAATGTCAACCCGGAACTACAAATATTCTCCCTTTATTAGGAGAAGAACATTTTTTAAAAATTGAAAAAGAACTAAAAATGATACAAAGATATGGCTTCCTTTATTCTTCACAGCAATTATAAGAACAGTTAATTTTAACTTCGCTCTCTAAAGTTAAATCATGACCCTCCTCTTGCTATAATCCATCCAGTCTAATCATCAAAATGATAAATCACAGGTTGATTTTTTTTCAAAAAAATATATATGCAAAAATCCATAAGGGATTTCCAGTCACCAATAAATGTAGACATTATCCTTAGATCATTTAACTATACACTCTTAATTGCAATATATCACCAATTCACAATTTTAAAATTTATTTTTTTGTATCTTGCTTTTATTATTTCTTTTATAAAAAAAACACAAGTCAGTGAACATATCTAATATTCCTTCCTCATACTTTCACAACAACAATAACACTGTGAGATGACTTGGGCTAACTGGCCCAAAGTCAGCTAGTTGGCTTTCATTGCTAAGCAGGACTAGAATTCATGATCTCCTGGTTTCTAGTCTGGTGCCTTAAACACTACTGCTTAAATCAAATTGTGTAAAAATAGAACAGAAAAGAAGCATGTCATTTTAGTTAATTAGCTATTATTAGATTGGCAATTACAGAAACCTGGTACACAATGACTTTAACAGTTTTAGAGATATATCTTCTAAAACAAACACAATACTGTCTGTATCAGTGAACTGAGAAGGAGCCAATTTCAATAAATAAGGAACAATGCTTTTAAACTTTTCTTTTAGTTTAAAATAAAACAACTTATGCAAGCGTTTCATCTTTGAAATCACAATCGATCATAAACACATATCTGAAAAATGATCAGAAAAATATATTATTGAAATGTTTAATCATTTTTTTTTAAAAATGGTGATTACTAGAAATGTGCTTTGTGGTGCTATAGATATTTACTAGGCATGTTTAATCCCTGTTGTAGTTTCTGATACCAATATTGATCTCCCCCTGCCCCCACCAATTCTTCTCATATAAGAGAAATCTTAAAATGGCCTCTCATTAATGGCAAAATTTAAGCAGCAAGCAGTAAATGGGATGAAGGGAAAGATATTGAAACTAGTGGCACAATGGAATTAATGTGATCTTCAAAAAAAGAACTGAGAAGTTTAAAGAACAAACGACTAAGTACGAATTGGCGTATGGACATGACCAAACCATCAAAGGATGGTTTTCAAGGACAGAATAGCACAGAAAGTTGTAGCAAATCGATTTAATATAAACTGGATTTATTCAGAATTTATTTCCTTTTCTTTTATCTCCTGTCTTCAATTCCTTTTGTTATCCTTTTTTAAAAAAAATAATGCATAATGAAGAGGATACTATAATGTATATGTATGTATATAGAGCCAGTCTGGTCCAGTGGTTAAGACACCAGGGTAGAAAGTAGGAGATTGTAATTTCAAGTCCTGCCTTAGCCATGAAAACCAGCTTGGTGATTTGGGGCCAGGCACTCTCTATCATCCCAACCTACTTCACAGGACTGTTGCTGTGGGGAAAACAGAGGAAGGAGTGTTATGTGTGTCCACCGCCTTGAGTTTTGAAACAATCATCAAAAGTTCACTGTACATCTTTGATAAAGTTATCTCTTCCTTTTCTTCAGGCCACTCTTTGGGTATAAAGAAAAAGTATTCGGAAAAGGCAAAACTCAAAGAGAAAGTGCGTGTTCCCATTTATTTTTACTGCTGATTCTACCCATTGCCCATTTCAGGGCCCCCAAGAGACTATCCTTGAGGAACAAAGTCCTTGGCAGAAAAGTTTTCCCATTCCCGATTTTGGTAAGGAAATTAGTTATACATCTGATTGCAAAAAATAAAACATTCTTTATTTCTAAGCTTCTTAAGGGATTTCTTCTAAAAATAGTAAATATACATGCTCCATCTTCCTAGACATCTTATTTTAAACTTGAAATATATTAAGCTATATACAAAGTTAATGTTTAACAAATATTATAATTACACAGAGATGACCCAGAATGCTTAAGATTGACCACTCAAACTTTAGCAAGCTTGCTCCATTTTTCAAAGTTTCTATTGTTGTTATCGGAAGAGTACATGGTTTTAAGATCTAAAATGTCTTCTATTTTAATGAATGAAGTGTTACTAAAAGAAAATATAGATAAGTTTTATCTGATCATTTATTCCAAGTATAGGAAATTTGGTGTCGGAAAGAACAGAGTTTCATGATCCAAATAATACATAAATATAAATAAATCCCTTCTCATCCCTATGAGTGGTATATATCTTCCTCAGTCTTGGGTCCTCTGTCAAGAGGTCTGGGAAATTGAAGGTCCGTTGGAGCCACTCTCCCACGTTACGAATCACAGACTAAGAATTCTTACTACCACTGGGACCACTGTACTTTCCACATCTTCTCTAACGTTTCCTTCTCATACCTCTTCTTCCTGATGTTGCTTCAATCATTTGGCACTGCTGCTTCTATCACCCATGCTATCTTCTGGTCCTTGTCTACTATCAATTTGTCTGGTTGGCTGGCCAGTACCTGCCTATCCATCTGGCTCCGAGTTGTCCTTAAAACCATGGCATTCTTAATCTGGGATCTTGCTATAATGTGTTGTGCATGATATGTAAGGCAAAGTTTCTAGATTTTTAAAAATTGTAATCATTATCGTAAAAAACTGAAGGATAGCAACTACTAAACCTAAATTCATTAACTGCGTTATACCATGCTTTTGTATGAAAATAATACAGCTGCTTCATTATCCAAATTAATGGAATTTGGCAATACTCTAACTGCACTAGCTACAATGGTGTGTGTGTGTGGGGGGGGGGGTTTCAATTCCTTAGATTCAATTTGACATGAACATTATACTAAGTTTACACATCCCTGCTCTACAAAGTTGCAAATATACCTCTCTTCATTCACAGATCTCTTACTCACTATGGTGACAGATCACTAAAACACAGTCCTCATTAGCCACTTTTGATATGACTGTTCCTGCCATAAGAGCCCCCAAATTCACCTTATAGGATGTATCTGAAAGCAAAGGTAATTGCATTTAAAAATAGAATCCCTTTCTATAATTGAATATTTGGTGTGGTATTACTGAGGTCTACAAGTAGTCCACTACTTAATTCCTAAAATTGGAAATCAACTTCAGTTTTTTAAGTAATGTGGTCATTAAGCTAGTTGCACCCAACTTTACGCAAATTTGGATTCCCCCGCCCCAATTGTCAGAAGCCTCCTGAGAAGGTTTCAAATGGTAATCATGTCACTCCAGGATGCTGCAAATCATTTTTTTCAGCATCATCATAGCTTTAAACCATTGTTAAACAAATGATCATAAGTCAAGAACTACCTGTATCATAAATAAAAGGATTAAAGGAGCAATATTATATAACTTCACCCCTTTTAAACTGAAATAGTTAACTCTAATTGAAGTAAATTGCTATTTTAAAAAATAGAAAATCTTGCTTGATCTACACTCAAATTTCTCAGAAGCTTACAAAACAAACAAACAATATTTCTGCAAATTTAAGAAATCCTTCTGTTCTGCACTGTTTTCCCACCTACCACAGATTGGCAGTTTATGAAAACTGTGAATATCAGCAAGACAAACACAGCATCAATGCTCAAATTCTGGCTGACCCCATTTGAACAACCATTTTTAGAAGGCTGGATTTCAGGGCCCAAATATATATTAAAACACAGTGAGAAGGCAAGATTTTATTCTTTTCATTTTATTAACCTGAACCTCATCTTTATTATTTTTACAATTAATTCAGGGCAATGAACATATCCAATACACCTTCCTCCTATTTTCCCCACAACAACCCTGGGAGGTGCGTTGGGCTGAGAGTGGGAGACTGACCCACAGTCACCCAGTTGGCTTCCATGGCCAAGGCAGGACTTAAACTCTTGTTTTCTAGCTATGTGCCGTAACTACTAGACCAATTGGCTAGTTCACAATAAAAAAGCTAAGTGTTTTCATTTATAAAAAATATTTTTTGTTGACACTGAAAGTCAGGTATATTAATTGAGGGATCCTTGGGCATCTCTAAGCTTGTTTTCTTGCAGACATTTAATAACCCAAATTAAGTAACATCATCAGTGCTAGTAAGGAGTGGGGTTTGCTCTGTTTATATACTAGTGGTGTGCCCTGTCAGTGTTGGAGGGAGTGTTCTTAGTGGTTCTTTGGTTGGGCTGTTTACTGTTGGCTTGTTTGGTAGTTTCTTGATTGGAGTATTGTTTACTTGATTGTTGGTCTGATGCTAACTTTGGAGTTAACCTATGTTGATCTGATTGCTGATTGCTGGTGCAGAAGAGCTTGGGTCTTTTTGTTCCCTTTTAGGCTTGTTGATTGTCTCTTTTGCATAATCTATGTGGATATTATTTATGTCTAAAAAGCAAAAGAAATACTAGAAGAAAAAGAAACTTACATCCCAGTAAACGCTAACAGAATACAAAAATTAGACAACCGGATCAAGAGAACTCTCAGTGACCTCACTAAGAAAGGCCAAAATTACCAGAGAAAAAGGCAACAGTAAACAGCCCCAACAACAACACTGACAGGGCAAGCCACTAGAACATAAACTGAGAGCAAACCTCACTCTTTACTAACATCGATTATGTTACCTAGTTTGGGTAATGAAACATCAGCAAGAAAACAACCAAGCTCAGAGAACACCAAGGACTGCTCATTTCAACCTTGAGCTACAAATATTCTTCTTTATTGATACAATTTATTTATTAAATTTGTTTGCTGCCCATCTGACTGCAAGGCACCTAGTTGTTGTGATTCAGGGTCAGCCTGTGGGTTCGGCAGTTGGGTCGGACGACTCAGAGGAGGAGGGGGGTGTTGAAGATCTTGCTGATGAGAGCCCTCAGCCAGGCCCCTCCCACTTGGTCACCACGGAGACCCAGCTGTGTGAGCCTGACAGTGTGGATGAAGATGACCCACAGCTGGCCCTGTTCAAGGACGCCCGACGCAGGAGGCAGTCAATTAGGAGTAAACAGAAGAAGGCAATGGGGCTTCTTGGAAGGAGGCAGAGAGAAGCCACGCCCTGAACTCTATATAAGGGGAATGTCTGGGAGGGCTGGTTTGCTGAAGGCAACCGCTCGGATGGTTCATGTTCCTTTAAGCTTCTGTTTCTTGATTGTGTCTTGTTTGTTTTTTTGCAATAAATTTGGCAAGCGTATTCCAGCCTCTTGCCGTTTGTGGAGGGGTTGTCCCTGCCTTTTCTGCAGGGCCGGTAGCAGGCTGGTACAGAACACTAGTTAATTATTTTTATTTGTTGAGTAAGATAATGGTCTTTATTACATGAATTTAAAATTGGAAATTGAGATTATCCAATGGAACTGGAACTGACTTATAGAAGAGACAACAAGGTCAGATAGTCCTCATTTAAGAATTACAACTGGAACCAGCAACTCTGTCACTAAGTGACACAGTTAAACAAATCACCCATGGTTGTTAAGCGAGACATCATGGGATAGTGGCTTGTGAATTTACTGCTTTCTTCTCCATTGACGAATATGTTGAAATCTGACCATATAGCATGCAAATAATGATCATGTTTTTGTGGACGCAGTAACAATAAATAAATACGGTACCCAGAGGTTGCAAAGCATCGAAATCACATGCCTCAGGGATGCTGCAACAATCCTAAGTGCAAGGACCAATAGTAAAGTTACTAAGCAGCCCTGGTGCTACAGTGGTTAGAATGCAGTATTACAGGCTAACTCTGCCCCCAGCTTGGAGTTTGATCCTAACTCAGGTTGACTCACCCTTCAAAACTTCCAAGGTTGATAAAATGAGGACCCAGACTGTTCGGAGCAACATGCTGACAATTTAAACTGCTCAGAGAGTGCTATAAAGCACAATGGAGCTATATATAAGTGCTATTGCTACTTTTTCAGTGCCATTATAACTTCAAATGGTCGCTAAACAGGACAGTCATTAAACAAGGATTACCTATATTTATCTCCTCTTTATTAATTTTCCTTAAGTACAACCAACATGTCACTAGGTATCCATAAGGGCCCCAAATAAAATAGTTTGCACTTGTTTTATTGATAGAAATTTGAGTAGAAAACCTTATAGAAAACTTTCATAGGAGAAAGAGCGGTTGCATGTGGGCTAGTTTCAGATGCCACATTTAGCAGCTGGAGTTTTAAACAGCATCAGAGAGGATTCTGAGAAGGAGAAGCTTAGAAAGCAGAAGGGGTGAAATGAATTCAAGCCACTGGCTGTTGAACATGGGCTGCTGGTTTGAATAGTAGCCTAATATGGGCTGATAAACCTGAGCTTAATTAGATTATGGGTAAATGGGAAGATTACAAAAACCCTTTTCAGTCCCACTCTAAGGAACATGCTGAAGAGAAGACAGTGAGGCCATCTGCCAACTCAATGTTGAAAACTCACAATGCAGCTGAAAATGATGAAAGAAATAAGATAAAAATGTACTTGAGGAAAGCCTGCAAGTAACAAGCTATAAGTGTGATTGATGGAGGGATGTTGGGCAGTATAACTCTAAGACAGGGGTGTCAAACTGCCGGCCCGCAGGCTGGATGTGTCATCCGGAAGCCGCACCCACCCCATTGCCCGCAATGGCAAAACTCTCCCGATACGTTGCGCAACGTCACTTGATGTTGAGAGTTTGACATGTTTATTTTATTTATTTATTTATTTTATTGAATTTGTATAGCGCCCTATTCCCATAACTGATGAGGGGAGGTCTATAATTTAGCAATATAGAGGGGTACATACATGCTTGGTTCAAACTTAAGTCCATATAATAAACTGCTAAAACATTTATATTTAAGACAGCTTTTAGTTCACATTCATGTATGCATATATATGTTATTTGTGCATCTAATATTTTATCTAAATAATTTTTTTGAAGTTGCTTTGTTTTGGCAAGAACTCTTCAACATAACACCTACCATTTCTTTCTAGCTTAATTAGGAGCTGCTAATGAGCACTTTTGGGATACTATGGATCATCATATAAATTCTGTAACTTAGTTTTTAATTTACAAATGTTTCATTAATCTACAAAGAACACTGTCCAAAGTGTTTCTTTTTAAAAAAAAATTTTAAAAAAAACTATAGCAAATAATAAAAACTCTTATCTTTACTGATTGATTGATTGCCTGCAGATTGCCTGCCTAGAAAAACAACCACAGAACTGAACAGGAAGAAATGGATTAACAAAATGACCCAGCAAAAATACTATCTGGCTATTTGGCTTGAACGTCCTATCAAATGCACGGTGCACTCACTATAATGCTTACTAAACAACACAGCTGTCTTCAAATAATTTGAAGTAATTTGAAAATTCAGAAACATAGCAACACTTTATTTAAAAAAAGTGTTTCTTTGCATCTGCCAACCAATGTGAAAAAGAAAGCTGAACACACACTAAACTCACAAGGATTATTTATATTTCAACCCCTGGAATTCCCCACAGCAAAGATGGGAAAATAGCTATATTTAAAACAATTACATACTTATTTATATGGCTGGTAGCACTTTTTTATCATGACCAAAAATGATTTGGTGCTGCTGAACAGGTGTTTCACTGACTCTCCCTTATCCCCATTTCTTCCACCTTCTCCCCAATGACAGCAAAGATGAAACCTATGCCTGTTTAACAATGTAAGAGGAGGAAGGAAGGAATTATTGAGGGGGAACCTGCAGAAAAGATTACACAGACATGAGAAAGAAAAATGTGAGAAAGAAATTCGAAATAATATCACCGTGATTTTGTTTAGTATATGATAGGACAGAAAAAAAATATAGACAGGCTTTCAATATTCAGTTATTCTACATTACTATAAAAAAGATCCCTGCTGTGTTGCCTACCTCAAATAATCCTTCAGGTCTCCATGGCATGGAAGCATTTGAAACAAAAACAAAAACAACTAACCAAAATCACCAAACCAATCACAGAATGTCATGAAGCAGCACGGCACACAGGGTGATTTACTTGAAAACAATTTTGATTTTGGAACATTATGCAATAATTTCAATATGCTAGCAGACTTGTAGCAGGTTCAGATAATAAACATTTCTAATTTATTTATTCCTGTGCTGGCCAGGGAAAAAGTACTCCGTCCATTGTTGTAACCAACATGGAAATGCAGTAAACTGGGAGAATTTTCTTTGCACTGAAAGTGCAGAATGCAAAGCCTTTTCAATTACAATCTGCAAAGAAACACAGTGGATTTGCAACAGAATGATATGCATTTCAAGGCTGCAATGTTTGGCTACACTGCTTGTGACAAGTGGCAGAACAAGCTTTTTATCTTTCATATGTCTAGGATAGAAATACAAAGTATTGTAATAATGGATAATATATGCCTTCAAAACTCACTGACTCTGCTAAAATGCCTCTACCTGAGAATACAGCATAGAAAAAACTGAAGAAAACAGCTAGTTGCATTTCTGCCAATTAGTTGCATTTCTGGTCTATAAAATGTTTAACCAATTGCTTTTTATTCATAACGTTCTGGCCAAAGAACAGTCATGTTTTCTATATATACATTTTAAACCAGATTGTTTTAGAATTAAAATATGTGAAAGGGAAAAATCAGAGTACTTTGGAAGATGCTTTGCAAAGCTGTGCTAAACTATGGTTAATTTAGCCATTAAGTACAAGTGGTGTTTAGGTATACCACAGAGTCATCTGGTCATTTTTATACATTTGTAAGCAAAGTATGAAAGCCAAGTTTATTGCCATGAAGCAACTGTAGTGCTAAGTAGGTATGATATACCTTACTTTCCTCTGAAGAAACTTGTAATATATGTTACAAGGAACAGCAACATTATAGCTCAGGGCTTTTCAACCTTTTCACAGATTGTATCACTTTTAGGACATGACAATATTCGAGTACCGCCAGAGCTTAGCAAGGTGTCAAAAACTTGATGACTAAAAAAAGGGGGGGATTTTGGGTTTTACTGATTAGATTCATTTGTTGTTATAGAAATGGCTAGTTTATAATATGGAAAAGTAAAAAGTTGAGGTTCAATGTTAATGCTTCCTTTTACTGCAACAGAGGAAGTTGGAAGTCAGGGCCTTTTCTTTTTCCCTTCTCCCCCTCCCTCTTCTTTTCCTCCCCACAGTGTGCTACAATTTGCTTTCGCATTTTTGTATTTTATTCTATAATAAAATGTTACAACCTGTAAAAAATAAAGGAATCACTTTCCCTTTGCACTGACAAATGTACGACGAATTTATCCATATTTATTAATATGCACCACTACCTTGGTGGTCAGCTGGCTGGTCGGCCGTCTCTCCCTCTCCTTTTTCTCTTCTTTCTCTCTGCTTCCCTCCTTCTACAGTGTAGTAAGAATGCACACTCACACACCAGTCCCTTCACTGTACCCCTAAAGACACAGGAATGAGCGCAAAGCAAGAAAGACTCACAAAAGATTCCCAGAACAAAGAAACACTAACTCAGACTTTTTTTTCTTCAAGCTAAATTTTTTCTTCAAAAAGTAGCCTCAGCTGTTCCTCAGTTTAAACACTGTTGCAACCAGAGCTTGAAAGGCTCCGGCAATTGCGAAAAGTGATAACCTTAAATTAAGCCTGTTTACCTACAAAGAAAACTTGCTAAAAGCCATAGACAGACTTAAGATAAGGGGGTAAAACTAATTATATTTGTTTAAAACCAATATTTTGGGCTCATTGTTAGCCTTTGGAAACAGACTAAAATAATCCAATAACAAAAGGACACAAACCAAGCCTCTCCTATGAAATGCTGTAAAAACTGTATAAAAATCCTTATGGTAATCCGTTCAAGCTGCCAGCTGACCCAGAACCCACTGGCTTCTGAAATAAACCAACCTCTTTTCCAACATACTCGTCTCCCAGCTTTTCATTTCATCAGCACTGATTACATTCTCCTGGCTAGAGAAAACGAACCAGGGGAGCTTTTCTTACAGCATCAACTTCTTCTTCCCTGTCTCTTTTTCTCCCTGCCTGCTGGGCTCTCCTTCCACAGCTTCTTCTCTATCCCCTTCTATTTCCCTGTTGTCTTTTTTTCCCTTTCCCACCAAAACCACCTTCTTTTCTATCCTCTCCTCTCCCCCCCTCCTTTCTCTTCAGTTCACCTCCAGCTACGCACAGCTTCCAGAAGCGCCAATCAGCTGGAGCCCCGTGGCGCTTCTGGGGCTTCCGCCGAGCCACGATAGTCCTGCAGCTCCAGCTGCCTCTCCCTCAGGCTTGTGTCGCTTCAGCTCATTCTCCTCCCCCGCTACACTTCTCTAGGAGGGTCATGACCTGCCAGATATGCCAAAGTACCAATGGTGGTACCTGTACCACCAGTTGAAAAGCCCTGTTATAGCTATTATTACACAGTACAAGCCTTCCAATTGAATCTTTACAGATAAAAATTGAACTATTTGGCTTAGGGATAGGTCAGGAGATGGAGATTTTGTCCTTTTTAACTATTCCAATTGCAACCCATTCAATGATGGAATAAGAAGTATGCTTTTCTGCCCTGACTCCCCAACTCTCGACAATGACCATGACGTAGTGACTGTATTTTACATTTCAGGAACTCAAAGTTGAAAGGCAAGGGACAGAGAAAGGAAGGAGTGTCACCTGTTGGGAACAGCACTTTGGAATTAGTGGTCTACCTGTCAATAGATTTGTTCTTGAGTGTACTGTTGCTCCGAAGTAGCTAAGCAAACACCACACAACTTAAGCAGCACTACTAATGTTTAGGTAGAGACCATAAACTTATGTGATAAAAGCCTTTATACTTCGTAGAATTTTCAGTAGGAAAGGATCTCAGAAGTTACTAGTCCAATTCTCTGCTTGGTGCCTATTCCACCGGTTGACAGCCCTTATTGTTAGAAAAATTCTCTTAATATTTACCCTGAGTCCACCATGATATAGTTTCAAGTCATTACAGGTAATCCCTGAGTTACAAGCGTTCACTTAACGCTCATTTGAACTTATGTGATCAGTGCCCCCTAGAGTTTATAAACAAAAGATTACGAATATTGCAGCACCACGGCAGCTGTTCAGCACTTACGAATGATTGCAGAGGCTCTGCAACATTCACCCTATTCCCCTCCCATTCCTCACAACTACTTCCCCCTCTGTTCCTGCCATGCCGGGCTCACTTACCTTGCAAAATCTGTCTCCTCTCTGCCGCGGTTTCTTTCCTTTGAGGGAAAAGAGAAAAGCTTGCAAAAGCTCGCTTTTCATGCTTACAATGGAAGCTCCTGGGTCCTATAATATCACGAGTGTTCAAACACCCATTCTCTGCAAAAGAAATCATGGGCTCCAGAAGCTTCCATTCTCTGGGGAGGGGAAGTATTTGCTTTTTTTGCATGCCTATGGGACAAGACGTGGAATTGGAGTCAGCCAGGCACAGGAACCAATACCATCCATGGCCTGGCTGAGCGGCTCGCTTGCATGTGCTGGTCTCAGTTTGAGGGCATGAACAAAGCCTTCAACTGAGCGGGGAGGCATCGGGGGGCCAGGTCCCTTGCACCCACATCCAAGCCGGCAGCGATGGCAGCCAACTGAGCAGCCATGATCCCCAGCCAGCCACACCACCTACTCCTCACCTGGCCAGCCAGCTGGCACAGATCCTTACCACTCTTCTCCTCCTCCTTGTCCTCCTCACACAAGCGACGGCAGCACCTTGGGTTTCTTGGCTCCGTCCGAGTGGAAGAAAACAGAGGCACAGCAGCAGGATTGCTCTAAAACAATAATACCCAGGTGCACTGCTTGCTCACGTGCGCTGGCCTTATTGACAGCAATCCTGCTGCTGCACCTCTGCTTTCTTCCACTCAGATGGAACCGAGAAACCCAAGCCACTGCCACTCAAAATTTTTTATTGGAAGAGAGACCTTGGGGAAACTGGATTCTTCATCTGTGAGCAAATGGGGTGGTTCAAAACAAAGCAAATTCACTATGTTTTCAAGCATTGCATTTGCACACAGAAGGAACTCCCCATCTACCCAAGATTTCCATTCAGATAAAAAGTGTTTGAGCACCTATGGGAACTTTGGAAATGCAACAATTTGTTGTGTTTTCAAGCGTTGCATTCGCACACAGAAGGAGCTCCCCATCTCCCCAAGGTCTCTGTTCAGATAAAAAGTGTTTGAGCGGCAGCGGCTTGAGTTTCTCCGTTCCATCTGAGTGGAAGGAAATGGGGGCACAGAGCAGGATTGCTCTCAATAAGGCCAGCACACGCAGCGCATCCACATCTTATTGAAAGCTAATCTGCTCTATGCCCTCCATGTTCTTCCTTTTGGATGGAGCACAGAAACTCAAGCCGCTGCCACTCAAACACTTTTTATCCAAACAGACACCTTGGTTAGATGGGGAGCTCCTTCTGTGAGGAAATGGGTGGTTGAAAACGCAGTGATTCACTGTATTTTCAAGCGTTGCATTTGCAGACAGAAGGCGCTCCCCATCTCCCCAAGGTCTCCATTCAGATAAAAAGTGTTTAAGAGGAACTGGCTTGAATTTATCTGCTCTGTCTGAGTGGAAGGAAATTGAAGCGCAGAACAGGATTGCTCTCAATAAGGCCGGTGCATGCGAGCAAGTAGGGCATCCGTGTCTTCTTGACAGCAATCCTCCTCTGCGCCTCTGCTTTCTTCCTTAAGGATGAAGCAGAGAAACTCAAGCCGCTACTGCCGCTTGACTTGGGAGGACGACAAGGAGAAGAGTGGTCAGGATTTGGGCTACCAGCAGGTGAGGCAAGGAGTAGGTTGGGTGGGCTGGCTGGCTGAGGAGAGGAGATCGTGGCTGCTGAGGTGGCTGTTGCTGCCACCTCCAGCAGCTTGGATGCAGGTGAAAGGTGACTTTCCCCACGATGCCTTCCTGCTTAGTTGAAGGCTTTGTTCCTGCCCTCAAACCAAGGCTAGTATATGCGACTGAAAAACACTCCGGGACATTGGTTCCTGTGCCTGGCTGACTCCGATTTCACGCTTTGCCCCATAGGCAAGCAAACAAAGCAAACACTTCTCCCCCCACAATGGAAGCTTCTGGAGGCCATGATATCTTTTCAACTTGCACGGTATTACAGCACCCAAGAGCTTCCATTGTCAGCACAAGCCAACTCTCCTGTCCCTGAAAAGGAAAGAAACCGTGGCAAAGAGGAGACAGATTTTGCAAAATAAGTGAGTCTGGCATGGCAGGAAGTGACGGGGAAGCATGAGGTCTCTTAGTGGGTCGGTGAGGCCTTGGGGGCCTGTTCCATCACTAGGCTCTCCATGGCCTTCCCCACCCTGAGATACCTCATTTGCACATAATGAGCCATGTGCATCTTAACAAGCAAGGAGTAATCTCATTCGAGGTACGAGATTCACTCCCTCAAGTTTTTGAGTTACAAATGGAATGTGCAGGCTCCATTACACTCATAACTCGAAGATTATCTGTAGTTTAATGTCAGAACAAATCTGACAGTACTCTAACAGAACAGATCTGGTAAATATTGTGTACCATCTTGTCATGTGATTTCAGAGAAAGAAATATAGAAAGGGCCTATCCTAACAGATCAATGTTAAAATTGGGAAGTTTGTACTTTCAGACTTGCAGGATTCCATTAATATAGCCTTACAATAAAGTAAAATTATTTCATATAGTTATGCTTCCTGACTGGCTCACCTGGGAATGCTGACACCTAGTTACTGCATGAATTAATCTGTGCACTTTTTCATGGCAAGATTCACAAAAGTGGCTTGCTGTTGCCTTCTTCCTAGAGAAGAGAGTGACTAGCCCAAATTTACCCAGCTGGCTTCATTCTAATGGGATACTGGAACTTATAATGTCCCAGTTTCCAGTCTGGTGCTTTAACCACTATATCAAAGTGACTTTCAGTGTAAATCTAAGCAGATTATTTTCCTGTAGCATTTTATTGCTGACAGCCTGTAGATTCCAGAATGAGATGTCAATGCTATTTCTGTTGGACTGTCTTGGCTCATATTACTTCTGGCAAAAGTTTTACATTCAGTCAATTTAAGAATACAGAGGACTAAACAAAACTGTATGACTTCTCTCTAAGGAACAAATGTATCACTCAGCTACTTTCATTCAAAATCTTCAATTCCACTTTGTCTTCTTTATATTGCTGGGAAGAATTTTCTATATGTATGCATGTTTTAATCTAGACTCTCAGATAGATTTAATTAGCCAGAATTATTGTTTCAGAAAATACAAAAATCAGGCTGCTTACTTGTAGCTGTAAATAAAGACCATTTAATAATCACTTTTTAAAATAATCTGTAAACCCATGTAACAATTTACAAATTTCTTCCTTGGATACAAAACGGAAGAGGAACAAACTGGCCCATTTAGTTTCAGAATAACTCAATTTTAATATTAATAAAGGAAACCTATAATGTTACTTCTCTAATCTCATATATATGAAAAAATGCAAATAAAAATTACAATTTTAAATAAAATAAAAAAATAAAAAGTGCAGACAGCATTTAAAAGGCAGAGGGAGAAGAAAAAATATAAATAAAAATATATAAACAAACATTGTTTCCTTTCATCAAGACAAGTACAAATAAAGTTACTGAAATTGTTTGTATTTGTCGATGAAGGGACACAATGTTTTTATACCTTTTTAAATATTTTTCTCCCTCTGCCTTTTAAACGCTGTCTGCACTTATTTTATTTAAAATTTTCAACCAAAATCCTTGCTATCCAATATCTCATCTTTTATGTATTAATAATAAAGCCTCATCATTCATTCTTAATCAGCAAATCCATTAAGAGCCAGAAATAACTCTATTTTGACCTTACAAATAAAATTTCATATTCCTTTCCTTTTCACAGTAACTTATTTTCTCTAAAAACACATCTTTTTCTCCAGATCTTCTCTCTTATCTATAAACAAATCTTCAAAGCCTCACCATTCAAACTTAATCAAGATAAATTCCAGTGCTCTACAATGCCAGAAACAACATATTGAAATTTAATCCCTTCAAATAGTTTCATAAATTAATTTCTTATCTTCTCTTCATCTCCTGCTTAACAGATGTTAACACTTTTCTTCCATTTTAACATTTATTCTTTTTAAATATTCCCAAAAGCTGATTTCATTCTTTTTCTTTTTCCCCAAGAATGTCTTCGTAAGTGTAATACAGGGCTTTTCAACCAGTGGTACGGGTACCACCAGTGGTACATTGGCACCTGGCAGGTGGTATACAACCATCCTAGAAAAGTGGTAGCGGGGGAGAGGAATGAGCTGAACAGCACCGCACAAGCCTGAGCAAGAGATGGCTGGAGCTGCAGGGCTGTCAGGACTCAGCGGAAGCGCCAGGATCAGCACCAGGCTCCAGCTGGAGCTCGGAGATGATCCTGGTGCTTCTGAGCCCAGAAGAAGTGCCAATCAAGCTGGAATGTTGCAGCATCTCCAGAGTCTTGTGATTTACATTCAGATGCTTGGCAACTGATTCATATTTATGACAGTCAGTGTCCCAGGGTCATGTGAAGTGACCAAAACCTGCTGCAACCATCCAGCAGATGTGGGAGGGGATAAAAACCGAACACCCCCCACCCCCGCTGCCAATCTTCAAGAGAAATGCTCACAACAATGAAAACCTCGGACAGGAGGAAGAGTGCCGCCAGGCGGGCAGGCAGGTGTCTTGCCCGGCTGTGGCTTGGGGGGCACTTTTTTCAGTGCCATTGTAACTTTGAACAATCACTAAGCGAACTGTTGTAAGTCGAGGACTACCTGTACTTCATCACTTTTTTCCTTTTGGTCATCAGATCTTTGACACCTTGCTAGGCGACTGGTGGTACTCAGATGCTGCCATATCCTAAAAGTAGTACAATGGGTGAAAAGGTTGAAAAGCCCTGGTGTAATACATCTTTTTTGTAAATTTAAAATAAAAAAGTTGTCCAAGTCACTCTTCTCTGTTGAAATCCACTCATCCAAACCACTTTACTGATTTATTATTTGTATGTCCCTTTTACTTATTAAAACATCAGCTAGTTTCAAAGCCTTATACAGCTATTTTGTCAATACCATTCTTGTACTCTGGCCCAGGCTGAGAATTTTAATTTTAATTTTAATTTTAATTGGGGTTTTTATTCTCTCAGGGACTATTATAATCTTTTTAATTGTTTTTAACTTTTGTATTTCTTGTTTTAATTCCCTGTAAACTGCCCTGAGTCCTTCGGGAAAGGGCGGTATACAAATCCAAATAAATAAATAAAATAAAATAAAATAAAATAAATACTCTGTCCATTTAATATCCATATCCAATAGTCTGATTTTAATTGTATTTTTCCTTTCTTCTTTTTCTAACAATTTTTATAGTTATGGATAATCTTAAAATAAAGTTCTGACTACATTGTTGCTTAATGTCCTTGATCATTTCTAGAGTTATTTTTTTTTCCATTCTGTATTACTGGGTCTTGTCCTTTAATTATAGTTATAATAGTAACCAGCCGTCAAGGTCTTCTCTTATCAAGTTTCTTTCTAATGCACAACATTTTCCCAGAGAAAGATTTCTTAAACTTAAAATACAAAATCTTCATGTATTTTAATAGGATTTTAAACAAATCACAGAAAGTATATTAATAATTATCTTATTACCAGTCAGTTTGGTCTCTTAGTCTGCTTAAAACTTTCAAAATTAACAATCTAATCACCTTTTTGCTGCTTATTTTCAAATAAAATGTTTCCCTTTAAGTACTTAAAATTACATAAAAGTTCTTTCTCTGATGATTGAATGAAAATCACCCAGTATAATAAGGCATTCTGAAGGCTCTCTCCTTAATCTGCAAAGAAGTTCACAAAGCTCATTCAACACCACCATGTCATATCTGACTTTAAACAGAAAAAGACCTTAATGTTTTTGCATAATAATTGTAAAAAGTAAACACAATTAAATAACCTGACACAGATACTGAACGTAGAGAATGACACTGCTGGGAGATATCAGAATGAAGATCTCCTAGGCTACCTTAAGAGCTCTATTCTATTTTGCACATAAAAAATGACTTCCACCCATTTAAAATCTTCTAAAAACTAAGGGTTCTTTTTTAATTCTTCCCAGGAGTGATCATCTTTCTGCAACCTTTAAGGAGGGTGCCTCTCTACAACATAAAATATCGTATTTACAATCCATCCTAGGCTCCCTAATAATCCTAAATTCTCAGTGTCAACTATTATTAAGAACAATAATGTTACACAGTACAATTTCATATTTTATCTAATAACAGCCACCCAGGGTTGCTCAATAAGACAATTTTCTCATAACAAAAGAGAAGATTTGGGAAAGGAAAAATTATCCTTTGGATTTTTTAGCCAATTAATTCAAACATCTAGCATGTTTACAGTTAACTCTAGGCAGTGAAAAAATAGCTTTGAAACTGGTTTTCTAAAAGCATCAGTATTGTTTATTAAGGGCAACTGGAAGACAAGTTCCTGCTAACAGAAGTTCCTTAGCATGTGATTAGGCAGTTTACTGTACTTTATAAAACTATGATAAAAATATATGAGATCTTAAATAGTGTGTGTGGGGGGTTGCTGTTCATGGAAAGAATATATATTTTCAGACGATCTCTGAACAGCGGAACATTTCTCAGATAACCAAGAGCACTGCTTAAATGACAATCATCCTACATCCTTCTATCCTGTGATGGAATGTTACAGAAATATGTGGAATAACTATATGAAAAGTATGAAAAGGGATTCCTTGTGGAATGACAATGTAAAAGAAATATTTTAAATTACTGTACTGCAAACAAGTATGTGATGCATAAGGTGTATAATATTCATAAAAATAGCTGTAAATAATGTAGTCAAACAGCATAAGGAACAGTTAAGATAAAGTGATAAAAAGTACAGAGCAATTTTGATGCCAATAAACTGTTTAGGAAATGGGTAATATGATATATTTTGATGCCAATAAACTGTTTAGGAAATGGGTAATATGATATATAAGAAATATCTAGCAGAGCAAGTGTGATTAAAAATAAAAGTTATACAATGATTGGGAAAAAACTAACTTTAGGGAATGTTGAAACAAGTATTTTAGAGTTTTTAATGAGTGTGACAGTAATGCATTACAAATGCTATAAATGTTACCGTCCAAGAAAAATAATGAAAGGGAAGTCACAATTGCTGTGAGAATGTTGAAAAATTGTACAGCTGTAGTTGCAGATGGTATAATTGCAGAAAAGTTAAAATATGTTTGCTTCTGGAATGTCTTTGCAGTTTGCTTAACAAATGTGAAGATTACCTTATAAATGGAAGAGCAGCATTACTTTTTCCTTACACAAAAGTAATGAAATAAATGCAAAAACTACAGGGAAATTAGTATGTCTAATGCTCCCAAGGGTCTCTGAAAAATTCTCACTAAGAGGAGAAGACAATAATCAAAATTTGGGAAGTGTGGCCTTATACTATGACGAGGAATTGACAGAATTTAGTTTTTCACAAGTCACTGAAATAGTGTGGATGTAAAAAAGAAAATTTATTCTAAGTTTGATGATTGAGAAAAAGCACAAGATGAACACACACTTATTATTACAATCCAAGACCAAAATAACAAAATACAGGTTTTATGGCATAGGCGCACAATTTAACTAGTGTAGAAATGCCAGGTTATTTACATTTTAGAAAAAAAGAAATACCATTGGTATGAACAACCAGGCATCTATCTTTTAAGAATTGGTTTAGTTTGGAGTGTAATTCTGTGAAAAATCTACGTAGAATACAGGATAGGCTTGAATTATGAAACATTTTGTATGAATATAGTTGAAAATTGTGGTTACTGATTTTGAAAAAAACATTATGTAATGAAAGCTAAGCATCTGCAAGAACAAACTGAATGTTTGTTGAATATTTGAATGTTCAGCGTTGAGCAATTAATCAGACAACCATATGCAATGCACCTTGGCTATTTAATGCATTTATGAATTAAATACAACTGAATGAATTAAATGAATTAAAAAGTTGCCTCCAGAAGTTGTGGGTGCTCTACACTGGAGGTGTTTAAGAAGAGATTGGGCAACCATTTGTCTGAAATTGTATAGGGCAGTGGTGGCGAACCTATGGCACACGTGCCAGAGGCAGCACTCAGAGCCCTCTCTGTTGGCACGCGCACCATCACCACCAGGCAGCAGGTCAATCAGGCCTCCACCGCTGGCCGGAGCAGGAGCCCCGCCCAGCACAAAGGAGGTGAAGCGGCCGACTAGCAAGCTCGAGTAGAGATGGTAGAGCAGAGGTCACCAACCATTGTTGATTGGTGGACAGGAAGAAAAGGAAGGGGAAAGCATTTTACATGCGTCTGCATGCGCACAAGGCCGCAAGCATGCACACGCTGCAAATGGGGCAGGGGCAGGGCTTTCTTTCTCATAGAACACTCAGAATGGCGTTCCGGCACCTTTCTTTTGCAAAAAAAAAAAAAAAAAAAGCTCCGTCTGAAAGCCTATTGCAGGGCTAGGCAATCTTGGCCCATTTTTATGACTCATGACTTCAACTCCCAGAAATCTTGAGCCAGCCATGCTGAGGGGAAAGGGAGAGGTTTTCAAGCTGAGCCATGCTGGCTCAGGAATTCTGGGAGTTGAAGTCCTTGAGTCATAAAAGAGCCTGCCCTACAGGAGGACAATTAAGTTATTTACAGGGTTACTTCTTTGGGAACTAAACTTTTAGAATCTAAAACAGCTAATTAAGAAAAGCCAACAGGAAAGAACCTCACATTTTTCGTCTGCTTCTGTCTTTTGGAAGGTAAAATTATATAACAAAATAATTATTTCCTCTGTTAACATCTCTGCAATGAAATCAAACATTTTTCTCAATGTAATATGTCTAATTTAGCTGATGCTAGAAAAAATTAATATTTTTGTACAGACTCTTGAAAACTATTTTGAATCTAACCTTCTATTACAACTAAACCACTTTAAATTAAACAATTCTTAAGAATCAAATGTTCTTAATTTGGACTTTACTTTTACTGTTTGGACTGTTGTGTGTTTTGAAAAATAATTATTTAGAATCTAGTTACGTTGCACTTCAGTCTTTAAATAATTAATCTAGTATACACATAACAATATATGATGTTTTCCACGGTGAGGTTAACATCAATAACATTTATTAAAAAGGCTAAAATAATTTCTGGTGGTATTATCTGTACATTAAAATTTTGTTTAGTCACAATCTTTCACTTTTCACATTCTGGAAAAGCAGTGGTCATGTATCCTAGCAAAAGATGTTACATATGTGCATAAGTGTAGTCAGTAGAATATGCCATTTTAAAAATATCAGACATGCAAAGAAAGAAAAATAAGTCCAAAATATCTGTATTACATTCAGAAATGCCAACTTTGCAACCAATATTTCTCATCCATAACTATGGCACCCTAAGGATACCTGCATACATGCAAATGCTTCTCTGGGATCAGTAACACAGCAGGGGTTGCTTTTTCATTCCAGTAACAGATTGCTGGGAAATACAAAACATGGCCTTAAGAATTCCAATGTTTGTTACAAAATTTTCTGGATGTGGTTGGAAAGAGGCCTAGAAATGCCAGCACAAATACATCACACTTGCTGAACGTGCACACGCAACTAATTATAATCTTCAATTATATGTGATATGCTATCAAGAAAAATGTATAGATATAGCCAGCAGACATTTAGGGAACCTTTATTTTTCATACACTGTTCGAATTTTGTTTTAATGCCATGGTGATACACAATCAAATGTAATCAGTCTTTTTTTTAATCCCAAAGCATCTGTTCGTTAAATACAGTATAACAAAGTTTTGGATGATGGAATTATTTTTTATCTAAGGATAACTAATGATAACAGCTCTTAAATCTGTTATTTTGTTTTATTTTTGCACAAAAAAATTGTATAATTTGCATTTGCATTCATTTACAAATGGAGTATGTTGTTAAAATGTATTGGTGTTGAAATAATTAGTGCACACATATACCTAAAACCAGTTTATTGCATTTATTATTATTATTATTTGGATTTATATACTGCCCCTCTCCCAAGGGACTCGGGGCGGTGCCAAGGGACATTTGGCAATTGTACTAAAAAAAATCTCGTTGTCAACCAATATAATTCATTTAATTTGAAATCAAGGGAAAAATTGATTTAAATTATTTTATTAAAACAAATTAATGGCAATTCTTTTATAAGAAGTTGCCTCAAACAAAATGAGTTTGACATGCCTGCTCTATAGTTGAATGCTCCAAAATAAATTCTAGACCAGGCCTGTACATGCGGCCTACCAAGTACCCTTGGACAGAGCACAGACTTTTTTTTAAAAAAAAAGTAATAAAATCACCACCACTGCCCTGAAAGTCATGTTGCCTAGTGCCTCCATGGCTTACCATGACCATGAGCTCCAACACTGTAGATGCTCCTCTAGTCACCAAATCATTGATTAGCCCACCAGCATTCCTTTGCAGACCACAAAGATTTTTAATTTATTAGTGTGGGCCTTTCCCTTCTACAAGTTGCACAGACCTCTTCTAGATTTTCCTCTTGCCTTTCTGAGTTAACTCCTTGGTCTGTCATTGAGCAAGAATTGACTTTGTAGGGAAGCATATTATCATTTGATGTATATTTAACATATGTTCTACCTTTATTTACCGATTATATAATATTTGTATGCACCTGGCGAAGTTTGGGGCAACTTACAATACTTTTAAAATCATAAGATTAAAACATAAAAGCAGGGCTTTTTTTCTCATAGAATGCTCAGAATGGCATTCTGGCACCCTTTTTTGCACAAAAAGCAAAAAGCTTTTGCACAAGCTATGCTACTCCCTCTATTGGCTTTCAAAAGCCTATTGGCTTTTGAAAGCCAATAGGAATTGCTGCTGAGTGTGCCAAAAGACCTGGCCTGCAAATGTCGCAATGTCAAATTGCCTGAAGCGAAGGTGATTTGGCAGGAACTTTGCATCCCTCCCTGCTGCCCAACTATCTCAACTAGGTAAGTAAAAGAGGAGAAGGAGTAGGAGGTGGGTTCTGCGGAGTCCATGTGCACTCCTTCCTTGTGCTCCCCTGGGTCAGCCAGGCTGGTGGCCTACCTGTTGCTGGACCTGTGCCACCGCCGCCTCGCCCTGCGTGCCTAAGTGGCTGCCCTGCATCGCCTGGCCCGCACCGCCTCCGTCCCGCGCAGCCCCGCCATATAGAGCAGGCCCAGCTGCTCCCACAGCACTAGCCGCACCAGCTCCAGCCCTGGGGGGCAGCTCGCCACCAACACCCCTCGCAACCGTGACCGCAGCAATGCTCCCCCCGCCCCAACCTCCTGCAGCCGCCAAGATGAGAGTTCCGGCACCTTTTTTGTTGTTGCTGAAAAAAAGCACTGGGTGGGGCTATTGCCTGCGTGATACTAGCCCTGCCCCGTTCTTGCGTGGTGCAGCACCTTGCATTAAATTTATGGCACTTTGCAATAAATAAGTGGGTTTTGGATTGCAGTTTGGGCACTTGGTCTCTAAAAGGTTCGTCATCACTGGTATAGGGTTTCCTGTCTGAGCAGAGAGTTGGAGTAGAAGACCTCTAAAGTCCATTCCAACTTTTTTTTGTTATATAATGTTGTACATTAGCAGAGTACTGGTTAGGGACATATATACAGTACATATTTACTTTTAAATGGGGAAATGCCATATTGTTAGACTGATTTAATGCTACAGCAGGTAACAGAGACTAAACACTAATCTGGCAAAAAAAAGGCTCTTTATTGTGTGGGGATTCCAATTTAAAAAGTAGTTTTAATCATGTTTTTTTCTTATCTCGTTTTAACTTATTGCATTTACTTTTAATTCCTTTTGGTACTCTGATTATTATGCTCCATTTTAAAAGGGGATGATTGTTGGATGACAGAATATATGTGTGAACGTATATGTGTTTGTATACACACACACACACACACTCACATACATGAATACTTAATTCCAATCTATAACACTGAATTTCACTGCAAAACTATTCCAAGTAACTAGTATCATAGTATTATAGTAACTAGAGAATGTAAACTATTCTGAATTTATGAACATAAATCATGTTTAATATTAATAATAAATAGGATAATTTACTTTTATTTTTATAGCTGAGTAATCATTAATAAATTAGCCATTTCCATGAACATATTCTACTTTCTCACATTTCAGAAGTGTCAACATGGAGAAGAAAACTACCAACTCAAAACACAACCTCTTTAAAGTGGAAATGATATTTGTTCTATTATATTTATATATAATCTTAAAGAATTAGTTCAGGCCACCTCATTTGCTTCAAATAAAGATCCTCGACTTACGACCACAATTGAGTCGAACATTTATGTTGCTACGTGAGACATCTGTTCCATTTTGTGAACTTTTTTGCCATAGTTGTTAAGTAAATCATTGCAGTTGTTAGATTAGTAACATGGTTGTTAAATGAATCTGACTTTCCCATTGACTTTGCTTGTCAGAAGGTCGCAAAAGGTGACCCCGTGACACTGCAATTGTGATAAATAAATCTGAATTTTGATCAGGGATGCTGCAATGGTTGTGTGAAAAACGGTCATAAGGCACTTTTCTCAGCACCATTGTAACTTTGAAAGGTCACTAAACAAATAGTTGAGGACTACCTATAAAGCTTTTAGTATCCATCATAGTTACATTTGGCATGTCTAATAAATATTACACGCAGAGGGGAAAATTAAAATCAAATTGATGTTCACTGAAAAAACAGAGTTCTCTAAATAGAATTTCTTGAAAAGATATCTAATTCAGCAAGATAATTTAATTTATATCTACAGAAATCAGTTTTCTTTTTACTCAAGGGAATTGATACAAACTCTCTTGAATTGTGCTTGTTGTACTCTATAGCATTAGGCAGAAACAGTTTAGCTTTAATAAGCTGATAACCTGCATAGAATCATGGTTCAACTTCTCTATGTAAGCATTTTCTTTAAAGACCCCATGCTGTTTGCTGCTCAGTCTATGCCAGAGACAGCAAAGATTGCTCCTTTAAAACCTGTAATTTATTATGAGTTTATTCATACCCTTCAAATCACTCAAGGGAATGCCTATTTGAAAATTCCCATGGCAACTGATTTAGTCTGGCAAGCAGAGAGACCCAAATTCAATCCTTTTTTCCTTAGACTAAACCATTACAATGGTAATTCTATTCTGTCACTCTGAAGAGACTGCTAATTACTGACTATCCTTGGGGTCTCAAGACAGATTTTCCATTCAGATTAAAACGGCAATGGATGGTCAGAAATAATAGTAACACCTTTTTGGCACATTAGGACTACATACTAATATATAACGGCTTATTAGGAAGACTCAGTTATTGCAAACTCAATATATATCATAAACAAACATTTCAAACTTATTTTCTAAATAGAACTTTGTAGGTTTGAGTCAGTGGCTAAATGACTCAAATTTCTGGAGTCCTTAGTCCTTCATTACCCAGCTAGGTAACATCATCAGTGTAAGTAAGCGTTTGGTTTACTCCCTGCTTATATGTAGTAGCCTCCCCTGCCTATTTCTGGTGGGGGCATCATTTTCTAAACTGACTTGTAGCAAGTTCCTACATAAAGTAGTGGCAAAGTAATCTTGCAACACCTCTAGATTTTATTTTCATTTTTTTATTTTGTATTTTAACTTTGGAAATAAAATATTTATAATGAAGAAAGTAGGTTTTATTTGTTCACACTGTGGAGTACTATGTCAAATATTTACATGATGAAATTTAGTTTATATTATCATTGTTTACCTATCTGCCACTGATGTTTGTGATATCTGTTCCTTCTAGAAAATTATGACTTTAAACTAGTTTATTGTATTTCTTCCCTACAATAACCCAAAAGGGCTTGCCGACTTGTAAGTTCCATCCAAGTTTGGGATAGAATGGCTGCATCATCAGTATACAGTACAAGTTGTATCATCAGCAAAAGTGTAAGTATGGACAGACACTGAATGAATGGTTAAGTTTAAATTCAACGACCGTTTAAACTTACAAGAGCAGTGAACGAATGGTACATATAACCAGTCCTCATAGTTCTGGCTGTTGCATGTCCCCAAGGTCATGATTGCGACCCAGGCACTTGGTGACCAGCTCACATTTATGATATTACAGCATACCACAATCACAGGACTGCCATTTGTCCCCAATAGTTAAAAGTAGTGTAATACTTCATTTGGGGGGAAAAGGAACATTTCATGAAGTCTTAATATATTCAAAAGAATTCAAGAGCATTGTGATTTTTTTTAATTGGCATATTAGCAAAAACTTAAAATAACAGAATGTATTTTAAAAATACCATGGAGACAATTTTATCTGTATGTTTTTAATTTGTCAACTATATTAAACACTAATTACATAATTAAAAACCCTGTACCTGCTATAAAAGGTATATCAAAATATTGGTATATGATCCATTATAGTATTTTAATGGAGTTTACCAAATGGGCGCTTGACAATGAAGTGCACTATAAATTTGGACAAATTCAAAAAGCCTTATGTGAAATAAGGTGGTTATTCAGAAATGTATTCAACAGTTTATATTTCCTTAATACTGGTCTTGAAGCGTCTCCAATTTCATTATGACAACAGTACAACCACTGCTGCTAAATGGTATGTAGATTGAAGCAAATCAATCATAAGAACCACTTCTACAAAATATTTTTATTAAATCAGTTTAATCAATATTTAAGAGCAAGGTTAATTCTATCACTCATTCAACGTGTGACAGTTCCCCAGAAGCAAAGCCTATAGGTAAATTTTGAATTCATTCCTTTTATTAGCCAAGTCCCTATATTATCTTGATTGAAATGAAAATCTTCAACTTCCATTCGCAAAAATCCACTGGTACTAGTATACTTAGTATCTTTATAGTAATTCTAAAAACAGAGGATTATAGATTTAGAAGGGATCACGAGGATCAACTAGTCCAATCCTATGAAATGTACAGGAAAAACATATTTTATTAATTAAATATAACAACAACAAAAATCAAAACACTAGATTATTAAGAAAGAATACTTTCTGCAATATGCAGCAAAATTAAGCTATCTTTGAAAACTGTACAGTATCATTTTCTTTATGGAGAAAGCACATGAAAAGTTGCTTATTTAATTATTGTTTTTTAAAAAGTCAATGGATTTTTGTGAACACTTTCAGCTAACCTAAGTGTATGAAAAATAAGTATTTTGTGTTAGCTACAAATGAAACAAGAATTATAGTTTAAATATTGGTTTGATTTGTTATGTGTGTATTATGTATTATGTTTTGAATGTTATCTCAGACATATGTTCATATATAGTCATAATAATTTATTTTATTTATTTTTATTCCATTTATATCCCGCCCTTCTCCGAAGACTCAGGGCAGCTTACAAGCTTAGCAGTAGAATAAATACCAATACTACTTCTGGAAGCATCTCCCAAGTAGTTTTATTCAGCAGACAAAAGGGAATGAAGCATATTTTTCCTAGCCTCCTAAATTTCCTCTGAAAAGCGTTTCTAATGGTTATGAAAACTCCTGAAAAATATTCAAAGATAAGGAAACTACAGTAACATTTCTCCTCATTTGCACTAGTACCCCTCTGCTACATTCAAAATTTTCTATGGGGATGCTTCCCTTTATAAATCACATCAGGTAACTACAAAAATCCATAACTATGTGATTAATATAACTCATTTTGCTTTACTTTGTTTATAATTTATTTATAATTTTAACTTTTACGACTACTGACTTGTAGAAGACTTTTGATTGATGAAATACTCTCATCAAACCCATACAAGTGGGCAACCAACCCTAAATAATAAAAAAATATTTTCTAGTATCTTAGAGCCACGAGATTTCTGCAACAGGCCTTATTCCTACACAACTGTATTCATGCACCTCTAATTTTCATTGCACTTTGGTCAGAAGCAAGGTTGCCCAAATCCTGGCCCATCACCAGACCATGGTCTGCCAGGAACCTTGCCTCACAAGCGAGCAAAGGCCCATCCATGCACTCTCATGATCCAGGCAACACACAAAATCATGCCTCCCTGTCCATGGGAGAAACCACCCTGCACAGAACCAGTCCCTGGCATCCAAAAGGTTGGGGGCCATTGATCAGAAGGACAAGTATGCAATTGAATAATTTCAATAATTTCCATGCAAATATTTTCAAACATTTGAAAAGTATCTTATCAAAAATTTCTTTTAAAAATTAATTATACAGAAGCTATTTAGAATGAAATAAAATACATTTTTTCAGAAAAAAATGCTACTGTTAGCAAGACAATCAGGTCTTTCCTCAATGCCTCAAAATCCACTTGACAGAACTGGGAAAGACACAGTGCACTAACGACAAAATGATGCAATTCTAATTCTAAATCTAACCCTAACCCTACCCCTACCCCTACCCCTGGTGCGTTCTGATTTTCTAATGGTTATAACTGAGTTGGTTTCCTTCTCAACTATATTTATGATTGTTTGATTCTTATTTAATACATTATTTGTACTTTGTTATTTTAACCCTAATATATCAGTTTCCTAGAGTTATCTTAGTCACTGAAGTGGCATACAAATGAATAGACCAGAATAGAATAAATAGAATAGCTACTTGGGTTTCAGTAAGAAGAAACATCTAGTGGGGTGAGCAGCTCTGATTTTGGCACCTTAACTAAGCTCTATTCAACCCACGCATATATAAATTTAGGGAAAAAGAAGTTTATGTAAACAGGAATTTTTTATTCTATTTTCCAGAACACAAATCTTTCAAGAATGTTCATGTGCATTGATAGAAAAATTGATGATGAAATGATTCATAACATTAATGCTCCTGTAAATAACAGCACTGCAAGAGTCTTTCAAAAGAACAAACGAAACCCTTAAAAGTCTTTAATTTCTGCTCTGATCTTATGCTATTTCACGTAGGAAAGCTAAAATCCTAGTGATTTTCAGAGAGGGAAAAGCTAATTCCTGAGACTAAATATTTCTTCTTCCAGAAGACATATATTTTCTCAATAATGTTTAGCTATTTTACTGCTTCCATTTAGCTACTCTTGACCAATGCCCAATTTTGTATCAAAACAATCACAACTCTTACATTTACCTTACAAATTCAGATGCCATACACTCGCAAATGATTTAGCTTATATTCTTCAAATAATTTTCAAAGTAACTTCAAAACTTAGAATATTTAAAATATAAATGAAACCCATTTAGAAGCTTGTAAGGCCATGATGACGAACCTATGGCACACGTGCCACAGGTGGCACGCAGAGCCCTCTCTGTGGGCACATGTGCCATCACCCCAGTCCTAAACCTTCAGCTGGGTTTTATAAAACGTTTTTGCTTTAAGCCTCCACCACGTGCAAAAAAAAAAAGGTTCAATCAATCAAGCAATTTCAACTTCTCGTGGGAAAAAAAAAAGATCTCGCAAAGTTGGAATTGATTGAACTTTTTAGTCCCACCCAGTCTGCTGTTACCACCACAGCCACGCCCACCCAATGAGCCACACCCAGCCAATAGGCCACACCCACCCGGCATCCGACGATACATAAGTGGTTTTTGGGTTGCAGTTTGGGCACTCAAGTCTCTAAAAGGTTCACCATCACTGTTGTAAGGTATTCAAGGCAACTATGTCAATTAGGAAATGTTTCCCCTTCGGAAAGAAAATACCATATTGCGGAAGTCTATGCATCTAACATCATTTGAGTAACTGCTACTTACTTATAATGAATATATTTAAATCCATGTTTTTATGAAAGGTGATGCACAGCTACTAAAAATATGCAAAAATGATAGAGATTCAATAGAAACCAGTACACTATCTTTAAACTAAAATGCCCTGCTTAATTCTCTCTTGTGTTCAAAACTTTTAAGTATCAAACCAAGGAATGTAAATGCAGATTATGCTGTCATACACTTTAGATTATCACTCAAGCAGCTTAACTGTGATCTTCAACAATAATTTAGAGGAAATGCATAATAATTTATACAAACTGACTATATATCATTCAGAAATAGATGGTTATATGGAGGCTTAGCTTATTTACAGGTGTAACAGACAATTTCAACTGATGTGGCATATGCATCAATTGGAGAACTGTTTAAACAGATAAAAGTAATTTTCAACAGGCACTTCAAGTTGTTTAAATTTATTGCCACTTTATTGTCAGTTTTACAGTTCCTAGCAAAGATACAAAATAAAAAGCTAGTCTCAATCATAATTATGTTATTGAACATTTTTTCTATTTTATGAACTATTGGAAATAAGATATAAGGACTTCACAAGTCTTCAAAATACTATTTTTTAAGATTTATCTACACGTCTTATTGTTGATTAGGGAAGCGCATAAACTATATCTCTATTCTGCATTTAAGAATCTTACTTTCAACCCACTCTTGGACTAGGACTAGAGAAATACTATATTTGCTTATACTGAAACTTTGCCATTTTAATTTTCATTCTCCCAACAGAAACAACCTTTTGAAAGAATTCATTGTTCCTTTCACTTTTAACCACCCTAAATTATTTGGTATCACCAAAGTCAAAATAACCCCTTAGAACTTAAGGTATTAAAATGCTTCATATGACCAAAGTGGATAGACCTCTATTGTGAGAACTTTGTAGTATTTCTACATTTATAGTTGTTTGTTAACTTATAAGTAGATCATTTTTTTACACTATCCTAGATATAATTCTGAAATGACAACAGCCAAGGAACTACTATTATGCCATTCATGTCTTGCAGATAATTTCTATTGGCAAAATTATTAAAAAAAACCCTGTATTTTGTCATATATCCCCTGAGTTCATTTTAGAATGACATATTGTATACATAGAAGAGTCAAAGTTATAGTTTGATAGTCTTTTTATCCGCACTCTTAATCGGCAAATGTACCAGTACAAGTTGCACACTGGACTATGCTTAAATACGTTTTACACTGCTTCCAAATACAAAGTATTCAAAAGTAGAATTATAATTATAATCCTTGCATTTGAAACAAGAAATGTTTAGATTATACTGTTTAGATTATAAATACGTGAACACAGCAATGTCTAAAATAATAAATTTCACCATTAACATAATTTAAAGACTGGTTTTCCTTAAAAAATATTGCTATCATTTTAGACCCCTTAAATCCTCAAATATAAACCTTTCAGAATTCTCTATTATCTAGCCTTTGCATGAATGTTTTCTTTTTTAAAAAAAAATTCCAAAATGTCAGTATTTTCTATAAAGTACCTAAAATAAATCACAATAATATGATTCAAATATATTGACTAATATTTAGCTTCATGGGTCAATTTCAGGGAATTTTAACTGTGTAAGTTATAAAATAAAGTGCATGTTTACAACCAACACTTTATAATCTTATAAAAAGGTAGAATACCCATAAAAGTTGCTTATTTTTACAACTTTTTAAATCAGAAAAATTACAACCCAACTTACTTTTTCGGGGAGGAACTTATCAACCTTTGCAAGACCTGGAACATGACACAAAAACTGGAGTTAGAAAGAAGAAGCTCCTTACCTGTTAGGAGAATTCTTCCTTAGTCACCCTGTCCAAGCAAATAACTGCTGGGAACACTGGAAACTTTAGTCACCAAATACACAGGAAGCTCCATTCAACAAATGAAGACAATGTATTTGGTTGCCTTGCTTATCTTTCACTAATTAAAACATTCCCCAAAGAGGGAAACACTACCAATAGTTGATTAGACAATGGCACTCTGGAAGAACTCTATTTACAGGAAAGCAACCTCCATTTCTCATGCAGATGATCCTGTCCAGTCACAGATTCATTTGGGCAGAAAATATAGTACAGGTATCTGACCAGTTACAGTTGTGTCATTATTAGAAATTAGATTAGATTAAGAATGTTAATACTAAAATTAGAATTAAATGATTAAATTTGGAAGAGCAAAGACTGAGTAAAGCCATCAAATTTGTAAAGCATGCACTGTTTTCAAGGAAAACGAATTTTTCTAAATATAATCCTCAAAGTGCAAATTTAGCTCCCTGTATAATTATCATAGAGGAAGCTAATTATTTCTTGAATGTTAACACTGTATGCCACTTCACAAATAATTTGTTGCAATATTTTATTCTCATAACAGCTCAGCAGTCTGAACAAGACCAATCAACAAACTTCATAAATAAGCAGAGCCTCAAACTCAAATCTTCCTTTCACATCACCACTGGCTTTAACCCCAACGTTGACAAGCAGGTATCAGAATGTATGGATTCAAGATTTTATTTTTGAGAAGAACAAGAATAGTAAAAATGCAGCCAATATGTTACAATGAAAACTGTCACAAAATATACCGTATATACTTGAGTATAAGCCGACTCGAGTATAAGCCGAGACCCCCAATTTCACCCCCAAAAACTGGAAAAAGTTATTGACTCGAGTATAAGCCGATCCGCCATTCTGCAAGCCTCTGCCGCCAGCAGAGGCTCGATCCGCCATTTTGCAAGCCTGAATACACAGGAATACCCTGTGTGGCCGCGGCTCTCGGGGAAGCCCTGGCTGTCCGCTTCCTCGCTGCCATTCGGGGCCCGCGCGTTCCCCGGGCAAATCGCGGCGCCCAGCAGGCGAGGAAACACGCCCGCTCCAGTCGCCCCCCCCCTTCCCTCAGGAGACGCGAAGCAAGTGACCGCCCGGAGCTTACCGAGGACTTGCGCGCGGCCGAGGCTTCGGTGCTTCCAGGATCGCGCGCACCTCTCCCAAGCCGCCGTCCGGAGACCTGCCGAAGTTTGGGGAGGTTTGGGGAGGTGCGCGCGCAAACCGTTCCTCCTGCCGACCTTTGGGGAGGTTTGGGCGCCTCCCCAAACCTCCCCAAACCTCGGCAGGTCTCCGTTCCTCCTGCCGACCTTTGGGGAGGTTTGGGCGCCTCCCCAAACCTCCCCAAACCTCGGCAGGTCTCCGTTCCTCCTGCCGACCTTTGGGGAGGTTTGGGCGCCTCCCCAAACCTCCCCAAACCTCGGCAGGTCTCCGTTCCTCCTGCCGACCTTTGGGGAGGTTTGGGCGCCTCCCCAAACCTCGGCAGGTCTCCGTTCCTCCGCGCAGACCTGCCGACCTTTGGGGAGGTTTGGGCGCCTCCCCAAACCTCCCCAAACCTCGGCAGGTCTCCGTTCCTCCTGCCGACCTTTGGGGAGGTTTGGGCGCCTCCCCAAACCTCGGCAGGTCTCCGTTCCTCCTGCCGACCTTTGGGGAGGTTTGGGCGCCTCCCCAAACCTCCCCAAACCTCGGCAGGTCTCCGTTCCTCCTGCCGACCTTTGGGGAGGTTTGGGCGCCTCCCCAAACCTCCCCAAACCTCGGCAGGTCTCCGTTCCTCCTGCCGACCTTTGGGGAGGTTTGGGCGCCTCCCCAAACCTCCCCAAAGGTCGGCAGGTCTGCGCGGAGGAACGGAGACCTGCCGAGGTTTGGGGAGGTGCCCAAACCTCCCCAAAGGTCGGCAGGAGGAACGGAGACCTGCCGAGGTTTGGGGAGGTTTGGGGAGGCGCCCAAACCTCCCCAAACGTCAGCAGGTCTGCGCGGAGGAACGGAGACCTGCCGAGGTTTGGGGAGGCGCCCAAACCTCCCCAAAGGTCGGCAGGAGGAACGGAGACCTGCCGAGGTTTGGGGAGGTTTGGGGAGGCGCCCAAACCTCCCCAAAGGTCGGCAGGAGGAACGGAGACCTGCCGAGGTTTGGGGAGGCGCCCAAACCTCCCCAAACGTCGGCAGGTCTGCGCGGAGGAACGGAGACCTGCCGAGGTTTGGGGAGGTTTGGGGAGGCGCCCAAACCTCCCCAAACGTCGGCAGGTCTCCGTTCCTCCGCGGCCTGCCTGCCTGCTTCTTTCCGCTGTGGAAAGAAGCAGGCAGGCAAGGCGCGGAGGTCCGGAGACCTGCCGACGTTTGGTGAGGTTTGGGGAGGTGCGCGCGCACCTCCCCAAACCTCCCCAAACTTCGGCAGGTCTCCGGATGGCGGTGGCTTGGGAGAGGTGCGCGCGATCCCGGAAGCACCAAAGCCTCGGCCGCGCACAAGTCCTCGGTAAGTTTTTTTGTTGACTGGAGTATAAGCCGAAGTGGAATTTTTCAGCCCAAAAAGTGGGCTGAAAAATTCGGCTTATACTCAAGTATATACGGTAATCTATGCAGTAGATCTACAATCCTATTAGATGTTCTTAAAAATATCTGCACAACAAATATATCCCCCTGTTTATTGGCCCTTCTAAGCAGCCAGGAACAAATAAGTCAAGGGATTTTAAAGGTCTAAATCAGACCTACGAAACTTGTAAAGGAGAAAGGGCCATATTGATTAAGTTAAAAATCATTATGGCTCATAAAGAAATACCTGGTGCACCAATCAATTATTTAATAGCTAGAAAAGTGACACCAACACTGGAAGTGGTGGTAAGAGTTACAAGTGCTCAGCAATGGATTTTTCAGAGTGACAGTAGGGTGAATTAATACTTTTTTTTTAAAAAAAAAAGCTGGCCAACTACACAAGACTGTTTAACAGGTCACATGTGGCCTGTGTGCTATATGCTGTGCAGTACTGATCTACATAAAGAGGTGCATCTAACCTCTTAATAAAACTATACAAAAAATGCAAAGATGTCTAAAGTAAGAAAATCATGATTCTTACTAACTTCCCCAACACTACTATCAAGACCCACTGCAATCTCAGTATGCTGGTCGGTACACATTATGAGAGGTATTCTGACAAGTACTTAGGCCTAAGAATTTTGAATTTTATAAATTAGCATCAATACTTTTTGAGGTAGATTGATTCTCCCCTTACAGATTCCTGAGAATCTGTAAAATTATTTCTAGGTAAAGGCAGCCTTATGTAAGAATATGCATAGTAATCTAAGACATGATAACATGGTCATTGTGGCCAGGCTATACTAATTTAAAAAATGGGCATAACAGATAAATGACCAGAACTGAAGAAAGCCAATCACTGCAGTTACCAAGGCTCCAGAAACAAAACTAAACCAAGGAGTACTAACAAACCACAATCCTGTTCCTTGAAGTGAATTTTCATTCAGAAATTCAATCCTACCAACTCCCAAATCTGGAACCACTCACTCACATTTTATGACATTTCAATTTCTGTTTACCAATCATCATCTAGCCTTCTGATCCCTTTACTACTTTACCTAATTAAATGAATTAATGTCACAAAATTAATGAATTCCCTTGGAGAAAGTTACTCACAAAGAAATTCTGTTAAAATAAGAAAATCCTATCTTTAAATCAGGTCTAAATTCTCTTCATGGCCAAAAGTAAGATCAACTAGAGATGAAACACACTCTATAACAGATATTGAACTCCTAAATATTAAAGTAAGCCAGGAACTAATGTAAAAGAACTACTACCAATTTACAGAAGTAGTTTCTAAAATTTCTAAGTGTGATGATAATACAGAATTATTTTCAACTACAATTAATTATTGATATAGTTACTCAAGGCTACATGAACTTTTGTTCAAATCTGCCTATTTTAAAACTTTATTATGGAGGCAATCTCAAAGGTGCAGTATCAGGTAAAGTACATAATCTATAACTGAAACCTATAGCAGAGGATTGCATCACAATAAAACTTCCTAGTCTTTCTGAATTCCCTACACAGCACAAAAAGCAAAGTTGAAGAGAATGACTGTATCTGTTTAGAAGGTTATAGAATATGATTTTTATGGAGAAAAATAATGTAGAACAATCTGTTAAAAATGCACAAACTACTTTCCATTTGAATACAGTATAAACAATTAGTTGTTTGAACTTCCAAAACATTATTTGATACTTATCACATATTGATAGTTATTATTTCCTCTAATTGCAAATTCACATGATTAGGTGACATCAAATATGGAATCAAAACAAAATTAGAGAAACAAGAGGGCAGAACAAACATACTTGGGCAAACACAGAAGCAAGTAGAATCATAAAATGTTTTATATCCAAAAGAAAGACACTATACCATGTCAAAGAAGTTTAACAGATTGCGTGTATTTAATAGTTTCATAACCGCGCAATGTTCATACTTGAAAAAAAACCCAGAAAAAGTCAATGGAGAGGTGAAGAATGAAGTCAACTGTTTACATAATTTATAATAAATTGGCTAGCAGAATGCTGAACAGAATTCTGCAAGTAGATAAAGATACATTCAACATTCTGTTGTAGGTTCCATTTGTTACACAAATGGCTCTTGGTATAGAAATTAGATACAATAGTTATTTTTTTCATGCTACTATAATCAGTACTTGTGTTCAAATATGCTAAACCACACTTTCCTTTTAGCTCAGTGCAATTTATGAATGTGAGTGAAAAATTTAATGCAGCTGGCAAACAGTGATCTACAACTTAATGTGGTGGTAACCTAAATATTATATCTTGTTCAACAAACTGCATGTATTAAAGATACTAATATCAATTTCTCCTACAGTATGCCTACCAAGAATAATATTTCCTAAATCAAACTAAAAAGTTTATACCTCAATATTTACAAAGAAAATTTGGTAGAATCAATACAAACTAAGCTCTGAGTGAAAAATAGATTTCTAAATATAACTTGATGGCCTGCAGTTTAAGAATCACAGCCTTTAGTGTGATAATATTTTAAACTACTAACATGATAGTCATTTTCTTTATGATTGTCCATGTAGTCAAGAACATTTAGATAGAGGCACTCAAATAAAACTTTGTTTTCTTGTAAAAATTCAAACATTATCTCCCTCCAAGTAAAAATGGTAAAAAAAAGAAGAAATATAACTGTAACATGTACTTAAAGCATATTTTGGATATATATCAAAATATTAACAGTGATAAAAGGATACAGAGTGCAAAACTCAAAATATGGATCAATAATAAACAATGATCTGTATTAAAAAAATATTGGCCAATTTTATCATTTGTTATCTACAATAAGAACTCAAAAATACTTTCTTTTTGCACATTTCATCTTTATATCTTTGTCCAAACCAAGTAAAATCAACTTGGATGACATACATTAATTAGAAGTTTAACACAGCTAATTGTTTGCAGTCTCTAGATTTGAACAAAAAATCAGCACAATTACACTTTAAACTTAACATATCTAGAACTAAGATGAGTTCAGTTAGAAATGACAATGTGTACTATGTCAAAGCAAACATTTTCCATTTATGACCAAAAATGGAACTAAATTAGTTTATCATGGAAGAATTGATTGATTAGCTACCTGAGCAAAATTTAAATTAATGAAGTTTTTAGGTTTTTGTCTTAAGGCAGGGGTGTCAAACTCGATCCGTGACATGTTGCGATATATCGCAACTTTCTTCCCCTTGCCAGAGCTGGGGTGGCGCATCTTCTGCGTTACGCATCCAGGCTGTGGCCTGGCAGTTTGACACCCTTGTCTTAAGGAAACAAACTATTCTATACAAACTATTTCATTGATAAGAATGAACTTTCTTTTAATATTTGATTTTTATCTTGCTTTTATTTTTGGCCCAAATAAGATGGAGTACATACTTCATATATCTCTTTCTATGAGATGGGTAGGACTGAGATAGTATAAGATGTCTCGAAGTCACCTAGCTAGTTTTCATGACTAAGTGAGGATTGGAACTCATAGTCTCCTTTGCCACTAAATCAAACTGGCTTTCAATTTTTACTAAAATTGCATCTTTATATGCAGTTTCAATTGTTCTCAATGGCTGAAACGTGTAACTATTATCAAGCACAGGTGTTCAGAACTGATTTTAAATAGAGTTGTACCATTCTTCTAGCATTTGTCATAATTTAATTCAGTGGTATAACAAAGACATATTTATGTCTCTCTGATCATTTTATTATAGTATACAACTATTAAGATACAATTTTAGAAAAAAGCCTTCGAACATGAGTTTGTATGAAAAACATATTCCAACTTTGTATGGGTCTCTGAGAAACTTTTCTTTCTATATTAAGCAAACATAATTTGTTTGAATTTTTGTATTATTTTTTTACATTATTTTTCTTCCTCTGCATGTTTCTTTAATTATAAATACCTATAACCGGACATCCTGTTCATGCACATACTTGGAATGAATATCCCCATCTCCAAAATGGTCTTTTATGGAACATAAATGATATAAGAAACTATTTTCTTACATAAACTACAACCAATATACTCACTTCTTTGATACATTTCTCTGATATTTATGTTCAGCAGAACAATTTTATAAGAAGAAAAATATTTCCTCAGTGAATTATGAAATCAAATCTCAAAATTATGGCTAATCAACAGTACTATAAACCTAGTGAGATCTGATGGACCCTCTTTCTACCCACCTGGATAGAACAGATAAGACCAGTAACTAGTAAGAGTTACTACTACAGACTGTACATGGGTCATGCCGTGCTTAACAAATTGTTTTTTTTCCTTAATAGCACTCCTTATTGTAAACTATTTCTGAAAATTCCACAAGTTTAAATAAGTCTTATAACTTTAAAAGTAACTTACTACAGAGATAGGATGCTTTATTTAATTGAACAACCTCATTACCTTTCCAGACAATAGTAAAAATTATCTGAAATACTCCTGTTCCTCCTGTAAATCTATTAATATGTGTTCTTAGTATGCACTAGTTATATATTACTCTTTTCAAATCAGAGAAAGTTGCTTTTGAAACAATTGATAGCCTACATTCAATCTTACTTTTACATTACAGTGCATCATATACGAACAATGCTTTAGATGAAAAACATTGTATTTGAACATATTTCCTTTAACTAGATACTAGGTAATACCACATGGAAGATAATATGATCTTAAGGAACACATATGAAACATCAATATGTCAATATTATTACTTACTGCAGGTACCAGTAATTTTTTTACTTCTTCCACAGCCCTCTTCAATTTAATTTCTGCTCTATTTTGAGCATCTTCCACAGTGATTAATACATGCAAATCTTCATTCAGATGTTCCCAGTTGGGCTTGCCTCTGTTTTGTTCTTCCTAGAAAAATGAAATATCATCTTTAATTGGTTAGCCTTAATTGCAGCAAGTCAGATTACTGGACAACATTAGAACCATATATGAATATGAGCGCTTATATGCTTCATAGTGCATTTTGTATTTCTGAAAGCCCTAACAATTATCATCAAATGGCCAAAAAGCACTTTCTGTGGCTAATTCAACATAAAATTCAATATAAAAACTTTCTAGAGATTTCACTGAGTAAGAAAGACAAAGGAATAATTTGACAGCTAAGGATTTTCTCACTTTCTACTGCTATCATGATATAACTCAACTGAAAACAAGATACGCTCAGACTTCATGGGGGGGGGGGGAAGGAAAAAGTGACAGTCACCTTAAGCCTTTTTTTTTAAAACATCAGCATCTTCCAAAGGTACTAATAAATCCTGCTCATTTCAATAGCCCATTCTTGCTATACTCAACAACTGAGTTTATTATTACTATATATAAAATTAGTTTCTTTTTCTTTTCATAGACACGAATGTTGTAGTGTGCCAATTTATCACACAAGCATGCCCTCATATAGAAAAACATTAGTCGACCTTATATGTCTACTATAAAAATTATTCATTTTCAGGCAATTGTTATTAAGTAGAAAGAGAACCTAAAAATTCCAGGAATTATATCAAATTTTGACTTCTACTTTCCCCCCTACTAGTTTTTATACATCTATAAAAGGTATCTGAAATACTACCACTCCTGTTTTTTTTAGTTTCTTCTTTGTACCATTTCAAATCAAATTATTAATGTAAAGCCAAAGATACAGAGGTAGCACAGTGAAACCTTGGAATTGCATAATTACTGATGTGTTTTTCAATTAACTTAACATATTACTTATTTCCTGTATATATGTAAACTGATCTTTTCACTACTTTCCCGCATACTTTAGACAAAATATCAAGAACTCAAATACAATTGCTTTATTTACTGCAGTCACACAAATTAAATATAAATCTAAGCAAATTCAAATGTGTATTAATATCCTTCACCAAAAGAAACATTTGAATTGCCAAGGAGTAGGAAGTATAAGACCACTGTTTTCTATATCAAGCAAAGCAGGTATTTAATTGCTATTCTGACACTGTCCTTTATCACCAAAATGCACATCACTGCTAAGTTTTTCTCAACATCACTTTGCTGTGCTACATCAAAGCAAAGCTGATGTTTCAGGGTCCTATTCACTCATTTAATACAGAAGCATAAATATATTTTTAGACACTATTATTATGTACACTGAAAAAATATAATTCTAAAATATAGAAAGGCGAACATGCAAATGTGATATTTTCTCCATAAAAGATTGCTTTTCATTTTCCATTTCCAAGAAGCTAGTTCACTTAATTTTGAATGCAGACTAATTAGGCATGCAAATAATCTAGAAGTGCTTTGAAATTTTAGATTGTGTGCAATCAATCCTATTCTTTTTCTTCTGCACATAGAGACTGCTCATTAGAAGATAAATGTCTCCCAGATGTCTTATTTTAAAGATCATACTGTTAAGAAAATACACAATATTCACAAGATATTATGAACTGGATCTAAATTTAGTTGTATACAAAGAGGCTGAATGCCAGAACACCACTGAACAAGTACCTGAAATGGCAAATATAACATTTAAAATAAAGCAACATACTTTATATAGAGGGGTATTTGTGAGAAAATGTAAGTAAACACGGTGGTGCAGTGATCAGAATGGAATATTACAGACTAACTCTGCCCACAGCCAGGATATGATCCTGACCAGCTCATGTATGACTCATCCTTCCATCCTTCCAAGGTCAACAAAGCGAGGACCTAGATTGTTGGGGCCAATATTGGCTGATTCTGTAAACCGCTCAGAGAGTGCTGTTAAAATGGAGCGGTATATAAGTACTACTGCTATTACTAAACCAACTTACATTGTCATAATTTAAGAGAAAATTTATATAAAATGATGTAGTGCTGGTATATGACACCAACAAAATTATCAAAACTATTTATAAAAGTATTTCAAACCAGTGCTGGAAATTCGGGTTACCAATTCATATACTGTTATGATGCAAAACGTTTTAAGGACTCACACTGCTTGAAAATCAGAACTTTTTTATTGTGACTTATGGTACATTGCTACTGTAGATGGTAACTGCAACAAGATTATTGTATACACAATGATGAAAGAGTAATGAAATTCCCACAGTGGAGGAATGAACTATGAAAATGTCAGAATTTGCAGAAATGGAGAAACTGAGCTGACTAATCAGAGAACAAACAACAAAAACTTTTTTTGAACAACTGGAACTTTATATTGACTTTTGTTGAAATAATAAAAAAATGAATCAATGATGTATAGATCTGAAGACTAAGAAAGGACTAAATGAAGAGGTGAAGGTCCTTGTATTTAGGAGAGAACACTGATTGTTGTGCACAGCCTAGAATTGCTTTTGATAAGATGGGTAGCTATAAAAATTTAATCAACCAATCAATTAATAACTAAGAATAATATAATTATCTGCTTAAAGGAAAGTTAAAAGTCATCTCTGTCCTTCTTTGGTTTTCTTTTTTATTTTCTTGCAATTTTCTATGTTATTTTTCCTTTTCTTTTGGTTTATTTTTATATGAATATTTTCAATACAAATTTTCTATATATACAATAATAAAATTATTATTAAAATTATTCAAAGGATAAATATAAGAGATTCATTTTATGCCATTTTAAATGCAATGGGAAACACCTTTTCTATCTAATATGCAACATTTCTAAACTTGATTTCCATTAAATGAAAGCACTGTCTTAAAATCTGTTAAATAAACAAAAGCACAGTAGTTTTTTTTTCAAATTCTTTAATTTGAATGCAATCTAATCAACATTTAAGACATTCATTACCATGTTTCCCCCAAAATAAGACCGGCCTTATATTAACTTTTGCTCCAAAAGACACATTAGGGCTTGTTTTCCGGTTAGGTCTTATTTTCAGGGAAATATGGTACCAAATCTGTCCATCTGGCTGACAATCTTAACTAGAGCTTATTTTTGGAGTGGGGCTTATATTACAAACATCCTGAAAAATCATGCTAGGCCAGGGCTTATTTTCCAGTTGGGTGTTATTTTCAAGGGAACACAGTAACAGCATCTGGTAATAAAAATAGGTTGTATTTTTAAAAATAATCTCATAACTATTATAATTAAATTACACATATAAAATAACTAAAATTTCAACGTTACTATTATTTATTATTCTAGTAGGTAAATGCTGAACAATGAAACTTGTCTCTCAAAATAGAGGTTAAACTAATTGGGAAACCAGGAATCATTTAGCTGCAGGATAATGAGTATAGAATAACCACTAAAATTCTACAAAATGAGTAAAAGACAGCATTAGAGACTGAGAGAAAGCAGTTTATATTTCATTTTTTAAGTTTACATAGCATCTCTTTCTGTACAACCAGCTAACAGGATAATATTTCTAGAGAAAGCAATCAAATTTCCATATATTCACTCATTCAGTGAATCTTCAACGTTCTAGACTACAACGAAATAAACAGAGTTGCTTTAACTTCAAGGCCTTAAAATGTAAACCACAGAGAAGCTTCTTTTCCTATAGTGTAACAGTTTTAGCCCACCTATCAGATACACATATATTGTGATGCTGATCAGAAAATAAAGTGAAACTGAATTGCTGATGACATCACTAAGTCACATAGGTGCCATCTTCCAGGATGTCTAACCCTAGTAGCCTCCATTCAAGCAACCTAATTTCTGAATATTGAATGGGAAGCCATACATTTTTTCTAATAGTATTTATATATTTATGTTTCTGAGCCTAGATGTGGTTTGCTGGATGATACCACCCATATTAAATTATGCTCATGGTACTGAAGTGATCGTGGAGAAAATATAAAATGCACTGGAAAACATTAACTGGAAAAAGAAAAAATAGAGGAAGAGGAAGAGGACCTGAGCTAGATACAGTATAATCATTCCTCAGTTTAGTATCTAAAAATATAATCAAGCTAAAATTAGCTATCTTCTAAATTATGTTATATCTTAGTCTTGTTTTTTATATTTCACATAATAATCAGAAGAACTCTATAAACATAAAATTTTATTTTACATACTTTTGCATATTTGTATTTATATTCTTATAAAGTGAAAGCTAAATACTAGTGCCTTAAATTTTATAATAGTGCTGATATAAAAATAATTAATTAGTAGTCTTGACATTAAAAAACTGAATCTGTTTCATATCAAACTCTCAAAATACAGCTCTTTTTTATATAAAGAACCAACCAGAAGATTTCATCTATTTTTCAGTGAATGGTTAATTAACAATGACAATTATAGTAGAGAAAACTCTCTTTCTAAACGTGATATTGTCTTTAGGATTTTTGCAATGAACATCTCAGTCATAACTACAACAGAGGAGCCAAGATTACAGACCTCAAGTATTAAAATCAGTCATGACTGACAATGACGGTTAACCATGATTGTTAACAGCTATTTCTTAGTCCAGTCAGTTTATATATTAGGGTTTACTGAAATATGTAATTTCTAAAAGTTCTTTGCATAATCCAAATGTACTATGAAATTGTAATGGGCAGACAAAAAAAATACAGCTGCCCCTCTAATCTTGAAAATAAGATTGCATTTAATTCTTGTTTAATGTCTCTCCATATCTGGAGGAGTAAAGATGTATGTTACAGAATCCCAGTAGACATTCTGCCAACACACACACACACACACACACACACACACACACACACATCCTTTGTAAGTAAGCAAAGCCTCAAGATTTCCTTCAGAACATATAACATATGTACAAATGATTTGAATAAAATAATTTTTTTCCCAAAGTACTACATAATTTAGTAACATAGTAACTATGGAATATTTTATTAGCTTAAGCATTTAATTATATAGGAAATTCTGCCCTCTGTGAAAAAGTTTTCCTGACAATAAACTGCTATTCTTTAATGAACTTACCTTTTTCTTGTCTCTCATGGACCCTTTGCCTCGGACCATTATCTTACATCCTGTTTCAGCCTCAAGTTGTTTAGCTGTTAGCCCTCTAGGCCCAAGAATTCTTCCAACAAAGTTAAACTGAAATTTTAAAGAAGAAAAATAATTGCTCAGAACAGAGTGAAAATAACTAACAGCCCGCATTCTGTAAAACTTTGCCTTAGCACATGCCTATAATTGTGAATTATTCCTTCAAAGCAATGAAAACAACTTTGTTGAAGTTTACAAAAGTGCACTAGAAAATAGAAAAAAGCTAGCTAGTAAGTTACAACAGATGCTAAAATTACAATATATTAATTGTGAAACAATTAAACTTGTCAAAAGAATTGTAAATTTCCACAAATTCAGTGAGTGCTGATACCCAGTACTTATCAGCTAGGAGGAGGAAGACATCGTCCTTTCAGTGGGTGTGCAAGTCACCTAAGGAAAGCATTATTTGGTAAACTTCACACCACAAAGAAGGGCCATTACAGGAATACAGGCAAGACTACTTTTTTTCGAGTGAGCAAGGGCCAAAGTCTCTTGTACAACATTGTAATTTAATTTTTCTTCTTATAGTGAAGGTGGGAAAAAATTGTAATGGCAACGGTGAAAGCTGTTCTACAGGATGGGCAGAGATTGTTTGATAAACATTTGACAGGGAAGAATGATCTCTCCAGAAGCACATTTACCACAGAAGAAAGATTTTATTTCATGCTGGGTATCAATATCTAGCACCCTTTGTTTCAATTCAGACCAGGCTTTCCCAGGACCATGCCAACGAAGACAGTGGGTTAACAGTACACGATATCAAATAATATAACTGGCTTCTATGACAATATAAAAGTCTTACTATATGTAAACCAAAGCACTGTTCCCCCCTATTGTAGCTGGGATATTATTGGTATCACCATCAGCAAAATGAAAAGTTATATTTGAACGTTTATGAGCCCTAACAGTGACATCTCTCTTTTAGGCCATCAAGGCTTAGAATAATATATCTAAATGTTTAAATCTAAATGTCTGATCAATGCTAAAGCCATTCTATTTTCTAAGAGTAGCAGGAATAGGCCTTTTAGGAAAGGTGACTAATTTTGTTAGTAGACTAGTAGTTATTAACTACTAGCAGATTACAGAAACTCTGATTACAGAAACTCTCTGTTAGCAAGAGAGTTGCTATATTGGAATACAGGTGAGCGAAAACAAATCTATTATTTAATAAGAGAAAGAAATTTAAGCTTTGTGAGAACCATTTTGCTTTGCCCATTTGTGAATGTTGATTATGGGTGAAAAAATCCTGAAGCACTAGAGCAACACTGTTACAGTGCCTTCATATGGTTTCATCCTCTGCAACAAAAGGTGAAAAAGTTTTCCCCAGAACCTAGCTAGGATTGAATCAAAATCTGCCTTTAAAACAGTAAAAGACAATGTAAAGGATCTCATGTGGATGACGGTAGTATTTTTCAGTTTGAAGATGAAGAAGAAGGCAGTATCAAGTGCTGACTGTCCTTCTTTGAAACCAGCTTGTTCTGCACTATCCAATGTTGAGTTTTCCACAGTGGTGCCAACTGTACCCTTGATGAACAGGCTTATAAAGCTGGTGTTAGTTTACTCTTTCTTATTTCCTTTTTGGTATATTGGTATTATGATAAATCAATTCAAATCTGGAAATCAACATATATAAATAGCAATGCCAGGATTCACCATTCCATGTTTGCCTTTAGCATTTTTGCTAAGCCCTTCCACCTGGATACAACACTGGAAGTCAGTTTGCTGTGGTAGCAGATAATAATACAGTGAAATTTAAACATCTGGTGAATCAGTAAACAAGATGTGAAAAATTTGGCTTATATTTCAGGGACCATCAAGCAATAAGCATGAACAGAAGTTACAACAGCACTGGAAAAAGTGACTTATGACCATTTTTCACACTTATGACTGTTACATTTGGATGGTGGACAATTGGTTCATATTTATGATGGTTGCAGTGTCCCAGAGTCATGTGACCACTTTTTATGACTTTTTGACTAGCAAAGTCAATAGGAAAGCAAGATTCACTTAACAAGGGTGTTACTAATTTAACAACTACAATGATTCACTAAACTATGGCAAGAAAGGTCGTAAAATGGGGCAATAACAAATTTAACAAATTTCTCATTTAGCAACATAAATTCTGGGCTCCGTTGTGGTTGTAAGTTGAGGACTACCTGTATTTAAAATTAATATTTTTTGATAACTGGGCAAGCTTCTTGGCTATCAAATTTTCCAGGTGTTTTTTTTTTTACAAAAATTCAACAGATTAAAATTATTTTCCATTCAAGGACAATTGCAAATGATGTGAATTCGAGACTATATAGCTGTTAAAATCTTCAATAAACTGTCACTAACCATAGCACATTCACAATCAAAGAATGGTTTTGAGAGGTGCTTGGTCCCTTAAGTCCAAGATAAAGTCTCAAACTCAATTAGTAACTGGAAGTTACTCAAAGCATCTAAGATGCACTACTTGGCACAAATAGCTAGCTGGAATTAGAGGGTATGTAGCAGAGCTTACTTTACCTCCTTGGTCCCCTTAATTCTCTTAGCTCTCTCCCTAGGGAATTAATCAGGTGATCTGTAACCAGTTTCTGAACTTGAATATTCATTACTATCTTCACTGTGATCAGTAGACATCATGATTAGGCTGAGTAGCAATATAGAAAGAGGCACTATTACAAAATACTGTAGACTAATTGATACCGGATCAAAAACTATAGTACTATTTACTGTATAGGAATATATTCATCAACCTAAGTACTGAAGTTCTAATAACACATTATAACGTTCCCTTAAAAACAAGAACATAGAAATAACTCTAGTGATTATACACTTCTTTCTTATTTTCTTTCTTTCTGATTAGTTTTAAGCCCAATGCTTTATTGAATGACAGCCATTTAGTAAAGGATTAGGGTTAGTCTTCTCCGTGGCAGCTTTAGCACCAATAACATGATCTTAAAATTCCACAGAGGTTAAAATGATTGCATTCTTCTGTCTTACTAAATTTGTTTTATTGCCTTGAAATCTTTTTGAATACTGAACTGCTCCATATATGAGGCAAAAAACTCCATATATAGATCCCAGGTTTATCCAAACCTAGGGAAGTGAAATGGCAAATGCAGACACCACTTATCCTGTACAGACAGTTAAGTCTATACTTCAAATGAAATCCAACAGGGGGAAAAATGAGGTAGAGAAAGGAAAGCGTAGAGAAAGGAAATTCTTTTACCTTCTTTAAAAAATGCATTTCACTATTTTAGCTATCAAAGGTTCTGCATGTACAGATAGAAGACCTAAAGGATCCTAAAGGGAACAAATGGATAATTACCTGGTGGCTTCAGTATTATCTAAAGATGGACCATTATCTCCAATAACCTTAAAGGAACAGATTTCATATGAAAGTCTAGGAATGTCATATGAAAGTCTAGGAATTCAGGACCAATGCTCCAAAAGACCCAGGTGACTTGGAGCCAATAAATAAAAGTTGGCAAGGAAAATTAAGATACCGTATATACTTGAGTATAAGCCGAATTTTTCAGCCCACTTTTTGGGCTGAAAACTCCACTTCGGCTTATACTCCAGTGAACAAAAAAAAGAACTTACCGAGGACTTGCGCGTGGCCGAGCTACTTTGCCTGACGCTGCTGGGGGCGCGTCTCGGCTGGGGCCTTGCAGGATCCGGCCCGGGCGCCTCTGCTCGCCCTCAGCAGCACCTGGCCCGGAATCACATGCGAAACAAGCCCGGCAGAGGAGCCGGAGCGGCGAGCAAAGACGCCCGCCCGGATCCTGCAAGGCCCCGGCCGAGACGCGCCCCCAGCAACGGAGCCGCTCCGGCTCCTCTGCCGGGCTTGTTTTGCATGTGAGCTACTTTGCCTGACGCTGAGAAGACCCGCTTGGGCACTCGGGTTGGTGTCAATCTCCACAGGCCCTTCTCGTTTCCAGGAACGTCAAGCGCGCTTGGCTCCCCACCCCCACAGCAGGGCAGGGCAGGGCAGGGCAGAGACTTGCTCGCCCTTCTGACGGCCCTGAAGAGAAACGAAGGGCTTGCAAACTCCCTGCGAGAAGCTGGGCGAAGTGCGCGGCTGGGCGAGTGTGTGCCTGCGCGCGTATTTACGAAAGAAACGCTCCGAGAGTTCTTCTTTCTCCGCCCCCTTGGGGGGAACTCTAGCTCGGGCTCGCTCGCGTGCAATTCTCTCTCTCTCTCTCTCTCTCTCCACCGTGGCGATGGTGGGGCGCCAAGGTAACCTGAGAACGCGGCAGGGAAGAGCCATATTTAACTACCCTGTTCCCTGCTTTCCGTGTGGCAGACCCGTATGTGCCAGCTCTCGGGTCTCTGGGGACTGGCGGCTGATTAGGCTGGGCCTTCGGCCGTCCGCAGCTGAGGCGGCGGTGGCGGCGGCGGAATCTGATGCCAAGGAAGCGGGAAAGAGTTTCTCAAAAGCCCCGAGGGCTCCCGAGGAAGGCATTGGGGAGGAGGAGCTTTGCACCTTGGAGACACGATGGAGCCGCTGTGACGGTTACTCCAGAGAGAGTTGCACGAAGCCAAGGCATCTCTCTTCCTCCTCCTCACCGTTTCCTTTGCTTTTCTTCGTGCTTTTTACTCCTCTGCGGAACTCTGCTGCTGGATTTTTCAGCGACTGCTGTAGCCGCGCTTCTCTTCTCGGCTCCGAAAATAGGGATTTCTACTCTCTTCTTGGCAGAGGAGCCGGAGCGGCGAGCTCCTCTGCCGGGCTTCTTTGCATGTGAGCTACTTTGCCTGACGCATCTCTAATGACTTCAACTTCGGGTGCTAGTTAGAATTTATATCCAGATTGCCTCTCAATTTACACACCCAGAGCCTGAAATGGCATTTTATCCCAGCAAAGTGACCAAGAACAATTAATCCTTCAACTTGCATCTGTCACAATGTCACCCAGTCACATGATCACCATTTGCAACTTTAACAGACAGCTTCCGGCATATAAAGTCAATGGGTAAGCCAACGGGAAGTTGTAAATGATGGTCAAATGATGTTGCACTTAACCACACAGAACTGACATATGTCCAGCAGTCACATGATATCTCACATGACCAAGTTGCTTAGTTATTGAGTTGCCAGTTTCAATTGCAGAGGACTATCTGTAGTTCTTTTCAGCGCTGCTTGCTTAATATGAGAAGTTTTCTATGTGGTCTTGACTGTTTATCAGGTTAAAAACAATTATCTTTTCATACACAATTTCAGCCTTATATAACTTGTTGCAACTAATTATCTCAATTTTTACTTGATTACCTTTGTTAAAACTTTAAAAATCCTTTCCTATTCCAAAGAGGGATTTTAAGTGCAGCATAAATTCAAAACCATGTGATCTAGCAATGCTAAATACAACAAGAGAACGAGATCCATTTGTCTGTCTCGCTGTCTGAAGAAGTAGACGTACTCAGATATCCCAGACAGCATATGTGAATGTTAATGGCAAATACCCTCTAATGCTCCCAAATATACTCCTAGAAATCAAATTATTCTGAAATGCTTGTTCCTTGCTTTTCCATTTAATAATTAATATGAAGTAATCCATGTCTCTTCCCATAAGGATACTATAATTGTTCAGTACAATGTAGTTAAAACCTTTAAAATCAAGTTTGCCTCCTGCTAATTTAATGGAAATAGCCATTTAATTTTATTAAGAAAAATAGTAGAGAACCAATGTCCATTCTGTTTCCACAGAAAAAAAATTAACCCTATTTTTATTTTTAACCATATTTTGTATGCATGAAACTTGAAACTAGGAGTTAATTGAATTTATGTTCTTTTAATAAAAAAGAATCCAGTTAAAAATACATGTTTAAGAAATGAAATATAATGTCAGGCTAAGTCGACATGCAAAGGTTCAATTAAACTGATTTACTGGTAAAAGCTTGTGCACAGGAATCCTCTCAACTAAAATTGATACATCTAACGGCACTCAAGGGAACTGGACTTAGTTCTCTTGCAGCTATGTAAGGATTCTAGGCTGATCTCCCTTTTCACTCCATCCCCAGATGTCATCCCTTGTCCCACAGTTAGCAAGTATTTGTTAAGAAAACATAATAACTACTTTCTATTAATGCATTATACAGATACACAATTATTGTAGCACCTGTTTAAAATTGTACTGATCTTGTTTTTATACTGAGCTGTTTATACTGTCACTAAGAATAGTGATAATAGAACAAGCATAGCACTTATGTATGTTTTTAGTATAACCAAGAATAATGATGAAAGAGAAAACAAATATAGCACTATACAATGAATCAAAAGCACAACTTTATTATACTCTTACTATTTTGGTGCTATCCTTAAATAAGTAAAATAGAGAACACAAAAATAGGTACAATTTTAATAAAATGGTTATTTAAAAGTTATTTTAAAAGACTGCATACTGCAGCTATAGACATTTCTATAAAGAAATATTTCAAATTATTTTCTAAGAAATATGGAGCAAGATATGACATGATCTTACTTTTTAGTAAGGCATTAGTAAAGCACTTCAATCCAGGCATGTAGGGAAAAAATAAAGCTCCTGCCACTACCATACTTAAGGCTGCCTTTCACCAATCAAAAACTGCAACTAGTAAAAATCATGGCAAAGAATCAGAACCTCTATAGCAGACATGTCAAACACAAGGCCCGGGGGCCGGATCCGCCCGCAAAGTGGTTTCATGCGGCCCGCGAAGCCATCCTGGAAACAGTGAAGGAACGGCCCCACTGCCTTGGCCCTGGCCCAGAGACCCTCCTCCTGCCAGAGACCCCCAGATCTGTCCCACTCCTGCCCAGGCCCCCATAGGCACCCTTGATGCGAACGATGTAAGAGCTGGCCATGCCAACCCAGCAGGCCATACGCACTCTAGCCACGCCCACCCAGTAGGCCACACCCACCCAGGCCATACCCACCCGGGCCCCTTGAGGGCAACCGCAATGCTGATGCGGCCTCAATTAAATTGAGTTTGACACCCCTGCTCTATAGTAATAGTACACTTCATTTATAGTTGCTGCCCTTGCTTCAATATGATTCTGAGAACAATCAGAAGGTTGGTTTTGACCAATAGAACCCTATACAATTTGGCAGAGAGATAATAATGGGAGCACTTTTTTCACATAGAAATGGTTCGGCAATATATGTAGTGCAAACCTGCCGTCAACATCCTTAATGTTTGCCAGGCATATAAGATGAAGGTGGGTGAAGTATTTTTGAATGGCAACCTCCCGACTACTATCACTACCTACTACCACTACTACGCACACCATATTGTGGAACAACACTTTCCTTTATAGATTAGGCTGGTACCTTTATTTTTTGTTATCTGAAAGCCCTTGGCAAGTCATCACTGTGTCTATTGTACAATGCCAGATTATGCACTTGCGTGTGTGTGTGTGTGTGTGTGTGTGTGTTTGTGCTCTGTGTGTGTGTATGTGTGTGTTTCTGTGTGAAACATTAGGGAGTTTTGGCATAATGAATGGGCATTCTGAAATATTGCTTTTGATCTCAAAACAAAATATAGTTGTTTTTGTCCTCTCCTCTGATCAGTTTTTTTCATGTGATAGCCAATTTTTTTGTGGAGTGGGTAACAGATAACAATCAGCATAGGATGAGATCGAAAAGTAAGAGAGCAACATGCTTGTTCTCAGTTTTTAATGTCAACACACTTCATTTTCTATCATATTAAATGTAGAATTTGGGACCAATTTTAAACTTTATTGCCTCACAGAGATAGCTGTGAGTATCGGGGCTGTTTTCTCCAAGCTCAAAGCAGTATGTTTCCTATTTCACTCCCCTATTTAAACATATGTTTAATAGTGGGCGTTGTTTCGCGATGATGCGTTCCGGCCATGGGCCGGTAGTTTGAACACCCCTGATTTAGATCATTCCCATGGCATAGCATACATATTAAGTCACTGAGTCAAGCAGTGAGATGCCTAAGAAGATACTACAGTTAATGATATGAATATCTACAGCACTCATAAATGAATGCAAATGCCCATTTTGTCTGAGGTCTTATCCCCAATTTTAAAACATAATTGACTATACATATATCAGTAGATAATGCTCTTCTTGCTTCTCATGTGAAAAACTAAAGTTACTTCTGGCAATTAAAAAAAATGAAACCTATATTCATAAATTAAATCTTTCAATATGAATAAGTATGTTACAGAGAATGCGAGATTATGTTTGTAGAATGCAGGGAAATATATTTAATATATACAGTAGTACCTCTTTAATTTGTTCACAAAGAACATGAAACTCACTTCATTTTTTTTTAAAGTCTGACCTTCCCTGTCAGTTAAGAGG